>NW_022681442.1:2427500-2727500 GCF_009764315.1 Trachypithecus francoisi | reverse complement strand
GGGCCTGGGGTCCTCCTGTTCTGCCACCACAAATCCGCTGGGTCAAAATCATCACTTAGGTTTAATGGGACTAATCACCAGCAGTGAATCTGGTCCTTTGATGGACCAAACATGGATATTGAAAGACACATTTATGTTGATAGGGTGGATTACAACATTTCAGATAGGGAGAATAGCGTCCCCTCCCTTCCTGGTGGCAGTTGTAAACATTAAATAAGTTCTTAACTGTTAAGTGCCAGCACTGGGCCCAGACATCCCAGGCTATTCACCAGGTCGGTTCTCTTTCTGCTTCTCCATAAAACCTTTCACCATGTGATCAATAGCCAGCCAAGAGCCTGAAAATCCCCTCCTCAGAGACGCCGAGCATCCTTTTCGGGCAGGCAGGTGTTGCAGAGCCAGAAGATCAACCTTGAGAGGGCTGCTCAGAAGATGGACAGAGATGTTGTCAGTGTCCTGGGGACCTGCCTCCAGCCCCTGCAGAGCTCAGGGCAAGACGGGGTGCAGGAGGAGCTAAGAACACAACCATTTCACATCCCCTAATACCCGGGTCTCTGCTGCTCTGGTCATGATATTGGTGCGCGATTGTTCCTTCCTACTTCTGTTCTCCAAGCTGGTAGTCACCACGCCTCTGCCCCAGCCATTTCCATGATGCCTGTGGACACAAGGTTTGGCCTTCTGCAAGGCTGAGGTTCAGGAATAGAAATGCCTTAAACACTGTGTGTGTTGTTTGCAGGGTTATTATTATTATTGTTATCATTATTGGTGCTATGGATCATAATTTTGTTTTAAACATGAAATCTGCTCTTCGTGGATTTCGGTGTAGTTTTATGACGAATTTCTCAGGACAGGACAGAGAACCCAACTTCTGAGTGGAAGCTGAGAAGCTCACCCCCGAAAAATACATTTGCTTGACATAGGAATGCAGATTCTATTTGTGAGGTTTTCTGGTCAAAAGAGAGAGAATAATGATGCTCTTAAACTAGGGGCAACCTTTTCTTCATGTGTCCTCCTCTTAGCTTTGTCTGCAATGCACTTGCTTATGAACTTGAGACTTTTTCTCCAAATTATGCCATGCTGTATATTCGATGAATGTAAATGTTGTTGCACTGCAAATACCAATAATTCCTAAATTCTCATTTAAAAATCAGCTACAAAGTATGAGAAAGGAGTCTTCATCTAAAATCTAATTTCAGGGTTAATAAGTAAATGCTGATGGAATTACTAAGCAATGTGGGCTTGCAGCCAGAAGAATCAGGCTCCACTCATCTTTGGGGAGGCTGTGTGGAGTGGCAGAAGGAGGCTGGGCTGCGGCCCCTGACCTCTAACCCCAAGCCCTGGAGTCAGGCCCTGAGTCTCCACCGCTGAACCTCTCAGGAACATTTCACTAGCCTGAGGTCTATGGGGATTGAAGGATCACAAAGCCCCTCTTTGAATCTCATCAAAGCAAGTCCCCTCTCCCGAAAATAATTCATATACATGCAAAACACCGACTTTTCTGACCTCTGAGGAAGAAACATGATCCTTTACGTAAGGTCCACCCCCAGAGGCTAAACAGAGCAATCTCCCCACCCAGGACGGGAAGGGCACAGTTTCTCTGGGGCCAATCCAGCCATCTCACTCTTTTCTTTGGTTGTATCGCCAGTAAATCAAAATGAGTCAGAGGAACACGAAGGAACAATCGCGCACCAATATCATGACCAGAGCAGGAGACACCTGGGTATTAGGGGATGCGAAATGACTGTGTTCCCAGCTCCTCCTGCACCCCGTCTTGCCCCGAGCTCTGCACAGGCTGGAGGCAGGTCCCAGGGACACTGACAGCATCTCTGTGTGTCCTCTGAGCAGCCCTCTCAAGGCTGATGTGTGACAGCACACGCACAGACACACACGCAAGCACACAAGCACACACGTGCACACACACGGACACACAAGCACACATGTGCACACACACACAGGCACACACGTGCACACACATACACAAGCACACACGTGCACACACACACACAAGCACACACGTGCACACACACACAGGCACACATGTGCACACACATACACAAGCACACACGTGCACACACACACACACAAGCACACACGTGCACACACACGCACAAGCACACACGTGCACACACACACACAAGCACACACGTGCACACACACGGACACACCCAACTTTCTACGCATGGGATCAGATGTGCTTGAAAACTACTCTTGGCTTTAGATGTAATCACCCTAGTTTAGAGAATGACAGCTTTATTGTTCAATAAAACAAATTAATTGATTCAGCCATCTTTGCTACTGGTTAGGAGGTTTTATGTATTTATCTGAGAAACAGGAGGAGATTATAAAATGATGGGAAAGAGAAGATTCCTCCATGGAAGCTACATCTAAGATGGTCTGTGGATGGTCCAGAAGCCACAACCTTTGACTTTCTCCTGTGAGAATCCTTGACTCCAGCACAAAAGGGCAAAAAAGACATTTAAAATAACCACTGTCGAAAGGGGACATTTTACAGAGGCTCTCTACAGATCCTTATGTGGAAGAAAACAGAGCTGCCTTTAAAAAATTACCCTCTTCTCTGTCTTCTCCTCTCTCCCCAATTTACCCTTTGCAAACAGACAGGCTTCTGGCCTCTGGAGTGGAAGAAAAGGTGCAGGGAGCATTGTGATTCGACAGAGGGAGGAGTAATTTAATTGTCTGACTCCTTCTGTGCTAGAGAATATCAAACAGATGAGGAGGATAAAACAGGGAGCTCAATAATTAATTTTCATGTTCTCTACTAGTGGGGCTTCTCCAGGCCCTGTGCCGTGATTATAGGGAAAGGTTGGATTCTGAAGTTTCACTCATTAGCTACGTGTTCTATGAAAATACCTGTATTTTCAAAAGGCATAGTGACAAGAATGAAAAATTTCAGCTATTAAAAATATCCTGGTGTCAGGGACTTTTGTGAAAGAACAAAAACTCTCTGATTCCCTCAGATAAATAATGAAACGGATGGTTGTTGAGAGGTGAAGGGTCAAACCTTCCCTGTTGACTAAAACACAAGGTTGACTTAAAAGATTTTCAGAAGTTATTCAAGGAGCTGTGCATCAGGCTGGGGTTTTTTGCGTTCTAATGAAACCGAGTGGGCTCCCTTAAATTTCTGCCACTGCTGCATTCAAAGTGCCCAGGTTTTAATGCACTGGACATCGTCTTTGACACCGGCCCTGCAAGCTGCATGTAGAATAGAGAGCGTTTGTGAATAATTAAATGATGCCGTCCTAGGCTCTGAGTTTATCCAACAGTGAGTTTTAAGATTTAATTAATTCCAAATGAACTGTTAAGTTGTCCGTCCAAATGCGTGGACAATGGAGCTATCGGCAAAGTTGCTGCCGCCGAAAGCCTTTCCTGTCCCCATCCACCCAGGCTGAGAGCCGAGAGCGTTTTCTTTCTGGAATACTGATTAGCCCAACATGCATTTGTTCGCAAGCTTAGGATTCAAACCTGGGTAACATAATTTTTAGCACAAATTGTTCAATCATTCAAACACACAAACATTTCAAGGTAATTTCTGCAAATCCCCGTTGTGATCTAATTTCTTATTAAGCAGAATAAAGCTGTTTGGCATTGCAATTAATCAGTTTGGGGCTCCACAGAGCATTTGCTGCAGTGTGCTTCCTTTTTTTATTTTTAAAGGAGTAGTAGAGTCATGTTCCCTGGGCTTCGTCCCTGTGTCTCCCACGTGCAAACACACCTGTGCTCATGCCCAGCCACATAGCCGCGGTGACAGGACACTCAGTCAGGCAAAGGTAGCTATCAGAGAGCTTTGCTTTTACCATATTCTTGTGTGTATGTGTGTGCACAAACAACTGCCAGGAAAATTGTTCAATTTGTGTTTTTAAAAAGAAATCGAAGACTAAGACATTGTATCAATTAAAAAGTTACACAGTGTCTTCACATTGAACAGATCATAAATCATGTTTGTGAATACCTTTATTCCTATTGTAAATCTCTTGCTTCGAAGAGGCCCCTTGTGAAACTGAGGAGAGTTGTGCTGAGACAGGGATGGGGGGGCGCCAGAGGCAGGGTGGGGCTCACCCCCCAACAGTGGGATACGTCTGACTTTGCACTTCCACTTGGAAGGTTTTGCATAAACAGCAGTCATTAATCAGGAGCCTCATGGTTGGGAGAGAATTGCACTCAGACCTTGGAATGTTCCAGAGCAAAAGTTACTCAAAGTCTAATAATTCCTTTCAAAGATTTGGATCTAATTTCTAGTTGCAACTAATCAATAAACAATTTATGAATGACCAATATCGTTCCCCGGGGCTTAGAAAGACAGTACTGGGTAAATAGTCATTCACCAGTTATCAGTTGCAAGAGGCAGCACCGTAGTTTAAGAGGCAAAGTAAAGCATGTGTTTTTATTTAACAAGAAAGATCTCAGTGAAGATAGGGTTATTATTGTAGAAGCAGAAATGACTGTCTTTTGAATAGAATAAATGGGGGGTCATAATTCTCTAATCTGACCTGATATTAACAAGGAAAATGATCTGTTAAAACATCCCAGAGAGAATACGAATTAGACCAGGTCAATAGTAGGTCAAATAGACAGGATGCTAAAATCTCCTTTTTACTACTTTGTAGCATTTTATGCTAATTTAGTTCCCCTCTCTGTGATAAACAAAGCAAGTGGGAAGTAGCTAGCGTCACACAGTGATGAGTCCCTAAGCTACAATTTAATACAAATCCAGTAATTCCATTGTACAACATATCTAGTTCACTTAGGAACGACAAATACTAAAGGCACACAGGATTAGATTGCTTGCCCCACACTGCAGGTACATTGCCTTTAAAGCATGAGAAGACTAATATGGTTTTAGTGAATAAACCTTGTGTGGAATAAATGTGAAAATAGGCATTGTACTGTCTAGGAAAAGGCACTACACTCAGAACTACTAGGAGGCAGGTACAGTAGACATCGTAGCCGTAAAGGGCATTGATGGATGCTAATAGCAGCTAAGGCTGGAAAACATTTGCACCTCAAGAGGGAGGACCCAGCCTCAATGCTGCCCTGGATATTCTGCCCTTTCCTCTGCAGGAAAAACAGGAAGGATGACTCCGTGTCAGCTTCCTAAAGGACTCAGCCAGGAGAAGTAACTTCACTGTTCATGCCCCATCAACCCATTAGGAAAATTTCCTCTCCTCTGCACTGTAAATGAAACCCCATGCCCTGCAAAAGTTGAATTACCCATGTAGATTATTCCTCTTCTCCTAAGAGAGGGTTTTGCTCACTGTCGTTTATTACCAGGTAAGGCTGAAGGATTAGATGGTTAAGCTTGTGAATTAACTAAGCCCCTTAAAGCTATGGTGCACCTACTAGCGTTGGTGGGATTAATCCATCTCTCTTCGGCACCTTATTTACAGCCCAGGAGTGACTTAGGCCCTGGAGAGGGCAAAGCCCTTCATGCGAGTGAGTCTTTAGTGCCTCTATTAAAGACTGGGGAGACCTGGCTTCTTGGATGCAGAAGACAAGGAAGATAAACTGGCTAAGACCTCCAGATTTTTTAAAAAATGTATGCAAGTCTTGAATTGGCAGTCAAGATAAAATTGGTGGTGGTTTGAATCCCTAAAGAGGCGACATTTGAATTTGATTAAATTCACCATCAGAGACTCCATCTACATGCACAACTGCTTCTTCAATTCTGATGGAATTGACTCAATTTAGGCCAAAGAAAATGGCCCACTCCAAGGCCTCATAGAAAACTCATGTGAACTATGTAAGTCTCTTGGGAGGGCTAAGTAGTCTCTTGTATATGAAAGGTACACTATCTTTAATTACATATTTTGGCAAAGGCAATACTGATTTTTACAGAACTTACTAGTTCTCATCTTATCCAGGAATCGAGATTGAGGAATTTGTTCCAACCACCTGGTAAAAGTTCATATGGGATGTGAGGAGGCCCGGATCCTTCAACCAACTTTCTACCTCCTCCGCAGAAAGCACTTGAAATCAGGCAGCGTTATTGCCAAGAAACATTGTGTTCTCTATGTGCTTGGTGCTGGGAGTATAAAAAGGTGGTAGGTATGTTTTTTGAGCTCAGGAGTTTATTATCTGGTTGGAGAGCACTGCAGAGGAATGGTGGGAGCACCAAAAGCCACAGTGAAGGAACAGGAAAGCCACCTGGAAGAAACGCTGCATGGACAGTGGCATTCACCCTGGGCTTCCCCTGTGCAGGTCCTGTTCCGGGAACTGGGCACCAGTAACTCAGAAGTCATAACAGCCTCCTGGAAGGCAGATGTCCTTGTTAGTTACAGATGAGAAAAGTGATACACAGAGGGGTCAGTAACTGCCCCCATGACTGTACAGCTAGTAAGTGGATGGAAGTTCAGGCTCTCTGACTCTGGAGCTCATACTGCCACTCACAGCCTTCTGCTCCTGGTGAAATTAGCAACAGAAGATGCAAGAGGAGGGAGGCAAAGGGCTCTCCCAAGGGGGAAGAATTATTGCAAAGGAGACTGGAATGGGCTAAACAGACCCAGGGAACAAGCCAGCACGTGAGCATGTGTCACTGGAGATGGTCCTGATAGGAGAGAAGGGGGCAGGATGTACAAGTCATTAAGTGGGTCCAGGTTGGACATTAGAGCAAGAAGAAGCTTGAACTTGATTTGCAGGTGATAGAAAGTCATCTAGCCTTTTGATCTAGGGGAAGGTGTTTGAGATGAAATTTATTTTTGGCAAGTTATTCTTATAGAAGTGAAGATGGTAGAAACAAACGGAGAAGCTGGAAGAAATAAACACCATGGGATCAACACAATGACTTAGGAGATACTGAGGGCTTGGGCTGGGACTGGTGAGGAGGGAGTTAAAGACAGAGTTCCCAGGGCACGTGTGGAGGGGGGTGCCTGGATGCATCTGGGGTTGGGGAGAGGATGGAAGGAGCCCAGTCAGAATGTTGTCTGGGAGCCCTGGATCAGGGGTCCCTGGGAAAGATGACAAGGTGACTTTGAGCCATGCTGATTCTGAGACATCACAGCTCTGTGTGGAAGGCACGGTGCACACATGGGGTCTCTCAGTAACAGGTACAACGCGGTTTACTGGGGAAGCCAGCCAACATTTTAACTGCTACTTTTGACGTTATTAAACAGGATTAGGACAATTTTTTAAAAGACAGTGTAATTTTCCCCACCTTCATTAGAGGAGTCAGTTTTTTTCATTAAAACTTACTGATTCCATTTATGAATTCCACAAATTCTTTCACTAAAATTATAAATGTAATTGGCAGCCAGATTTTAATCACAAAACACTTCCTCTGTGACTTTGACTTTCGAGAGGAAAGAGGGGAAGCATATAACATCATATTTTAAAATGTGTTCCCAGAAAAACTGCGCCGGGGTTTTCATTAGTTTACTATACAACCTTTGTCAGATTTCCCTCTTCAACTCCCGTCTGTGGCACCTTTGTCGGAAAGAACATTCCTCCTGGTTCTCCTGGTTTTATAGCTTCTTGGTATAGATGGTCACCTGATTAATTAGCTATAAAACTACACAAGAAAATACAAAACAGACGCCCAATTGCGCCTTGCGTGTAATGTATTATTCATC
Source organism: Trachypithecus francoisi (assembly GCF_009764315.1). Taxonomy (NCBI): domain Eukaryota; kingdom Metazoa; phylum Chordata; class Mammalia; order Primates; family Cercopithecidae; genus Trachypithecus; species Trachypithecus francoisi. The sequence continues at coordinate 2,719,923 of NW_022681442.1, read as the reverse complement.
CCACTCAATGCAATCGTATATTTGCAGGAGCTTTTGTGCTGAGTATTTCTGGCAAGGTGTTGCTGAGTGATGCATTTGGTTGCAACACGGACAATGCAAAATACACGCTGAATGCTGTTCTCCAAAGTCTTCTTTTTGGCTAAATAAAGAAAAAAGAAGAAACAATGCAATGCTGTCAGATGTCCCTAACCAGAGAGCTCTCAAATGAGTTTCCAGGATCCTGTCACCTGTGAGGGTCAAGCCATCAGCCCGTCATTTGACCAGGAGGTTGAGATCCTGCTCTTTCTACTCCACTGTCGGCAAACCACAGCACCATCTCCTCGTTGTCTAATTTGGTGGAATGGAGGCTGAATTAAGGAAGAGGGTTGTGCTCTGAGAGAATTCAAAAAGATTTATTGAAAACCTGTCAGTTGCCAGGACTTTGGCAAGCCTCTAAGGGTTCAATGTGGAAGAGTGTGACACAGTTGGTTGTGTTCCTGCAGAGGGGTTGAGGGGTCATCCTAGGGGTGGCAGAGATTGGACTTCTCCCCTGTTGTGGCTCATTAGCTTTGGGGACCAGGCAGGTGACAAACTCAACCTCCATGGTCCCAGAGGGCTGGTGACGGGCACCAGCCAGTGAGAGACTTGCTCTCATGGGTCTCCCAGCTAACAAGAGGGCTTTTCTACCTGAAAACCATGGGGCAGACACAGGAGGATAGAACTGCAGAGGCAGACAGATGGTGCTTTGGGAAAATAGGGGCACGATTCCAGTCATGGAAGAAATAAAGACTGAATTCCGGCACACAGCATGCCCGCTGCAGCCGCCCAGCACTGACTGCCTCTCCCCTTTCTCTCTGTACCAAGAAGCATGTCCTTGGAAGCTACTCTGCCTTCAGAAATCCCCTTCAGAAGTTTGTTTTAAGATACAGGTTTTTAAAAAGGCAACTTGCACATTTTCTTTCACAGACCCTCTTGGGAAAATGGTGTCTGCCCAGGCACCTGTTGGAATGCATCCCGGGAAGGACGTTCAGAGTCAATATCAAATCAATAGTGTCACACACAGTGATGCATGAGATGTGATTGTATCTCTCGCCTGAAAATCCATTTTGACAGAAGGGCAACATTGAGTCATTTATGACACCGAGATGATGGGCGAGCTGGTTAGTGAGTCTGCACGCTGCCTTCTCACTGACACGGCGGGAGAAGCCCGTGTGGACTCAGAGAGCTCCAGTTCTCACTGACAACCGGGTACCATATCTATGTTAACCCATCAATAAAGGGCCAGATGGTTTTCAGGTAGGAATACAGCTCGCTCAGGCCCCTATGAGGAAACTCAATTAATAGTCCAACTGCAACTCCTTTTTCCTGTTACCGGGGAGTTTAAGAGCTCATCCACCAGTAAACCCAAGCCCCTCCTCTCTGAGATCCGTCCAATCTATATAGTAAGGTGAGTCACAGCCTGGCTATCTATCCCATTCCCCTTAAATTAAACGTCTCAGTTCATGAGTGCGGGTCAAATAAATCAGTTTCATGATACGCCTGGCAAGAATAGCTTACTGTATTCCTAAAACTTGGAAGGGGAGTGTGTTTTAATGCAAAATTAATACAAAAACCATTTATTTTTGAAACAGGTCTCACTCTATCTCTCACTCTGGAGTGCAGTGGGGTGATTTTGGTTCACTGCAACCTCCACCTCCCAGGCTCAAGGAATCCTCCCACCTCTGCCTCCCAAGTAGCTGGGACTACAGGCACGTGCCACCATGCCCTGTTGATTGTTTCATTTTTATTTTTTGTAGAGATGGGGGTCTCACTATGTTGCCCAGGCTGGTCTGGAACTCCAAGGCTCAAGTGATCCTCCCTCCTCGGCTTCCCAAAGTGCTGGGATTATAGGTATAAGCCACCACACCTGGTCAAAATCAATTTTTAGATTGGCCATCTAGCTAGGATTCAGTATTTCTTTGTTCTCTCACCTGAATGACATTTCCATAAACATGACAACAGCGAACCTTGGTTTTGTGTTTTTCCGTAGTAAAAGCAAGGTGTGCAGGCCTCCCAGCCTAGATAGGAGCATGTCATGGCTCTGTGCCCTGGCCTCTCCTCCTCTGAGACCCTGGCAGTGCTTACAGCAAGACCACAGGTCTCCACAAAAGTCCACTGAGTGAATGACAGTAGAGTTCTCTATTGAACAATTGAGTAAAATTTGATTAAACCTTTTAGTGTTGCAGTTTACAGCATGCATCAAAAATATCTCATCTAATCATGTCACAAAATCTATGGGACTAATATTCTTCAAGCTGTGGACTCAGAGGGGTTAGGCAACTTGTCCTAGGTCACACAGCATGAAATGCAGTCATAACACAGGGATTCCGTTGTGTTCTCTCTCTCAATCACAGTACCTGGCTCCAGCTCCTGCACAAATAAGTTTAATCTTAGAAGTTCAGAGCCCTGCCTGCTTTTGGGTTTTATAACTCACTTCTTTGATGAGGGTTCCTTCCGAATTATAAAATTCAACTTATCTCGATTTGGGTTTCTCAGATACAAGTGCTGACTTTTTATTCCAGCTGATCACTCACAATCCACCCAGGACCCACACTGACCCCCACGTGGAAGCGGGGGGCCCAGCATTAGGTGACGTCCATTGATGGCATCACGTGCATGGAGGTGACATGCTGCCTTGTGGGTCTCCAGGGCCCACACTGAACCCCACGTGGAAGTGGGGGACCCAGCATTAGGTGACCTCCATTGATGGCATCACATGCATGGAGGTGACATGCTGCCTTATGGGTCTCCAGGGCCCACACTGACCCCCATGTGGAAGCGGGGGACCCAGCATTAGGTGACCTCCATTGATGGCATCATGTGCATGGAGGTGACATGCTGCCTTATCGGTCTCCAGGGCCCTGGGCTCTCTGGTCGACTCTTGAGCCACCTATTGAGCCAAATTCAGGGTATGCCAGGTCTACAGGATAGAATCTTCCAATCACATGACACGTAGTGGCTACTAATTCCCGTCAACACGTGACTGTGTGATAAAATATGCCTGCAATTGGTTCCAGCCCAGACCTCTCCTTATGGCAGCTTGTAGGTATCCAGTGCTTCTGAGTTTTGCACTACTTCCTTACGCGTTGCTGCCTTCACCTGTACCAAACAAGATGTGGGTTAGAGCTCATGCCTGGAAAAGACCCTCTCTGGAAGGACACCAGCCACCTCTCTGCATGCCACCTCTGCTCTCCAGGCAGGAATATTCTGCAACCCACACAGCCACACCCACAGCTGATCTGCTCCTTCAGGAACCAAACTGGATGGGATAGTCTAATTCCAGCAAGGCTGCCACCAGTGAGCTTCTGCCTTTGAGTATCTCTGCTTAGTCCAGTGGAAAGACACCTGCTCAGACAAACAGACACCTGGTGTTAAGGAGCTCGGAGAACTTGAAGGAGACACATAACTGGGACTTGGAAAGCAGAAAGCTGGGCTGCAGCCTCAATAACAGGGAGCCCAAGCTCCCTCCTCCTCAGACTAGATGCTCAGGCTCAGTTCTTTTCTCTTCCCTGCAGCTTTTCCAGTTCCTACTTTGGGATTCCAGCAGCACAGTCCCCTCTTGCTTTTCCTCACGTTGCAGTTGAGCATATGAGACTAATTCTAGCACTTGTCATTTGGGGCTAAAAGCTCAATGATAGAGAAACACAGTTATCTGTCACTGTTATGGCAAACAGTGGTAGAAGAATGGCATGTCGCACTTTTATTTCCAAAGCATTTAGGAAGCATTAATAAATTAACAAGTTTCTTGAAGGCTTTGAATTTCTTCGTGAAAATTCTTTTTAGATTTGACAGTTTATTCAACAGTGGAGAAAGGTAACATCCCTTATATAATCATTTGTTGGGTGAATAAATTAAATTAATGTACATTTGAAGTTACAAAATCTGGAAGACAGAAAACCACACAAGTTCACCTTTAAAAAAAAAATCTCTTTCCCTGCATTAATGACAGATATCTAAATAAGTGGTCAATGCAGTTTGTATCTGGGGCAAGGAAGTGCAGAAAACTCCCATCAGATTCTCTTGCAGAAATACAATAACCCAATCAAACTTTGCCTCCTACTTTACAGGGATGGTGGGCTCTGTGGAATTACAGCAGTAAGTTGCAAATGATGCACAAAATAGAAGTCCCATTTCAATGCATCATGAGTTGTTTGATGTAAGTTTCAGAGTATGTGGGGCCACGTTCACGCTATAATATTCACTGTATTCTGTAGTCAAACACATTCAAAACAAAGTCCACTGAGCCCAAACACTCCCAGATAAAAAAAGAGAATAAAAATGTTTGCTGACAGTTTCTAAGGCTTCTGATTTCCCATTTCCTCCCTCCCCAGGTCATACTGTAGTAGGGGAATTTCAGGGAGTAAAACTCTTCCTCTCATCTCCTTTTGCTTTGAAACAAAAGGCACCACCAACCTTCAAACTACGTTTCAAAACTTAGTTTTTAGACTTTACTATGACTTGATACAATGTATTTCAGGGCTGCTACACTGAGGTCTTGGGGAAGGAGGCTTGAGCCTCCCTGCAGCAAGGTTCCCCATGGCCCCATCCGGGGTCTTCCTGAGTGAGAAGACCCTCTTATGGATGGTGGGGCTCTTTCCAAGAAAAGGGGCCTTCCTGAAGCAGAGAAACCAGACAGGAGGCCAAGGCTGTGGGTGAAGATGCTGATAGCTAGTGGGATGAGCCTCTATCCCAGTCAGGCCTGGGCCGGGGACATGGCTTTGCCAGTCCAGCAACATAGGTTGGGGAGGCCAGTGTGCTGCCGTTCACTCCACTCAGCAGGGTTTGCATTTCTAGCTTCCCAGCAACAGCCGCAAGGGGTGAGCTATGTGCAGAAGTGGAGGGTTCTGCACTGCTGCCACCTCCCACCAGCATTTCATGAAGCGGAGGGTGAGGCCGTCAGTGGATGGAGGCATGGGCAGAATCCAGCCCTCGCTTCAACTTTTTCACTGACTCATCACCCTAAGAGCACTGGGGGTTTTTCTGCCAGCCTAGTGACCTCACAGTGACTGCAGAGGGTTTTCATGGCTGGAAGGGACCGCCTCATCAGGGCTGAGGACCAAAGCCACCTTTGATGTTTGTTAACTCCAAAACTGAGGAGAAAAGAGCCTGCATTTCCAGTGATCAACTTCAATAAGATGTTACTACAATTTCAAAGAGAAAACTGCAGGAGCATCTTATTTGTTTTTCTTTTGTATGTCTGCATTTTCCTGAAAAAGGTGGAGGTTGGGGTGCAGAACTGAAAGTAAGTCGGAACTAAAACCAACTGCTTGAATTCTAGCTTCCATTATGGCAACCTCTAATCATGTGATCCTGGGTGAGTCCTTGAACATTCTAAATAAAATTGCCTAAGGTATTGGAAAATAGAAAACTAAAACATATAAAAACGAAGACCTAGCCAGTGTGATGAGGCAAGAAAAAGAATTAACAGGCGTACCACATTGGGAAAAAAGAAATCAAACTGTCCTTATTTGCAGTTAATGTGATTGTCTATGTACAAAATCCCACAAAATCTACAGGGGAGAAAAGCTTCTAGAATTAATAACAGCAGGGTGAGAGTATTCAAGGGAAGATACAAAAATAAATCATATTTTTATATACTAGCAGTCAATAATTGAAAGCCAATATTATAAAAAGATTACAATAGCTCAAAAAATGTAGGTGTAAATACAGGAAAACATGTAAAGATCTGATGATAAGAACTACAAAATGCTGATGGTAGAAATCAAAGATAATCTAAATAAATGGAAAGGCACATCATGTTCATGATTGGAGGGCTCAATGTAGTTAGTGTCATTTTTCCCAAAACTGATCTGTAGACTTAACACACTTCCAATAAAACTCCAGCAGGACTTTTTGTAGCTGTTGACAAGCTGTCTATAAAATTTTTAAGGAAAGGCAATGGAACTGGAACAGCCAAAACAATTTTGAAAAAGAAGGACTAAATTGAAGAGCTCACACTCCCCAATTTTAAGACTGCAAATTACAAAGGTACAAATTTAATTTTTTTATAACTGCTAAGTTTACTCTATGTTAATTTAATCAAAATGGTGTGATGTTGCTGGAATGATAAACACACCGACCAGTGGAACAAAATGCAGTCCAGAAATAGGCCCGAAAAAATATAATCAATTCATTTTTGACTATGATGCTAAAGCAGTTCAAAGGACAAAGGTAGTCTTTTCAACAGTTAGACATTCATATGAGAAAATATCAACTTCAACGTATATCTCAGACTTTACACAAAAGCTAACTCCAAATATATCACATATATAAATGTCAATGCAAAATGGTAGACTGACTCTGGAAATGCTTGACAGTTTCTTGTAAACTGAAACATAAATTTACCATATGAATCATAGATCCCACTCCTAGATTTTTACCCAGGAGGAAAGCAAACGTATATTCACAAAAAACCTAGACACAATGTTTATAGCAGTTTTTTCCTCACTGACCCCAAACTGTAACCAGTACAAATATCTTCTGGTGGGTAAATGGATGAACACTGATACAATGGAAGACTCTTCAGCAATAGAAAATAATAAACAATACACCCAATGTGGATGAATTTCAAAGGGGTTATGTAGGGTCACCCTCCATGCATACACATTGTCTATAATATGAGAAAAGCAAACATATGTTCACAAAAAACCTAGACACAATGTTTATAGCAGTTTTTTCCTTACTGGCCCCAAACTGTAACCAGTACATATATCTTCTGGTAGGTGAATAGATGAACACTGATACAATGGAAGACTCTTAAAGCAATAGAAAATAACTCAGATTTTTAAAGGTGGTATGTGGGGTCACCCTCCACGCATACACATTGTCTATGATGTTCTCATGAAAGGCTAAGCTACAAGGTCAGGGAAAATACCAATGGCTCCCACAGGTCAGGGAGGTATGTGGAGGATTTAACCACTAGTGGAGAGCATGAGGGAATTCTGGAGGGTGATGGAGAAGCTGTATATCCCAGTTGTGGTAGTGGTTATGTAAATCTATATATATGTTAAAACTCATAGAGTATACACCCAAAATTCAAAAGCACCTAATTTTGTTCTATATTAATTTCACTGCTTTTAAAATTAAAAACAAGAAAAATAATAATAACATGATTCACATATTTTATTCATAGATGATTTACTCTGCAAATATTTTAAGGCCCAAGTAAATGCAAAGCATTGTTACACGATTAAACACCTTGGACCTTTGGCTTTCCAGCTTCCAGTATTTAAGCTGTCCACGAAGTTATTCGGCATCTAGTCCCCCTCTTCAACAGCTACAAACACAGTTTCTCCAGGTTTCAAGCCAGGGGTTGCCTTGCGTAGCTGGATCCACTAGAAACAGAGTCTCCCTCAGAAACCCGGGCTTTACCTGTCACACCTTCCCGCTGGGACTCCTGCTCACCTTGGCGGGTAGTGGGACGTCGTTAGCGGCTGAAAGGTGCCCCTCAAAATTCCTATGTTGAAGTCCTAACCCTCATGATCTCAGATGGTGACTAGATTTGGAGACAGATTCTTTAAAGAGGTAACTAAGGTAAAATGAGGTCACTAGGGTGGGCCCTAATTCAATATGACTGAGGTCTTTATGAAGAGAGTAATGTGGCCAGACACACATAGAGGAGAGCCCACGTGAAGACCCAGGGAAAAGGTAACTATCCTCCAACTGAGGGGAGAGGCTCCCAAAGAAACCAATTCTACTGGCGTCTTGACCTCAGGCTTCCAGCCTACAGAATTGTGAGGCAATACACTTCTGCTGCTGAAGCCACCCCCCGCCCCCCATCTGTGGCACTGTGTAAGGGCAGCCCCAGCAGACTGACCCAGACACTTCTCAGCCGGTGGGGTCCGCAAAATCTCCCAGCTCCCGTGAGCTGTCCCACCCTACCTCACATCGTAGCCATGAGGCACGTAAGGGGTTAAGAAAAACATTGTAAAATCAGATCAGGTCTCTACTGTCTGCTTAAAAGTTGCATCTCTAGATTTTACATGAATTTTTAATTTTAGATGACACCTTTGACTAGAAGTGACAGTGGAGCAGATCATTTGTGTAATTACAGCAACAATCACCGAGGAAAGAGAGCACCTCTCAAAAGAACAGAAAATACGAAATGGATTTGATGGCGAATGGGGCTGGTAGCCGGAGTTCCTGGAGCCTCCAGCTTGCTGCAGCTGCGAAGCAATGAATGACATCACAGCCTTGTAAAACAGGAGGTCATTTATTTTCCCATTTTAGAGAAGGTATGCTAGACATTCTCGGGGAAAAAGCAACACTTGCTTCCAAAACATGTTTTGTGAGGGCTAGAAAACAAAACAAAACAAAAAACAAAACCAAAGGATACCCCCAGCAGGAAGGTATCAGATAAATAAAACTCAGACAATAAATAGAACCAAATCGCAGTGTGTGTTCACATGTTTGAGCTGTGTGTTTCCAGTGATCATGTCCTCAGCAGTGCAAGACTCTGTGTTTTGGCTTTTCTTCCAGCTCAGATCTGATATTCAAGGCATATTAGTGACTATAAGGCAGAGTAATTAAGCTGAAAATCTGTCCATGTGGTAGAAGCATGATAAAAAGCTTTAAAATGACTTGGTCTAGAAAACACAGGTATGGAAATGCTTGGCAATTTCCATAGCACAAAGTAACCTGATGTGTCATACGGTGAAGAAGCAAAAAGCAAGCTGAGGGATGATAAACTCACACGAACACAGTCTGAAGGCAAAATGTTTCTCTTCCACAAACAAAGTGAAAAGAACAGTCTCCAACTTTAATCACTTTAGAGGAAGACGGGACGTAGCTACTGTGGATTTTTAAGATACTGATAACACCACTAAAGTTTGAGAAAACCAATCCCTGTTGAATAGCTAAAGTTTGAGAGCAAATGTCATGTTTTTATTGCTTATAGGAAGACCACAACTAATTAGCCTAAGTTAAGTAAAGCATATCCTTTGAAAATTAGAGACAAGTTACTTTGCCCTCTGAAGAATGGCCTATCATTTATGCTGTTCCTATGAACATCCTGTGGTCTCCGAACTGGAACTCAGTATTGTCAGTAGAAATAGCCTGGGACTAGGCACCCGCATCTTCTGATGACAGTGGTTTTTTGGAGGGAAAAATAATTCACCAGGTGGAAATAACCAGTGCTCTCTTTGGCCAGGTTTTGAGGGTCATAACCGAAATTCAGTTTCCAATTGGAAGGTTTGGAAGTTGCAATACCCATCATTCCTTGCACGTTCTGAATGCTGTAACTAGAACCCATATTACCATTTTCAAGGTGCTGGTGGAATCAGTGGGATTATTAATTGGGGAATGTGATTAAGGTGTCAAGCTTGTTACGGAAACCAGCAGCTCTCCCTGGCCCCGGAGGAAGGAAGGGTCATCTGGGACCATTGATTGTGTTTTTAGGATGGAAAACTCTGAGAATGAGGGGAAGGATCCATCTATGGCAAGGGCCTGGAGATTTGCTTTCTTACAATCACATGGAGTTCAAACCTTTCCTGCATTTTTCCAGATTTCCTGCATCTTGAATGAAAACGAGAAATACTTTTCTTGGTGCAGAAATAGATCCTTCATTCAAAAAGTTAAGTCCAGTGTCGAGGAGATGATCTGTGCCATCTGAAAGGACGCGCTCAGCTCCTGAGAGAGCGGCAATATTCCTATTTGAATAAGGAAGTTGCCTCCTTATTCAAATTCCACTTTCCCTTTGCATGTTCTCTCAGAACATGAATCCTTTAAGGTAAGATGTTCATTTAAAATGCACATATTTGGTCGGGGGCGATGGCTCACACCTGTAATCTCAGCACTTTTGGGAGGCCTAGGCGGGCAGATCACCTGAGATCGGGAGTTCGAGACCAGCCTGACCAACATGGAGAAACCCTGTCTCGACTAAAAATGCAAAATCAACCAGGCACGGTGGAGCATGCTTGTAATCCTGGCTACTTGGGAAGCTGAGGCAGGAGAATTGCTTGAACCCGGGAGGCGGAGGCTGCAGTGAGCTGAGATCGTGCCATTGCACTCCAGCCTGGGCGACAAGAGTGAAACTCTGTCTCAGATAAATAAATAAATAAATAGCGCACATTTTGGAGGGAAGTAGAAACTCAGTTGTAAAGTTCCAGGCGCGCGTGTTCATGTTAGGTGGAGAGACGGAAGCAGACACTATCCAGTCTACATCTTCACACACAGGAGCCAACCCACTGCAGTTACTCTCCTGACGGGGCTTTCTAAGCAGAGCGTTTAAACAAAGAAGAGTATCCTGCTAGTGGCGTACTAAACGGAAGGATTCCGAGTTGATGAAACGCAGTCATGTCCAAAGAGAAAAAAAGATGCCAGATTGCAATTCCAGCCAGCAGCCAGCAGCCCAACTGCACATTTGCTTGTGTGCGTGCCTCCATGTCCTTGGTATTCTGCCTGAGTTCAACAGGTCACCAGGGGAAAAACAGCTCTGTGAGGAAAGAGACTGCTCCAAAGGTGTTCCAGGCCGTGCGGCTGATCCATCCAGGACTTCAGCAGTCAGCGGCTGAACTGCCAGATTGAGAACTTTTCTGGGGAGAAATTAAACAAAAGATGGCTTTGAGTAGTGTAACAGAAGGGGCAATACTGTTGGGCATAAGATACTTCTGGGGGAAAAAATCAAGGTGTCCTAGGACCGATTGTTAACGTTAAGAAATATTAGGGGACAGGATTCTTGGTTAATTAAGTTCTGTCTGTAATCATTCCTAAGGTGAATGAAGTGATTACTGTTTCAGTAATTGATGTTTTTCAAGGGTTGCTTTAAAAATAAAAGTCCCTGACAGATTGAAGGATGGCAAACTTGAGGCTTTAAGCAAGGGGCCAGGGTCACAACCAGGGAGGAGGAGACAGTGTGTCTGACCCCATGGTGGGCAAAGTCCTAGAGACGTTAATGAGGGATGAGATCACAAAACATGTGGAGAAATAAACCCGACGGGACGACTTGTGATGGCAAAGGCTGCCTGAGAAATCGGGTGGAATGGTGCCGGGAGATGGGCAGAAGGCGACGCCCTCCAAGGACGGCGTATTCTGATCCACTTGAGTTACCCAGATGGAGGCTGGTTGCATTTAGTACAGGTCTGAGGAGCGAAATGGCTTCAGGGTAGTCAAAAATTGCGTGTGAAGTCAGTTTCCTAGAGATGGGAGGACACCCGTGTGCAGACATCCTTTCCACAGATGGACTGAGGACAGGGAGGCAGGGCCCAGCCCAGTGCTTGGTACCCTAGAAACACAGAGAAGTCCAGGCTTTAATAAAACATGAGGAGCAATCGCCGTTAGTAAGAGCTATCCTCGTTTCAGGTGACTGACACCCAAGTCCAATGCCTTATGCAAAACATGAATGTATTAGTTTACACGGCAGAGAGGGAAGCTGAGGTTAGTTACAGGTTGGGAAAACTGCATGAAACAGGAACTCAAAGACAGATTGGAGTACCCAGGGCCACCAGGGTTTCCCCCAACCTCTCTCTCTCCCTGTCTCCTTCTCTCTCTTTATCTCTCCTCACATCTATTTTCGTTTTCTTTTTTTTTTTTTTTTTTGCCTCTGTTTGGCTTTGTTCTGTAGACAGACTCCACACAGCGGAAAAGATAACCAAGAACAGCCTTGAATTCGCAGCCTCAGAGCTCAGCAGAGAGAGGGACTCATTTTCCGAAAAGACACAGAGATCAGCTGCCACAGGGACTGTGACTGGGCCCCTCGGGGTCACATATCTGCTGTTTACACCAACGGCTTTACTCAGAGGGTGGAATCTTGGGGCTGGTGGTCCCAAGACAGGGTCATGATTAAAGTGGAGACACCCCCCGTGTGAGAGACAGTGGGCTGAATGCTGTTGCAAGTTCCCAAGCAGTGTATCTGCCTCTATGGACTCTGGAGGTTCGTCCACATTTTTAAAGCGGGTTAGGATCATAAACGCATCAGTTGTCATCATCTATTACTCTGGGTCCTAACCCACATGTTCTTGGGATGGGAACTTTAAGCTTGCTTCACTAGTAAAGGAAAAGTCCCGGCAGGAATTTTGCTGTTATTTGAAATATTTCAGGGGTCTCGTATGTGAAGGCCAGGTCTTCCTGGATGGTGCTTTCCTTGTCACTGTGAGATGACTCCATAGGGCATATCCCTAGTTTGCTATTGGGGAAAATGGCTGCCACTGCCCAGAAGCTCAACCGGACCACGCTCTGCAGTGGTTGGGTGCTTTCAGTCTTGATAGCCTAGAGCGCCACGCGCCCTTCCGTTGTTGGAGAAGCATTTCGGGCTGGCTGACTACACCCTGGCTCCTACATCTGCTGTCACAGTAGGTTCTGGGCTGAGGGTCAGTGGCGACATCTTGTAACTAGGCAGAAGATATCGTTAACTACATATAAAGTCAGTAGGAAATTTAGGTTGCAAGCTAGCTGGATCTCCCAGATGGTTTTCCTGCTTCCGTTCTTGCTTCCCCACCCCTCACCCCCACCCACCATACCAATATCTGTTCTGTAGTCTAGGGGAACTTTTAAAACCTCAAATCCAGTTTTCCTCACACTTAAAATCCTCCTCTGACTTTCCATCACAATAAACAATTGTATGGAAATGCTCCCTCCATTTGCACTTCTAATCCCTGCTCACCGCCACGGTGTAGGCATTTACATGCCCACCTCCTGCTAGGCTTCAGTGTCTGCTTGTTCTGCTCTGACCTTCTGGGCCTTCTTCTTGTTTGTGGTCTATTCTTTATTCCCCAAATGCCCTTCCCTGGGTTTCTACAAAGCTTTTTCTGTTTGTTTTAGTTTTTGTTTTCAGCTTGAAACTCACATACAGAGAGACCTTCTCTGATCCTCCCAACTAAAATAGCTTCCAAAGCTTAATTTCTTTCATAAGGTTTTGCCTTGCTGTGTTCTTCTCTGCCTCTCCAAGCTAGATGGAATGAGAGCCGGACTTCATGGGATCCGCCACTCACCTGCAGTGCCTACGACAGTGCCTGACAAGGAGGAAGCCCTCAATTAAATGTGGCTTGGAAATAAATGACTGATGAATAGAATCTTGTAGCTCAGAAGATACCAAGCAGTGTTCCTGCTAAAGATCTAGGTGTTTGTGGTCTTTAATCCATGCTTTCAGCTATTAGCAAGTCACACACAAAGGCCAACAGATGCTTGTCATTCTGGAGGTTACAATTGTCATCCTTCTCACTGTGAGAGTGGTAAATGGATTGTCACTTAGCTGGAGAATGTGCCACATCGGCACCCCAGACACATTTTTATTGTCTTTGTCATTTTAGAGGCAGTAACACTCTTCACAGGTTGGAAAGGATTTTTTTTTTTTTTTTGGTCTTAGGGGATTTATGAAACTCTCTAGGCAGAGCTCTTGTGGTTATTCTATGAATGAATGAATGACTAGATAAGTATTAAGGCTTCTTGTTCAAATTAGATGCTCAATAAACTCTTTAAGCTAAATAAATAATTAAAATATGAATAGGTAATCTTCTTAGGTTAACAGTTAAAAGGGCAGAAATCTAAATCAGAGAGAGAATAGTTAATAAAACTTCATGGATTTTTAACCTTTTTTACCCACACAATCAAATTTCTTCCACGAAAGGCCATCTGTACAAATGCCTGATGAGGAGGCTGCCCAAAATGAGCTGAGAGGTGGGGACTGTGGCACTGGGGCCACCTTAAGGGAGAACAATCAGCACTGACATTGATGACCAGGCTGGAGTTACCATCAATTCTTTATGCAAATAACCAATTAGGCCAAGTTTAATTTTTTAAGTAAATTAGACACAAACAGTGGGCTGTCCCTGCCTTCACAAATGACTGCTGCTGCCAAGTCATCAGTCCCTGACCATTTCTTTTCCTTATCACTTACAAAGAAGTTACGTAGACATAGTCAAGGGTGTAGACAGAATCATGGAAATGAAGCCCATGTTACAGATGTAGACACATGGATGCAACTGGATACATGGCTGCCCGTGAAGATCAGGGTGGTTCTTAACTGGGAATCCTGAGCACATGTGCACATGAAGGTACATGTGTGAACATACATGCACACAAAGATCTATGGTGCAGGCAGCAAACACTCAGTGTTTAAGATAACACCAAAGTCAGCAGAGGATGCTCTAGTGGGGATTGGCCCACAAACTGCAATTAGGCCAGCATGGAGCTACTCATTACACTGCACTCCATGAGAAGGCTGGCTGGCACGGGTCAAGGTCCCATAAGTGAGGATATTAGCCATGGATGTGACACGGGGTGGTTTTCCGACCTGCTCATTCAAGAACTAATTGGTAGGTCAGGAAATTGCAGACACTGTCTGAACAAACTAGGAAGGGGCATGAGGAGAGGGCAAAGTTTCATCATGAATATAAGAATTCTCTTGCTTTAAATGCCATATTCTTTGTTGCCTGACACATTCACATTATCCCAGAGGCCATTTTAGTTGGTCTCCAGCTGTGAAAAAGACAACATCACATCTGTGGTGTCAGGTGGAGGCAAACACAACAGGAAAAAAATAATTGAAAAATCTTGTCCAGATATTTTGTGATGAAATTAATAATGCGCTTGCCTTGTGGAGAGATGGCCCATTTTTGTGTCGTGTGCAGATATTCAATGCATATTTAAACACTCTTTAGTCTGAATGTGCTGATACTGCAAAGGCTTAAACTTATAAAGATGTAAATGCATAGAAATAACTCAGTAGCTTCACCGAAAGGCCAATATACTAAATTCATTAAGGTCTAGGTACTAAAATGTCTATACTGATCATAAGCAGATTTGTCGCTGTTGTAGCCTTCACTAATTTGAATGAACTATTTTGTGACCAGCAAACATGTCTGCATGTGGATCGGGCAAGGACCAGTGTTGAGGATGGGAGAATTGACTGCCAAGTCCTCATCCCAGTATCTGTGTGCCTCCCATTCACTTATTTGGTGCATCCTGAAACCTAAGTACAAATATGTGGGGCCCTTTGTTACCTAACACTTGGCTGACATTGGGGATCCAGAAAAGGCAGGGTGAGAATTCCCTTTGAGACAATTAAAATAATCAATTTTTCCATCAGATCATGTGAATATCATATCAATTACTATCACATTTTTAACGTGACTCCAAGCCACTTGTAATGTACTATTTGCCAGTCTTTTAATTGTATCAGTAAGAATGAATTTCCACCTGATATGGTAATTAAACTCAATATGTGATAATGCATTTGATTAGGGATGGAAAAACATAAGAGAAAATCAAAATGAAAGGACAGCAGTGAGTCCTTTGTCTCACGTGGTCCCCTTCCCTTGGGCTGCTGCTTCCCTGAAAGTCCTTGGTCTTCTTGCTCTGCAACTGGGGCTTCCCGTGCTGCTGGACACAGAAATTCAGCTCATGAAATATTTCACAGAGACCTTGCTAACTTCCCCAGATGCAATTCCCAGGGAGACACACTGAAGGAAAACCACCTTTTGACCTGCTCTGTGGTGGCTTTGGGAGCTCCTGGGGACCCTGATTTGCCAGACCCCCAGAAACAGGCAGGTCAGGACTACAGACAATGTGGGAGAATGTCCCCTCTCTCTGTGCCCCTTCTGACTTCAGGGGTAGGACATCACTCCATATGACCTCAGCATTTGACACCCTCCCCATTGAGCAGAATGTTTCTCCTCTTCCTGAGGAGACAAGATAAGCAGATCCAGCAGGTGACCTGAGTCAGCAGAGGACTTCAAATTCTAGATCTGCTGCTACAAGACACTTCATTTTCCAGAGCCTCCCATTTCCCAGCCATGCGATGGAGAACATAATCCCCCTCCCTCAGGGTGGTTGAGTGCAGGGCGGAGAAGCGCCTTGGAAAGCCATGCATAAAAAGCTACAAGGCTGCTCCATTTCATCTCATTGACAGCAAATATCCTGGCTGGTTTCATTTAATGTTTCTAGGATTAAGTAAGCACTGATCATATTCATCATTAAGATAATAAGGATTAATCTCTGTGTTGTGTTTAAATGAATTGGAAACTTGACTCCTGAGTGGCAGATTCTTGTTGAAGACAGGCTGTGGAAGCAAACGACCACATAGAAGCAAAGGACCAGGGACTTAATTTGCTTTTCTTGTCCTGAGGGTGAGATGGCCTGGGCGTGCTCAGGTGAGGGAATCTCCGTTATCTATTGATCTGCTCAATAATTCAGTCAATATTTAGGAAGTGCACAGGGGACAATCAGCCACTGGGGAATGCTGGAGAGAGACCAGAGGGTTCATGAGCTTCAAACGGCCTTCCAAGGTTTGGTATAGGTGTGAATATGCAAGGTGCAAGGTGCAAGGTGCAAGGTGCCTACTGTACCACGATGTTTCTTGAAGCACCCTAATTGAGCTAGAGAAAAAGCACTGAAACATGGAAGAACCCATCTCCTGGAAGCTACAAGACCATATCAGATAAAATAGTTAGCACCCACATACATTCACACTTTAAATATATGTATATATAGTGTTAAATAAATATGTTAAAAAAATATGTATATGTAGTGTTAAATAAAAAGGCATCTAACCAAAGGAAGGCTGCATTACAATTGTGTCTTTATGAAAGTGCATTTGACAATGCACTTTTCACATGAATACCAAATGAATTCATTATGATCACTGCTATTTCCACGCATACCAAATGAATGTATAATGACTGGCCTCTCAAAGTGTCACTAATTTTTTTAAAATTCTAGAAATAATGGGAAAATTAATCTCATTACATGCTGAAAAGTTCGTGTTTTAGAAAAGGTATTCGGATTTTAGAAAAGGTATTCGGAAATACTTAGAAAGTGGGCAACCAGCAGTTTTCAGATTCTGCCTCAGTTCATTTATCCTTCCAGCTTTGTCCAGAATCTATTTCCATTGCATTCTCAGCAATGTCCCAGCAGAGGAGGTCTTGCATCTGCTATCTGAGCACAAGTTTCCTTCATTTCAGGAGTCTTTCACTGCTTCTGAGGCTTCTTGACATTGGAAGGTTTGTCTCATCCTGAATATCCTGAATGTGGAGCCATGACAGAGGCAGGAAAACCTCTGCCCACAAAGCCGTCTTCCCATCAAGGAGGATTGGAGGAGCGTTTTCTGAGCTCTCCAGGAAACAGAGATGCTGGCAGGAATGCAGGGCCTTAACTAGCACAGTCGGAGCCTGGAATAGGACTGTTTAAAGGCCTCCTTTCTCTTGCAGAAATCACTTTTTCCAACAAATTTTAGGTGCACCTAGTGTTTGCAGAACTAGGGGAGGAGTGGAAGACCCTGAGGGAGCACGTGCATGCGCAGACACACACACACACACACACACACACACACATTTTAAATATATGTATATAGATACTTATACATATATACATATTTAATCAATTTTCAATAACCTTTTTTATTGGGTGACCCCAGCTCTAGGGGTCTGTCTCTGACTCCTGGAATTTGGTGGCTTAAATAGTACACTATTCAATGACTATGGTTTGGTGTGACAATTCTTTGTTTGAACCAAAGAAGCTGACACACTTTGGATGGATGGTTCCATTTATATTCTAATTTTATAGAATTTATCCCTTACTCTTACCTGCATTGTGTAAAATTCAGAAGATCCCAATGCTGACCAGGGTGGAATCCTCAGAGGAGGGGCAGGTTAAACGCAGGTGGCTGAGCCCCCCTTGGAGAGTCTGACTCAGGAGGTCAGTGAGTGTTCACAAGGCTCCCCAGGACACCGTGACATGGGGCCGGGTTGAGAACCCCTGGGTTAGCTGCATTCTCACTGTGAAACTCACCTGGCTGCTGTCAGCTCACTCCTCTACACCGGTCTGTCTTCATCTGGTGACAATGGGGGAAATGGAGAGGCAGTGGGGAGAGGCTGGGAGCTCCTCTACACCGGTCTGTCTTCATCTGGTAACAATGGGGGACATGGAGAGGCAGTGGGGAGAGACTGGGAGGGGCTCAGAATTGGAGGTAGAGACTTTGTCAGCATTTTCTCATTGGAAATAGTCAAAAGGAAGGAGTCAAATCTAGCCTGATGTCCTGGTAACAACTCTAAGATAAAAAGAAGACACTGGGTAGCAGAAGTGGCAGTGCCACAACCCAACAGGGCACATCTTTGGAAGACTTGGGACACTATGGGTGCCAGTGGCAGAACCCGACCACCTTTTGGGCATTTTCTCTATATTCCCAGGTGTTGCACAGACCCAAGAGTCATTGCAGCAACTGGATCATCCCTAGACCTTGGGTCCCTGCTCCCCTCACTTCATGTCAGTCCTGCCCAGACCCTTCCTTGCATTGTTCTGGGGTCACGTCTCTCACGTCACAACCCTCTTGTCTTCCAAATGTCAAGCACCAAGAAACAGTTGTGTGTGACCAGATTGGAGTCACACGCCTGGTGCTGGGAGTAAGGGCTGGGGAGGGAGGAGGTGGACTCTTCAGGCCCACCAGGGCAGAATGTAGCAGTGTGAAGATCAGGGAGTCGACAGGCAGTGGAAAAAAAATACTGCTTTTCTTCCTCTGTACAGCTCATTAATTAATTTCACCATGACTCATTTCCTATGGTAAATTTCTGCAGAAGCAGAGAGAAAAGGTGAATGTACACAAATGCTCTTGAACACATCCCACAAGAAGAAGGGACAATTCCCGGCGGGTTCTGGAGGAGCTGGATCAGGTACCCAGGGTGCCCACTTGCCCTTGAAGGAGAAGCATCCCTGGCGGCCACAAACCAAGAAGCAGAAGTCACATGAGGCCTCTGGGCTGGCTCCTCCTCTTCCAAGCTGGGCCTTCCAAACCATGCCACTTCTAAAAGCCGCAGTCACCTCACGAATAAATTAGGATTAACAATAAGGAACAGACACCAAATCCAAAGCACTGTCCTGGGTCACACCCTGGAGCAGGAAAAGGACATTATTAGAAACTTAGGTGAAACCTGAATAAAGTTTGTAGTTAGTTAATATTATTGTTCCAATGTGAATTCCCCATGGTTATGTAAGACGTGAACATTAGAAGAAGTTGGATGAAGGGTATGTAGTATGCTCAAAAATAATTTCAAGACAAAATATTTCAAATAAGGGCAGGACAGAGGAGGGGCTTGGTTAGTATTTATAGGATGATCGTGTCTTAAGGATTAAATTAGACAATGTCCGTAGAGTGACCATGATGAAACCTGACCAGAAGAACCCTCAGGAAATGGGAGCTGCTCTATGAGCTGTCAGCACAAAAGCAAGTCAGCTCCTTCCCAAGACGCGCAGGACTCCTTCTCAGATCCCGCCTCACTGTGGCCTTTCCCACCTCCTAAAGCTAAGATGAAGTCATTTAGTCACTGCTTAGAGGTTCTCGGATGCACCGTGCTCTCCCTGGACTCTGGGCGGCCACACATTGCTCCCAACACCTGCTTCCACTCTCTTGACTTGACCTTACTCAGCTTAGATGTCATTTGTTACAAGAAGACATTCCTGATCCACATAATATGGAATCAGGGACCCCATCGTCCATGGGGCTACCATCCTAATACTTTGCATCCTCAATGCTAATCCCTGATTACGTATTAGTCACCCTGTAGAACAAGGACCACGCTCTGGATCATGCTCTGCACTGGATCAATATTTGTTGAGTACAAGAATGAATACTAATTGTGTCTCTCCAGGCAGTGGGCTGCAAGCTTCTTGTGAGTAATGATCTTGAGTCTCACATCTTCTCAAAGTCTCCTTCTGTGGTGTTGAGTATAAAGTAGGTCACCAACAAATTCATTGCTTGATGGAAGAGAAAACAAACAAACAAAAAAACTCAAGTAAAAAGTAACTGCATGAAATGCAATCAGGAGACAAGTAAGAAAAAAAAAATCAAGCCTGGCCTTCTGAGAGCATGCTGTCCTCAGCAGTAAGTTTGGCATTGTCTCTTGTAAATTCAATATCCTGGGGGTCTGCCATGGGCTGTGCACGAAGCAGGACACCACTGGCCCCTTCCTCCACTCTCGCTGCTCACCTGAGCAGGCCCAAATCTTCTGGGCAATCAAGCTGAACATTTTGTCTGCATCCCTCTGAATTCACAATTATAACATGTTTTCCCTCTACTGCCTACCTTGGATGCATTTTCCTTCTTTCAGAAAATAGATTCTTCTTTGCATTAATGACACCCATCCAAGGGATATCCATTTGGGTGACACTGTATCAGACCAGTCATTGCATTCAAAAAGGGCACAACTTCTTTGGAGAAAGCAGATTTGTAGGAGACATCCAGAGTCAAGCTTGCCATAGGGAAGTCAATGAGGGGGCCTGCCTGGGTCAGGAGAAGCTCTGTGTTGGAAGCGACCCTTGAGTTTCTGGAAATGTTCTGTGTCTTGTGCTAATGCAATGCTAAGTCTTTCGTTAAAAGTAAATTATCCTACACAAGGGCATGAAAATGTGTTAAAATAGTGTGGAAGACAGGTCTACAGTGATTGCTAAAAGGTCATAGATCTCTGTACACCCCCATCAGCAGGACCAGCTGAGTCATTTACAAAGTCCAGTACAAAATGAGAATGCGACCCCTTCTTAAAAATTATTAAGAACTTCAAGACAGTGACAGCAAAGCATTAAATGAAATGCACAGCTTTTCTTAGCATGGGGCCCAATGAAACTTCACATGTCACATGCCTGTGAAGCCAGTCTTGCCCATCAGCCAAAAACCAGGGTCAAGCTTCGTGCCCATCTGTCTGGTCATTAAGCCCTTCATCCTGCATAGCGGCAGGCCGAGGAACAGGGAGTGCTCTGTTTAATATGGTTCATTTCTCGGCTGAATCCTACAGCCTAAAGCTTTCTTCAAGAGATCACTGCCTGTTTATGTGAAAATACTCTAACCAAATTCCTTTCTGTGAATGAACCTTGGGGTCCCCTGGTCTTCATTAACTACTAAAAGGATTTTTCATACCCTTAAGATATATGATTGTTCAAGAAAATCAATTTTAAAAGTACAATATCTATTCAGGAGCAAAAAACCCTAAACAAAAGAAAAAGTAAAAACCCAGAGTAATTTTAACAAACTCAAAATAAGCCCTCAACAACACAGTTTAAGGAGACAAGCTTCCAAATGAGGCCAGGGAGGCAGGAGCATCTCATCTTCAATGTCAGCTATCAATAGGTGTAAATTAACCTGAAAGAGTGGGAGAGCTTTTTAGCAATGGCCATCATGAGCTGTGTAATGATCAACACAGAATCAAATGCAAAGCACATCCAGAAAAGGTATTTTCAGTGTGAGCTTTTTGAGACATTTAGTGCAAATGATAACATTAAAATACTGAGCATCTTATTCATCCTACTGGCGAAAGTATATGATTTATGCATGGGTGGAAATGTTTGGAAATTGACCTGAACATCCTTTATTTGGCAACTTTTAATGTGCAAATGAGAGTAAGAGAAATCTTTCTAGAAAAAGCCAGTGCTGTTTCAGTTAAGTCATGGAAAACGAGCTCAAGAGAAGAATCCACATTATCCCAAATTACCTCACTTTTTGGTGAAATAGTTGGTTAAAGTGAATGTCTATCTATAGAGTGCAAAGCAGAAAGGTGGAAGAAGAGCTCACAGCTCTGCTGCCTCTTTGAGGGGAGGGAAGCTGGCATCAGCCACCCTCTGCCAAGAGCGTCTCTGAACTGGACTTTTTGGTGAGAGACAACCAGACTTGGTGCCCACTTCCTGTTTCCAGAGCCAGGAGCAGAAGTACCCCAGAGGATTCTGGGAGTCTACAGAGCCTTTTGGATGTTTCCAGAGCAAGTTATGGTGAGTACTATTTTATGCTGAGTACATGTAACTTTGTTTTGCATTTCTAGAAAGTGATAACAATGCATAGTACTATGGGTGGGTAAACAATTCATTCTAGATTCCTCAGGGCAGTTTTGATGTCAGCATTATCCCTGTTGAGCTCTTAAGTCCCTTCATACTTGGTGGGCTACATATTTCTGTTTGATGATGATGATTATTATTGAAAATATGGTCTTTCTAAGGTGTGGAATAATTCTAATTGAATCAGAAGCTTTAGTTGAGTAGAACATCCGTTTTCCCTTTAAAAGTGTTAGGATGGGAGTGGGCTACTGTTGTCTAGCTCAGTCCCTTGAGGTTTTTTAGCTATGCCTTGGGATTTGTTATTTGGTCCTATCCTTTACTGAGATACAGGAGGCTGTATGAAGGGCTGGGCACATTCTGCTGACCACCCAGCCATCACCAAATGTTCTACTGGCAACAGGGAACTTCCTTCTAATGGGTTAATGAGACTTTGCCTGTGTTGCCTGTCATGGCAATAGCCCTACTGGGGCTGTTTCCAGCTTCCATCTCAAGTGACTTCTTATTCACATTATATTGAATTAATATGCACATTATACCAATGAACATTTTATATTTCTTCAATTAAAATTCCCAACCCAAATATACTGCTTTAATTGCTGAGAACACCAGTGTTATGTCAACACCTCTATGTAGCACAAGGTTAGACTGTTTCTCTCTCATCCATTATGGCCACACCTCTTCACACATCTGTCCAGAGTGAGAACTCACCATGCGACTGCAAGAGACACCAGGAAGCAGAGTCCTTATTCCTCAGAGAAAGAAGCAAGTTACCATCTTCAGGTTTTTTGGGCTTTCCGCATATATTGTGGCTAATATCTGGCTGCTGGTTGTCTTCAGAGAAAAAAAATTAAGAAACAAAGATTCCCTGTAACCAAGAATAGGAAAACGGGGTCATTTCCTCGTGCAGCCCTGATAGGGGATGGCTTGGGGACGGCGTGGGGATCGCTCGTCAAACACAGTCCAGCTGACACGGCGCAGCAGCACATGACTTTTCTCTCTTCCCCAAACACACCATCTCCTTTACAGACAACTGACTTCCCATTCGCTGCCCGGGAAGCGCAGCTGCTCCCCTCTGCCTGAGGAGCTCTTCCTCTACATTCCAAGGCCACGCATGGCAAGCCACTCACCTGTGTTCCACAAACATGTGTGGATCATCTGCGCTGTTCCGGCTCTGTTCGAAATGCCAGTGGGAACGGGAGGGATGACAAAGTCACTACCTCTGCCCTTGAAGAGCACAAGGTGACTTTGATCTATTTAAATATGGTATAAATGGCCCATGTGGATGGACATTGCCTGTGGCCACAAGCAAAGTTCAATTGAATGAATAAAGAAATGAGCCAAAACCAAAACAAAACAAAAAACAGAAAGAAATCAGAGCACCAGACTCCATTCAGTATTTTACCTGCACGTTGACAGATATGCATTTAATCAATTTAATCAACAGAGTGAAAGCCAGAAAGTCCAAAGACATCAACAATGGTGAGAAATGTTGTATATTCTTCCATGAAACACACCCAAACCCACACTGACACGCTATGTCCACATCCTATATGCTTTCTGCTCTCTTCCATACACAATTTAAACAGTTTCTCACATCTTATATTACCCGTAGACTATTAAAAGTTGCTATAATGCAAAATCCTACTCTCCCACCACGTATGTGAAGGAGAAAATAAACATCCATAGCCCAGCGAGGCAGAGTTCCATTTTGAAAAGTGAATTTGTGCTACTGAAGAGTGTAGGTCTGACAGTCCGTAGGGAGCACGGCCCACAGTGCAGAGGGTCTCACAGCAAGTTGGGGCTGCTGGGGAAAGGCCAAGGGCCTTTGGGCTCTGCAGCCGAGTCCTCCTCATGTCTACTGATTTGGGACACCTTGCCCCACCACCTCCCCAAAAGTCAAGTATAACAAATGCACTCTGGTCTCATAAATCTCCACATTCACTCACAATTTCCTCTTTGTTTTCTCTCCTATGGACCCACTGGGACACAGTGAGCTGTAATAGAACTCTTAGTAGAGATGAATGCTGAGATGTTTCTCTGCCCTTGGAAATTGAGATCAGCTGCCTGGGAGATACTTGTACCTCCCATAATTTCCACATATTGTGGGAGGGATTCGGTGGGAAATGATTGAATTATGGGGGCAGGTCTCACCCAATGGTAAGAACCCCATACCCACCTATAACCACTCAAACCCCATCCTGGGCCGGCCCATTACACAGCAGAGACAGTGGAGAGCTGGCCTTTCTCGGTAGATGGGTCACCTGCCAAGTCAGGCCAGAGTAAGCCAGGACGTGGCCCACCTGACTCTTGGGCAGCAGCTGAGCCTCTGGGTTTGCAGAGTTTGGATGCAGGCCTGATGACTGCAAAAGGCAGTAGAAAAAACAAATTGAGGGTACAGCAGTCATCCTTGGCTCAGCTCAGTGACTCAGCGGAGGCTCAGGCTGGAAGAAGATTGTGGATGAATGACTCAGTCAAAAAGCAAAGAATCAGACAAAGGAAAACTAGAAAGCCACGACTAAGAACTGGTAAGGTCCAGAAAGAGGTGTGAAGGGGGCCAAGACAAGGTCAGAGGTCACAGCCAGGATTGGTTCCAGAACATGGCTATGCCAACAGGGCCTGGGACAGGGTCAGTGTTTGCATTTTAACCCTAGAGTCACATGTACACGGCATTGTTGAGTTTTGTTCTGCGACAGGTACCTTGCTGGGCCCTGACAATACTGAGCTGAATGAGACCCCATCTGGGGCTCTGTCCTGGCTGGGCAAGCTGTTATGGAAATAGATCACTACAACCCAGGTGAATGATTGGTGCATCTGAGCTGTGTTTCCTGCTGTACCATCGATGCCTGACCAGAACTCATGCAGGGCAGCCATTCAAGACATCTTCATGAACAAAGTGATGAATGAGCAAGTGAATGAATGAATAATACAAGTAGGTAACAGAAAAGTCAGGAATAGAAGTAGGTAGAGAAACAGTATAGAAGGAAGTGACTAAATCACATGGCCTTAAAGGGTCCATATATTCTAAAATACATTGTATTTTATGTATTTCTTAGCAAGTTATAAATAATTACCTTCACATTAAATACATTACACATTTTTTTTTCTGTTATCTGTGATGGAGTGAAAGGAAAATTCGTTAGTACTTACCAAAATGATGCAACCATGCTTCCAACAGTCAGATTATCTGAAAGGTCTGAAATACAAAAGTTACTGATTTGGCCAGGAACTCAAGAGAGTTGAAAGGAGAATGGAATCGATCAAAACATCTGGAAGCCTGTTCTGGAGGAGTGGTGAAAAGTGGGCGTGGAGCTGGCTGTGAGGATGTGTCTAACATGACAAGTTCGATAAGGCTGCTTGGTGTGTATGCATATGCACACACAAATATCAGGTAAACCAAGAAAGGCTCACTTTCCCTCCCCATATAAATGTGGAGAACATGTAAAATGTTCTCTTCTCCAGAATCTCCCAACAACACCCAAGTCGGTTCTGGGCTTGTATAGTGAGTGCTAGTAAACACTGGCAATTGCCATCCTGGGGTTGAAGACACCAAGAGGTGTGCAGGGCATAACAACGTGGTGACCACACACTGCTGGACCAGTGTCTTCAATTCTGAACACCCTCTAGGTATATGAAAATAGGCTCCGTTACATACAGCATCTCATCGATGTTAAATCCCGCTAAGAGCACCCCATATTTTAACATTTCTTAAATAAGGATGGCGCTTGAAATGAATGCGTACGTTTCATGTGAGATTATATATTTTTCCTATCCATTGAAAGCTGTTTGAAAAGAATGAACTCTTAAAATCAGGGGAATATCCCAATCGGTATTTGATAAATAAAGAGATCTTTAGGTTCTCTGAGAGATGCACCTGAAAAGTAACAGTGCTGAGCCACACCCCCATGCTGAGTATCTACTGTTTCCTCCACGGCCGTACCAGTGCACCAACTTGTCCACTCGGCAAATCCACAATTATTTTTCCAATTTCCAATTGTCATCTTTATGGTGAAGCCTTCCCTCCTGGTAACTTCAAATGACAAAATCTGTATTCTGCTTCCACAACGAGGGTGACCAACTATCCTGTTGTGTCCAAGACAAGAGTCTATAACTGAACAACTAGTCGTAACATTCTATGTTTCCTTTTCTTGGAGCTGTGATCAATTAATAACTCCTTCATGAGCTATCTATGTGCAGCTCTGAGTCATTTATAAATATTAAATCACTGGATTCTCTTAACAACTCTTCCAGAAAGTTTCTATGATTATCTCCATTTTACAGGTAAGAAAACCGAGACAGAGAGGTTTTAGTAACTTGTCCAAAGTTATGCAACCTCCTTGGGCAAGTTAATAGACTAGAGATTAGAAGCAGGCAGGGTTCTTTCAATGGCCGTTCTCATGTCCATCCTTCCCATGACCTGCTGGGGTCTGCTCACCGCTGGATCTACCGTGTTCTCTACTGCTCTGTTGTCTTCTGCATGCTCCACCTCCTGGCGCCAGTCCAGGAAGGCACATGTCATGGTGGAAGGAATATATCATAGCTAAGGCCTTCTTTCTTCCCCACTCAACAGTCCCTTCTGTGCTATCTTTAAGTTCTAACGTCATGCAAATCGCAGATCCTTGTATTTTAAGCAGTGTTTGATTGCTTGATTCTTTGGGGTTTATGATATTAAGCAAGGTTTGGTTATATTTGGATATAAACTCCCTTTTTACAAAGGCGTACAGACTAGTAAACACTCCATATCACAGGGCTGGTGCTCTCAGGACTATCCTATCAACGCTACACCCTGAATCAGGACACAGCCTGGAGCTTTCCAAGCCGAGTCAGATCCCTCCGGTTATGATTTTACGTTTATTTGTTTGTTTTAATCGCCCCCCTCCCGCCTTATTACAGTTCAGGGAACTCATTAATCTCTTCACCTAATATCTTAACCCGGCCTTTTGGGATGCAAATGCTCTTCAGCGACGGAAATAGCAAAGGCGCTTGAATTTGTGCCTGATGTGCTAGCTAACATAGGCGTGTGAGGCAGTGTGGCATGCAGTGTGCTTGCTGGAAATGCATTGTGTTGGTGAAGGTCACTGAGGCTGGCATTCTGTGTGCTCTCAGAACAGAAAGGCGGCCAGGAAAATACTCAACAACTGAAGATAAACTTTCCTTTAGGCAAGTAGATGAAGTCCTAGGATTCGTGGAAGGAGATGAACTCTGGCAAGTATTCCAAGAGATTTTTCAAGTAAACCCCATGTGTGCAAAGTCACTGGTTCCTTTTTCTTGTTCACATCAAGAGGGAAGAGACGTGTGCTTCCCGGTGATGTCTCGTGAAATAATGCAAGTGATAAGATGCAACTGTGTGGCAAATTTATCAAAATAATTGCTACCGACAGATGATTTGACAGGCTCTGTACAGAGTTTCCAAACAGTTGAGCCCACGGTGGTCCACTTTGGAATCCTTTTGCCTTCTGTCTTCTGGAGGGTCCCTCTGATTATATTTTTTCATCCTAAAAGTTTCCTCTTGGGAAGCAGGCTGTCTCGACCAATCAAGGGTGGTTAACAACCATAGTAGAAGCTGCCTACAAGTTGACAGGCAAACCAGTCAAATATCTTGGTGTAATCACTCAGGTAATTTGGTGTCATAGC
Source organism: Trachypithecus francoisi (assembly GCF_009764315.1). Lineage (NCBI taxonomy): Eukaryota > Metazoa > Chordata > Mammalia > Primates > Cercopithecidae > Trachypithecus > Trachypithecus francoisi. The sequence goes on along the minus strand of NW_022681442.1, from coordinate 2,692,530 downwards.
TTTAATAATTTCTAGGAATGACTTCATGCAAGGCTTCAGGAGTTACTTGCATTTTTTTTTATAAACTGTAAAATAAAATAGGACAATTTTAAAAATCAGTTATGCCATAAAAAGTGGCCTCGTCTAATGGTTTTTTGCTTGATTGTAATCAAATAATTTAAGAGGATTAAAAATGACAGCATTAATAGCTAGTTGGTTTCTATTTGTTCTAGAAACAGACACTAATTGTTCATGTCAGTTTACCTTACTGCGACCCAGTGCTCAACTCTTGTGTCAGGCAAAGCCAGCACTTCCGAGCCTGCAGTTCCCGACGTTGTGTGAAGGAGGGGGCTGAAGAGAACAAAAGCTGCAGATAAGGAGAGGGAGGCTGAGGGGATATTAATTAGCTCTCCTGTACTACACTGTATTTTAATTAATCTGACAGATTTTTCAAAAATGGAATTGACTTTTCACCATTCTTTTCCGTGTGAGCACTTTTCCTTGTCACTGAGCAGGTCAATTGTACTCACGCTTTTAGCTGTTCCCTTTATTGATCTCATGCCCTACTACGATGTCGGGTGTGATCAGCACACAGCAGAGCAGGGACAAGGTTCCCAGACACTGCTGTCTTGCCAGAAGCTTCTACCAGAAGCTAGTCACTTATAAATTGTCATCCTGAGCCAAGCCCCTCACGTGGTGATCTAACCCACCTAAAAAGCTTCCAGGAAAATGCCTCTTAAACACGTGGCTTAAGATAAAGAGGGATACTCCTCAAAAAATTAAAAATACAACGACTATATGACCCAGTAATCCCTCTTCTGGGTACCTAATCCAATGGAAACAAAATACATTCCTTGTAGAGATATTTAGGTTTTCGTGTTCATGTCAGCATTATTCACAATAGTCAAGATGTAGAAACAACATAAGTGTCCGTTGACAGATGAATGGATAAAGAAAATGTGAATGTATATATACACACACATGCACACACATAATGAAATATTATTCACCTGTGAAAGGAGATCCTGCCATTCGTGACAATATTAATGAACCTGGAGGACATTATGCTAAGTGACATAAGCCAGACACAGGAAGATAAATACTGCATGATCTCACTTTATATGTGGAATGTAAAAAAAAAAATAGTCAAATACATGGAAACAGAGTGGAACAGTGGTTGCAGTAGACAGATAAGGGAAATAGAAGTAGGTCAGAGGGTACAAACTCAGTTACAGCTGAGAAAAAGGTTTAGAGATGTAACGGAGCACATGAGGACTGTAGCCAACAATATGTATTGTATACTATAAATTTGCTGAGAGTAAATGTTAGCTGCTCTTACCACACACACACACACACACACACACACACACACGTAACTCTGTGAAGAGATGGATATGTTAATTTGCTTGACTACAATAACCACTTCACGTTGTCTATGTATACGAAAGCATCATATTGTATACCTTAAATATAGTGAATTTAAAAAAAGATAACCCTTAGAATTTTTGACCTTTCTGGAGCCTCCAAATTAGGGCATCCTCTTACCTTAACTGAGATTTCCATATTACCCAGAGACCAAAAGCTTCCTTTCAATTCCTATCAAATCTCTGAGTATTTCCACAATTATTAACATTAACAAGAAGGATTGGGGGGTCCAGGCACTGAGGACAGCTGAAGACTACTAAAAGGTGCTGCTGGATTTCTGGAAAACCTACCATCTAACAGTGCAGAAAATAAGTGCTCAAAACAGGCTTGGCCTTCCAGCAGTGAGCCTTTGACTCAAAGTCCTTAAAACCCTTCCATAAGACAGACTTTCAGCCAGGTGCGGTGACTCACGCCTGTAATTACAGCAGTTTGGGAGGCTGAGGTGGGCGGATCACCTGAGGTCAGGAGTTCGACACCAGCTTGGCCAGTGTGGTGGAACTCCATCTCTACTAAAAACACAAAAATTAGCCGGGTGTGGTGGTGGATGCCTGTTATCCCAGCTACTCGGGAGGCTGAGGCAGGAGACTCACTTGAACCCAGGAGGGGGAGGTTGCACTGAGCTGAGATCGGGCCACTGCACTCCAGCCTGGGCAACAAGAGTGAAACTCCGTTTCAAAAAAATAAAACATAAAAAAGACAGACTTTCCTCCTCCTCTCCTTCTGGGCTGCTCCAGGTCAGAAGCCATGTCCCTGTGAGAGGTTTGGCCAGGAAGGAATTAGATTTGCTCAACCCCCCGGGCCTCTTACTCTGGCCTGAATCTGAGCTCAGTAGGGGCCTGGGTCCCAGCCACCCTCATATCCACTGTACATGAGTAGCAAGACCCTCAAGTTGTCGGATTTTTGCTGCTTTACTGAGTTTCTACGTTGACAGCAGGTTTGGGAACCTTAACTTTAAGAAGGATCTGTGCTGCAGTCGATTGGTATCTGTTACCACTGGACAGGCCTCTGCTCCATTCTTCCAACATGAACAAATGGCTCATCATGGAGCCCATTCCATCCCCGGTGTAAACCATAGAGCAGACGTCTGGTGCCCTTGCTCAAGCGAAGCACTGGCAACCACCACTCTACCTTATTTAGATTCAGGGAAATACGGAGATCAGAGTCAGAATGCAAAGTCCACAGCGCACTGCCTTTCCCACCCACCCCCGGTGGCTCCGGCATGCATGGGAAACCCCTTAGCACATTCCTCACAGCCAGTCCCTTCCACGTTGCCCCGCAGGCTGTGCCTTTTGGCCTCTGATTCCAGCTACTCTTGGTGCTCCTCCAACCCCATGAGGCCTGGCTTATGTATTAATAACTATTGTAGAAAAGTGTCCAAGTCTCTTACCTTCTCTGATTTCTGTTTTAGAGATGACACAAGGAAATATAACACTCTGGATCACTTCATCTTACCCAAAGCAAGAACATCTTAAAGGATTTAGATACTGAGAAAAAAAAAATGTGCACAATAGTTACTTTCAGGAATGTGCACAATAGACTTGGAAGCCTCCGAGGATTCTGCCCGAGGACACAGCCGCATGTGCCGGCTCACACTCAGAAGGATGGCCGCCTCCACAAGGCTGCCAATTTGAGTACCGGCCAAACTGCCGCCAGATCCCAGGAAAGGTAAAATAGATTGAAATGTATTGCGTGGTACTCAGATTCACTCCTCTGTCTGCAAGATTATTCTTCTTAAACACACCCCAACACAGATAGCATCTGCCCACGGCCCCGTGGCATGCTGGAGCTGACATGTACCGGCTGGTGGGAGCCAGGTGTTAAATTTTCAGGAATTTGTGAATCTTTGTTAAACAGAGCTATTGTTAAATACTAAATTATATACATTTAACATTAAGTAAATTATATTTTATAAAACATAATAGGTGCCCCAAACAAATAACTTTCTAGTTATTTTATGACATTTTCCAGTAAACTGTCCTCTTGAGATTACCTATGTCAATGTTAGCCATATGGTAAAAATATCATATATTGGAGGGCCACCTAGTAGGAATATTTGCACCTCAGAAACTGGCAACCACTGTCAATCAGGACTTTCCGCCTTGGAGAACTGGTTGTTGAACACTTCCTAGCACAGTTCCATGCCCTCTGCTCTCAGCTCTAAAATAGCTCGTATTAAGTCCATTTGGGGAAGTGCTCAGAATGCATTTCTTCATTCATATTCCCCATGAACTCTGCTGCCAGTGAACAGCCATTCACTCCTGTGTGTGGAAAGCAGGAATCTCATCTTTTTCCTTTAAATATGTTCAGCCATGTAGAGAATTATCCCATGTAATAGACTTTATCTCCATACTGCAATTATTAATATTGGGCAGAGGTCATGTGTTTCTTGGTAAGGCTCACATTTCCAAGTATAAATCATGATAAAGTAGGTTAGTTCTGGAAGGCGGAGTGATGTTTTTGATTTGGCCAGTGTAGAAATAGAGTTGGATTTAAACAAGGGTTTTAAAAATATTGAAGTCCAGCTGTACAGACACGATTGAAATAACCTGGATACATTACAAACTTTGCAGCCAGTGGAAATCAGCCCAGGGACAAACTGAAGCCACCGTGACAGAGGGGGTCGTCGCTTGCAGCCTGGAAGCACAGCGAGCCTGTGCTGTGCATCTTTTTATGGTCAATTATGGGGATACTCCATTTTGCTCAGTAGAGGGGAGCGTGCAGTCCCCTTGTCAAATCAATGAGCAGGAGCCAACACATCCTGTGCAGGTCTGTGAGAAAGAGGTACACCCTTCATCTCTGCAATAAAGCTTTCCAGTTTCTCTGATTAATATTAAAAAGAAGTATCATAACATGACCTGAAGAATAGACATAATCCTCTCATTCGGAAGCTTTGGTACCACAGGTCCCATACCATCCACTCCAGGCTCAGGCAAATGTGTCACAGTCCCTGCAGACCTCAGCACCCAGCCTCGTGCCCCCACCTCTCTCCCAGTGCTCGCTCCTCAGGATCAGTGGCAACTCACATCTCCATGTCTCCTTCTTGACAGTGTAGGGCTCCAAAAATAACAAAAATCAAGAAATAAAAAGTCAGACAATGCCTGTCTTCTTACCCCTGTGAGAGTGACTTCACGGGGCAGATGCTTCCTGCAGAATCTCCAGCCCGATCCGATTAGAGCCTGTGCACCCTCCCCACGTTTCCTATTGTCATGTAGCTTTATCTCCTCATCTCAGTTTTTCTTCATTTATTACTCTTAAATGAATATTTATTGAGGATTTATGATATACCAGAAAGAAGGAGTAACACGCACAAAAGCACACTAAGGGAACTCTATGAAATGTGATATTAGTGAAGGCGTTCCTTGGGGAAACGGCGGAGGAGGTTGAAAAAGGTGTGTAGTTTATCAGGGTGTCCTGTGAACGCTGCATGAAAATTTCCTCAGTAAAAAGGAGATTCTACCTGATGTTAATTCCAGGCATATATCCACATGCACGTACATGTGTGTATATATTTAAGGTGGGGAGGAATCACACGGTTCAGCGCTGTCTTCTCCAGTCCCAGGGCTGCCCTCGGGCCCGTGCCCCACTTAGCAAGAGTTTATTAAGGTGTTAAGTCACTCTTGTAAGGTCTCCCTAGCTCGGTATTTCATTTTGCTCAGCTTTTCCATTTCTATCCATATTTAATTCTGGGCTGACCAACACAGGACTCTTACGCACTTTCCTTCTTACAGCTTTTCAATAGACTATGGCAGTGTTTGATAATCTGTGAGTGTGTGTTTGTGACTCTAACAGTCAAGATGGCAGGGCCCATCTCTTAGATATTGTTAAAACTGTTGAATACAGGGTGTGACAAATTCTAGCCCTTCCAGGAGCCCTTCCTTGTCATGGCCACCCATTCACAACAGGCCTGGTCATGTGACCTCTTTTGGCCAGTGAGTGTGAGCAGAAGCTACACTGGCCACTCCCAAGCAGCAGCGATCACACCCAGGAGACTGCCATGATTTCCTTTTTTGCTTCTGCCGGGAGACCTGGAGCCTCCCAGACATGGGCTGCTCTGTCAGCCGGGGGCCTGTAGCAAAGAAAATCTGGAGAATGCCACAGCAGATCTGTGATGAACACAAAAGATTATGGTTACTGTAAACCACTGGTAGTTCAAGATCTTTATATTTTTAGTTTATTGTGTAAATTAGTCTATCCCGAATGGGCTAACATGCTAAAACTTTTTGTTTGGAGTTTTAAGCAAGCCCATAGGGAATTAACATTTTTATTCTATCCCAGGGCTTTTATCTCATGCCTATTTGCTGCTAAGGCGAAGGATAATTCCTGGTATCTGTAATATACATATATTTTGAGATAGGGTCTGGTTCTGTCACTCAGGCTGGAGTGCGGTGGCATGATCTCAGCTCACTGCAACCTCTGCCTCCCAGGCTCAAGCAGTCCTCTCACCTGAGCCTCTCAAGTAACTGGGACTACAGGCATGCACCACCATGCCCAGGTAATTTTTGCATTTTTAGTAGCGATGGAGTTTTGTCATGCTTCTTGAACTCCTAAGCTCAAGGGATTGGCCTACCACAGCCTCCCAAAGTGCTGGGATTACAGGCATGAGCCACCACATCTGGCCTCTACAAAAAAAAAATTTAAGAAATAGCTGGGCGTGATGGCATGCATCTGTGGTCCCAGCTACTCAGAAGGCTGAGGTATCTATAATATTAACTCCTTTCCAGTGGCTTCAGGTATACGTGAAATGGACACAGTAGAGCTTCTATCACGATATTAGTTGATAAATATATACCTATTAGGTTTCTAAAAAGTGAGTAAAAACCTAGCACCTTAGTAAAAATCACCTTAGTAAATCCTTAGTAAAAACGATAACTAATACAAAATAAGGCATGAAACAATAAACACATTCCTTCTAGATGCTAGAATTATATCTGCATCCACCCAAGCTAATCAGATTGTGTTTTATTTGGAAACTAAAGTCTCATAAAGAACTTTGTTTTATTCAAATAACCATAAAAATCATACAAGCTGTTCTCAGTATGTTGCCCTTACTTTTGTGAGCATTCCTTTTGACTTGACATTGACCCCTCAACCTAAGAAGTTGGAAGACAAACCCCTGGTGCCTTATACCTTTAATGATACATCCCCTGATTTTAGCTGCAACTCCTTGAACAAAAATCTCTAGGCTATTTCTTATTTCTCACATGCTTTTCCTTCTTTTCTTTTTTTTTGAGACGGAGTCTCACTCTATCGCCCAGGCTGGAGTTCAGTGGTGCAATCTCGGCTCACTACAACCTCTGCCTCCTGGGTTCAAGCGATTCTCCTGCCACAGCCTCCTGAGTAGCTGGGATTACAGGCACGTGCCACCATGCTCAGCTAATTTTTGTATTTTTAGTAGAGTCAGGGTTTCACCATGTTGGTCAGGCTGGTCTCGAACTAGTGAACTCGTGATCCGCCCTCCTCGGGATTATAGGCGTGAGCCTCTGCACCTGGCCCTTATTTTTTAATAGTCAAGTTTTTTTTTTTTTTTTTTTTTGAGACGGAGTCTCGCTGTGTCGCCCAGGCTGGAGTGCAGTGGCACGATCTCGGCTCACTGCAAGCTCCGCCTCCCGGGTTCATGCCATTCTCCCGCCTCAGCCTCTGAGTAGCTGGGACTACAGGCGCCCGCCACCTCGCCCGGCTAGTTTTTTGTATTTTTAGTAGAGACGGGGTTTCACCGTGTTCGCCAGGATGGTCTCTATCTCCTGACCTCGTGATCCGCCCGTCTCGACCTCCCAAAGTGCTGAGATTACAGGCTTGAGCCACCGCGCCCAGCCAATAGTCAGGTTTTTTAATGAAGTCATTAAAGTCAGATTATACAGAATCAGAGGGAGTCAAAAGGCAGGTTCCTTTTACTATGTCTCCCAAATCCACTTGCCTTTTCAAAGATAATTGATGAAAGCATTATTTGGTGGGTATGATTTATATCCTTTAATGTCAAGATACATGAGTGAATATTTTACACATGCAAGTTTGTTCTTTTTTTAATTTTTTTAAATTATACTTTAAGTTCTGGGATACATGTGCAGAATGTGCAGGCTTGTTACATAGGTATACACGTGCCATGGTGGTTTGCTGCACCCGTCAACCCATTATCTATATTAGGTATTTCTCCTAATGCTGTTCCTCCCCTACCCCCTGATCCCCCAAAAGGCCCTGGTTTGCGTGATGTTCCCCTCCCTGTGTCCATGTGTACTCAGTATTCAATTCCCACTTACGACTGAGAACATGTGGTGTTTGGTTTTCCATTCTTGTGTTAATTTTCTGAGAACGATGGTTTCCAGCTTCATCCATGTCCCTGCAAAGGACATGAACTCATCCTTTTTCATGGCTGCATAGTATTCCATGGTGTATATGTGCCACATTTTCTTTATCCAATCTACCAGTGATGGGCATTTGGGTTGATTTCAAGTCTTTGCTATTGTGAACAGTGCTGCAGTAAACATATGTGTGCATGTGTCTTTATAATAGAATGATTTATAATCCTTTGGGTATACACCCAGTAATGGGATTGCTGGGTCAAATGGTATTTCTGGTTCTAGATCCTTGAGGTATCGCCACACTGTCTTCCACAATGGTTGAACTAATTTACACTCCCACCAACAGTGTAAAAGCAAAAGTGTTCCTATTTCTCCACATCCTCTCCAGCATCTGTTGTTTCCTGACTTTTTAATGATTGCCATTCTAACTGATGTGAGATGGTATCTCATTGTGGTTTTGAAAGGTGAAAGAGATATTGATGAGTGGGGAAAAAGTGTTCAGCATGACAATAATAAGACTAATAACAAACTTGCACATTTCTCTGCAAATTTGTTCCTATTAGCCTTATTACTGTCATACAGAATACTTTTCACCCTTCATCAATATCTCTTTCACCATTTTCAATCCTATTTACTTTCAATATTATTTTTTCACAGCCTTAATAAGGTAGAATTGACAAATAAATAATTGTATATATTTACAGTATACGATGTCATGTTTTGATGCATGCATACATTGTAAAATGATTAAATGGAGCTCATTCACACATCTATTACCCCTCATGTTTGTTTTCTTTTTCATGGTGAGAATATTTAAGATCTAATCTCTTAGCATTTTTCAAGTCTCAAATATATTGTTATTAACTATTGTCATCATGCTGTACAACAGATCTCCAAAATTTTTTCTTTCTAACAGAAACTTTGTACTTTTTAACTAACATCTCCCCACCCTCCACCTCTCCAGTCCTTGGCAACCACCATTCTACTCTGTTTCCGTGAGTTTGCAAATTTTAAATTCCACCTACAATTAAGAGTATGTAGTGTTTGTCTTTCTGTGACTGGCTTATTTCCCTTAGCATAATGTACTCCAGGTTAACCCATGTTGTCACAAATCATAGGACTTCCTTCTTAGGTATAGTATAGTATCCCACTGTGTATCGTATTCCACTGCGTACGTATCCACTTACCCATTCATCCATCAGTGGACAACTAAGTTGATTCCACATGTTGATTATTGTGAAAAATGCTGCAAATAATGTGCCAGTGGGGGTACCTCTTTGAAAGACTATTTTCATTTCTTTTGGATATATATGCAGAAGCAGGACTTCTGGATCATAGGGTGGTTCTATTTTTAATGTTTTGTGGAACCTCTACACTGTTTTCCATCATGGCTGTACTAATTCACATTTCCACCAACAGTGTTCAGGGGTTCCCTTTTCTTCATATCTTCTCCAATGCTTATTTTTTGTCTTTATGATCATGACCATTCCAACAGATAGGAGATGATATTGCATTGTGATTTTAATTTGCGTTTTCCTGATGATTAATGAAGTTGAGCATTTTTTCATAAATGGTACCTGTTTGCCATGTATATGTCTTTCTTTAAGAAATGTCTGTTTAAGCCCTTTCCCCATTTTTTAACAGAGTTACTATTTGGTTTTTGAGATGTTTGGGTTCGTTAGAAATTTTGGATATCAGATTTTTCTCAGATGTATGGGTTTGCAAATATTTTCTCAGGTTCCTAACATTAGTATTTTTGATATCCCATATAGTATTTTATAGGATGGGTGTACCATACTATATTTAATTACTTTACAACGGATGAGAAGTCAAGCTGATTCCAGCTTTTAGCTATTGCAAACAATGCTGCCATACTGAGCACTTTCAGCTCTATGTAATTGTACTAATATTTCTATAGGATAGTTTCTAGAAGCGGCTTGCTGTTAAGGATGTGTGCACACTGTAAATGTTGATGTTTGCTGCTATAAGCTCTTCAAAAATGCTCCAGCAAAATACATCCAGCAAACCACAGTGAATGTGAATAAACATGCCTCCTGTTCCCTGCCATTGCTGTCACTCATGATTACATTAATCTGTACTAGCAAAATACAATCTCTCTTCATTGCTACATCCTGAATACACTCCCTGCTATTGGGTTGAGACGATGTTCACATGTCTATGGGTATTTGTGTTCCCCCCACCCTCCTTCAAAATACTACTGCTTTAATTTCCTTTCATTGTTTTTCTTTTCTTCTCATGTCTTTTCCTTTATTTTTGATACCTCTTGCCAAATTTTTTACAGTCTATTTTTCAGCCTTTTAATATTTTAATTTTTTGTATCAAATTACTTGGTGTGTATTTCTTATACACAGCACATCGCTATTTTTTCTTTTTATCTAATCTCCTCTTCTAATGTACAAAATAAATGCATGCACATGTACTGGGCTAATTGATGTGTTTGATTTTCTTACTGTTTTTTATCTTTCATACTTTACCTAGTTGGCTTACATTTTTTTCTTACTTATTTGCTTTAGTGTTTTGTAATTTATATATACTATTTCTCTTCTCTTGTCTTACCTTTAAATATGTTTTATATAAATGCTGAAAATTTATAACTATAATTTACTCTTTCCCCAAAAATGAGGCAAATATTTTGCATACTTGTCATCTTTCTCTCTATATCCCAAGTTTAAATGAAAGTATCCTTCTTTCTTACAAAATTACACTTATTCTACTTTTTCTCTCTCTTTTTTTTTTTTTTTTGAGATTGATTCTTGCTCTTGTCACCCAGGCTGGAGTTCAATGGCATGATCTCAGCTCACTGCAACCTCTGCCTCCTGGGTTCAAGTAATACTCCTGCCTCAGCCTCCTGAGTAGCTGGGATTACAGGCATCTGCCACCACGCCTGGCTAAATATTGTATTTTTAGTAGAGGCAGGGTTTCACCATATTGGCCAGCCTGGTCTCGAACTCGTGACCTCATGATCCTCCCACCTATGCCTCCTAAAATGCTTGCATTACATGTGTGAGCCACTGTGCCCGGCCTTATTCTATTTTTATAGTTATCAGTTATTAATAAATGCAACAAATTTAAGTGAGGAAATAAAACCTTTAGACAAACATTTTATTCAAACATAGTGATTTTTAAATGATTATTATTGGTGCTGTCCTCCCCATAGCAATTCCGCTGCCTCTAGGACCCCAAGGAAGTCAAGTTGATTGCATGTGGTGAACTTTTTTTCTCGGTTAGATTATACTAACTGTGCCCTACACCAAATGTCCCAATGCTGGTTGGTGGCAAGTGATATAGTAAAACACACAGAGTGATTAACCACAAGCATCAGATGGATTCAGGACAGAAGCTATACTCTACCTTTACTCTTTCTGATTTCACCATTGCTGAGCTTGGGTTACTGACAATGTCTTTCAGCAAAGCAGCAAAGTGGGTTGAGTTCTCAGATAATGTTTATTTTATCAACATGGTTTTTGTTGCTTTCATTAAAAATGGACTGGATTTTCCCAGTGGTAAAACAGCAATCCTGGGAGAGTAAAGGAGCCCATTTTGCAGGTGCAGGTGTTTGTGGCAAGCTCTGCAGAGATCTCGTCTTGTGCTGGCACCGTCATCGAACTGTTGGAAAGAGGGTGCACCAGACTCACACTCCAGGGTCCCCAGCACAGCAGGAGGCTGTTGGCATTGACATCACTCTCCAGCATGTCTGGAGGGCTGCAATTTGGTGGGGCCAGCCCAGGTCCCTTGGAAGATGCTTTATCAAAGGATTTAACTAGAAGAATTAAAATTCAGTTTTAATACCAAATAGAAAGCAAAACAGAGGAATGAGGACAGAAATAAAGCCAAAGCATATTAGTGATGATAACAACTGTGACTGACTCCAACTTTTCTATTAAAAAATTTGCATATCAGTATACATAACTTATACACAGTTTGGCCTTGCTTGTACACATACATTCAACCAAATCGTAAAAACATTTTTAAAGAGTCAGACAGTCAAATGCTAACCAAAAGAAAGCCAATGGGGCACTATCAAAAGTTGAGAAAGTAGGATTCAAGTCAGGAATATTTACACAGGACAAAGAAGTATATATTTTATATTGATGATAATTAAAATAGCCTGAGAAGGAATAGTAGTCATCGTCCCATATACAGTAAGCAATGTAAATCAAATTGTATCAAGGAAAAATAATTTTAAGTAAAATATGAATTAATGAAACCATGGTCATAGAGGGAAGATTTAATTTACTTTCTTCAGCATTGGAAAATCAAATAGACAACAAATGTGAGCCTGTAGAGGATATAATTAACAAAATTAATAAGTTAAATCACACACAAACACCAATACATGGGCACATATAAAGCTAGAGTTAGTGCATTATAACTAGTATGTGTGTGTACATGTATGAGCATATCTAAGCATGTATATGCACTATTACAACTATCATGTGTATGTACAGGTATGAACACATATAAGCATGTTTGTGCTTATACACAACATGCACACATTTGTAGGCAGCAAATAAAGATTTTACCTCTCATCATATATCCACTAAAATAAGTGCACATCATTTACTTCTGGACGTGAAGATCCAATATGATACAGATGTCAAATTTTAGTCCCAATGAAAATCCCAGTAGAATTTCATTAAACTTGAAAACGATCATTCTAAAAATTATCTGGAAGATGAAATTATACAGAACGATGCCAGGATACTCACTATTTCAATTTCATTTCAAGACTGTCTTGGAGATTCTTGCCCATGCAGTTGGAGGAACAGCCAAAGAAAAGCTGAAAGATTAATTAGAAAGGAAGAAATAACACTGTCATTTTTGAAAATGATAAAATAAAATCACAAATAAACAATTGTGTATATCAATAGCCCAAATGGATTTTCAGATTAATTAATGAATTAAGAAGTGACTTTAAAACTTCTCTAGGGACAAAGTTAATAAGCATACGTCCTCTTTCATATAGTCATATACAGCAAAAAATGAAAAATGTAAAGTATCTTTATCAGTATTATTAAAAATATCAGATATATAGGAATAAATATTGCACATACTATGGGCAACACATCTACATAGGAAACTATAAAACCAATTAAGTTAAAGGCGATGTAAGTAATGAAGACATAAACCATGCATGTGAATTGGATGATACAATAGCATAACAATGCTAACTCCCCTAAGCTGATCAGTGGCTTTTGAATGGGAATACACTAGATCTAAAGAGGATCTAATTATAAAGCTGATTTAAACGTTCGTATAAAAATCCAAAGTGCCAAGAACAGCTGTGGTCACCTTAAAAGAAAAGAACAAGTATGAAGAATTGCTTTGTAAGAAATTAAAGCTTATTATAAGGTTATATTAATTAAGACAGTGTGTGTTAGCAAAGGGATGTTCAAAGAGACCAACAGTACTGAATTTAAGGGTGTGAATCCAACATATACGTGTATGGCAATTGACTTAGGACAAAGGTGGAATTGTAAAACAATGGGAAAAAGGATAGACTTTCAAAAACAATGCTGGGAAAATTAGATATCCATATGGAAAAAAATATTGGATTATTTTATATGCAAAACTCTAGTCCAAGAGATTACAGACTGAAGTGTGAAAGGCAAAAGAATACCCTGTTTAGAAGACATTGTAGACAAACATCTTCCTGATTTAAAGGTAGAAAAATATTTCTTAAAAAGGACACACAAAGTAGCCATAAAGGAATTGGCTGACACATTTGAATACCTTAAAAAAGAGCATCTTTTTATCCATAGATCCCATCAAGTACATGAACAAACAAGCCACGAAACAAAAGAAGGAAGACGTTTTCAATTCACATGCCAACAAAAAGCACAAACCCCGAGTATGTAAAAAATCTCTAGAAAACCACATGAAAAGGTTGGACAACTCCATTTAAAATGGGCAAAAGACATGAACAAACATTTCACAAATGTGAATCTAAATGGCCAGTAAGTGTATAAAAAGTGCTCAAGTCAGCAGAGAAATGTAAATTCAAGCCTCAAGAAATGCTATCATATTCACTTGAAAGGCTAAAATGAAAAAGATAATGAATATCAAGTAGTGGTGAAAATGGAGTTCAATGGAAATTATATTTTAAACCTTTATGCCACACAAGGATTAACACCCTTAACACACAAACATGTATATGTGTTGAGTTTTTAGAAGATGCCAAGACTCAAGGAGAGAGCCAGAGTATTTACAAAAAAGTAAAGAGTATACAAATGGATATTGGTAATGAAGAAGTTTCCATCTTGCAAGTACTCCAATGTATACCCTGCTGGTGGGAGTGTAAATGTGCCTGATATACTGGAAATGTGTGGCATTACCGTCAATATGAAACATGTGCATGCATGGTGAAGCTGGCACCACACACTCTGAAGCATGGTGCACAGAGACTCACGTGCCCTGGAAGACAAATACAGGAATCCACAGCAGCATATTCAGAAGAGTCCTAAGCAGGAAACAATCCAAGTCTGCAGCAACAGCAGAACAGATACATATATTGTAGGATATTAATGTTAGAGAATTTAGCAATGAAAATGATTGAAATTAAGTTATACATAACAATGTAAATAAGTTTTCAAAACAAAACATTTAATGAAAGAAGCCAGATACAAAAGAACGTTATTATTTCTTTCTTTCTTTCTTTCTTTCTTTCTTTCTTTTTTTTTTTTTTTTGGAGACAGAGTCTGGCTCTGTTGCCCAGGCTGGAGAGCAATGGTGCGGTCTCCGCTCACTGCAACCTCCGCCTCCTGGGTTCAAGAGATTCTCCTGCCTCAGCTTCCTGAGTAGCTGGGATTACAGGCGCCCGCCACCACGTCCGGCTAATTTTTGTATTTTTAGTAGAGATAGAGTTTCACCATGTTGGCCAGGCTGGTCTCGAACTGCTAACCTCGTGATTCGCCCTCCTCGGCCTCCCAAAGTGCTGGGATTAGAGGCGTGAGCCACCGCACCCGGCCAAGAATGTTAAGTTCTTTCATATAAAGTCCATTTATATTAAATGCAAAAGTGTACAAAATTCCATGACCGTGTTTCATTATCTGTACTTGGCTGCAGTTATGCCGAGAGTCAGTGTGGTAGCCCCTGCCTGGAGGCAGTGAGTTGAGGCTGGGGTCAGGCTAGGCAGCTCGGGGCCTTCAGTGTTCCGTCTCTTGACTGGGGTGGTAATTACATGGGGGTTTATTCTTAAATAATTTGTTGAGTTCTGCATTTATGTTTTATGTGTTTTGAATACACGCATTATATTTCTTAATAAAATGTTCTAAGAAAATAAGAATTTTTAGAAAAGAATATATTTGTCAAAATAAGCCTAATAAGCAAGTTCTATATATGAACATGCATAATCCAACCATAATCGTTGAAACAGTGTCCAGGAGCCAGTGCACAGAGCGAGTCACTTTACACCTGTGCCTGAGACATGCAAAGCACTTAAAATATGATAGAGGCATCTTTTTAAATATATGAGCAATAGATAGGTTGATTATTTAATACATGGTGCCAGGATAAATAGTGCTAGCTAAATAGGAAAAAACTATTGAACCTAAATACTTCTCTCATATCATATAGGACAACAAGCACTAGATGAAGTAATAAGTTCTTTACAAAAATCAAGTAATCAGCAATATTATTTTACCTTTGGGTGTATGGGTAAAGGAGGGAATTCTAAGTAAAAACAAAACCTTAGTGAGAGTGTTAATAAGTCAAAATTACCATTTACGGTTTTAAGACTTCTGATGTCTAAAACTTCCAATGCAAAAATTAAAAAGCATGTGTCAAACTGGGAAATTATATCTTAAACCTTTATGCCGCACGAGGATTAACACCCTTAATACACAAACATGTGTATGTGTTGAGTTTTTAGAAGATGCCAAGACTCAAGGAGACAGCCAGAGTATTTACAAAAAAGTAAAGAGTATACAAATGGATGTTGGTAATGAAAACGTTTCCATCTTGCAAGTACTCAAATAGTTAAAACTTAGAACAAGATGATCCCATTGTCACCTATCAAATTGTCAGGGATTTTTAAGTACCGACAAGGACACAGTTGGGTAGAATTCTCATCCTGCTGACGGCCTGTCCATCAGGGAAAAGTGACTGGCCAATGAGTATCAAGAACCATCAATCCATTTCTTCCTTTTTACCCAGTACTTCTCCTCCTTGAAGCCTATTCCAGGGAAATAATAAGAAATACGGACAAAGATTAATGCATAAACTCATGGCTTGCTGTGTTATTTGTAATAGCATATATTGGCTATAGCCTAAGGTCTGGCACTAGAGCAGGTCCTGACCCATCCCCCAGTGCTCCATGCTGCACCAACGGAATCCCGTTCCTAAACAACTTGTGACACCGTGGGGAAGCTCATGCATGAAATGAAGGTGGGGGGCAGATTCAGGTTTTGGGGGACCTGAGGACTATACAACTTGTGTGGCTTTTAAGAGAGAGAATAAAATTCCCCAGTACAGGATGGAGCCGTAGGTAGGGGCCCTGAAGTTTAAGCTTCATGTGCTTCTTAGAAATATTACTAAATTATGAAGCATGCTTTACAATTATACAAAAATATATGTGTAATAGAAAAGGGACTGCAACAAAGGGACGACATAGGAACTTCTTGATTGAAATAATGGTCAGTACTTTTCTTCTTTATATGATTCATTAATTTAAAGAAAAACACATTTTAAGTAAGGAAACAACGTGGAGAGGGAGAGGGAAATAGAAAATTCTAGGCAGCAAAGAGAGACTGAGCAAAGGCAGGGAGACTTGGGTTTGTTCCAGCGGCAGGAGTCTAACATGTGGGTAAAGCCAGAGGCGGAGTCAAGGGCTGATGGGGAGAGGCAGGGCCAGGTCCACGGAGTCCCCCCAGTCCCCCATGGAAAGCCTTAAACAGGGAAACACTCTACTCCCCCAGCCCATGTGTGCTCTTTCCATCACTAGAGATTTGGGCTGTTTTAAAGTAAGAAAGTTAGTGGAGTGTTTCACCCTAAGAACTAGGCCTGCAATAATACCTTGTAAGATATTAGTTGTCAGACTGTCTGTTCCAAGGACTCCTTGAATGCAGAAATATTTTTCAGCTGGACAAGTCCATAGAAGGTGTTCCTCTTGAAGCTGGCAAGAGAGGAAAAAGTCCAGTTCATGTGGGATTGTCCAAGCGAACCTGGGTGGGATTCAGGATGGGGAAGGGGCTCTGAGCTATGTAGGAGGAGAGCAGGAGGGCCCGGGTTCGGGGAAGGGAGATCCTCAATGCAACACGCAGACCTCCCACCATGGCCAGGGACCACCGGCTGGCGCAAGGGATCTTCCCCTCCTGTCCAAGTGCTCCCGGCCATGTCTCCCCTGATAGTCACTCTTGAAGGTGGAAGGGGAAGAAAGGAAGGCTCATCAAACACTCAGTGAGCAGAGAAGGTGAAGCCGTCCACTGGAAGCAGTGCACATATCCCAGCTGGCTGCAGGACTCCATCAGTCATCTGGAGACGAGATCATGTGAAGATCTGAGCCTGCCAACTCGGGCATGGAGGAAAGGGGTGGAGAGGAAGGGAGGCCTCTTAGCAAAGGTGGCTCTTGCTTGAGAAAGCATGGAGGCCCTCCTTTTCTTATTTAGAAACCAAAAGATCATCCATTGTCCATAAGGTTTTTCCAACCCTAAAAACCCTAAAAATTGTCCAAGAAGCCTTTCACAGGTACCCATCCACTTTCATCTCAGGGTCAATTTTTGGTCACATGAGATACCTACAGGAGACTTAGGTAATAATAAGAGGAGGGTGAACAGGAACCATTTTCAGGAAAATAAATTGTTCTCCCCCATCACTCACCCCAATGAAATCTCATTATTTTTACTCCCCCATAATCTTTACTATTCAAAAGGTAAAATAGAAAAAAAATTAATTTTATTAGCAAAATTTACTAGATTAATACGACTGAGAACTCCGCATAAAATGTTAGCATTAAATATTAAAATATATTAATAAAATACTAGATTAAGAAGCCTAATATTTAATACAACACATTCATTGGGGGAATTGCATCAGTTTAAGCATAAAAGAGAAAAGAGAAGATTCTAGTGACCTTTACAAAGCACAATGGCCATGGCCACCAGCTGGAGGCTGGGCTCATCAGAAAGCAGAGAAGGATCTCCAGCAATCAGGCTCTGGCAGATGCAGGCAGAAGGTCTCCTTGAAGGACTGCTTACCAAGCCAGGGGCAGAGTGAGGAAGTGAGCAAGGAACGGTTACGTCCCAGGAACTAGTAGCAGCAGGAAGCTGTTGCCAACCTGGGCCTGGAAAAGGCATGGACAGTGGCGCCAGCCCAGTGAGGGCTTTGGCCACTGAGAAGGGCTTTAGGGAATGCACGATAGGATGCTGTCCCCACCCAGTCCACAGCCTCTCAAGAAAGGCACCAGGAGACTCCACACCTTGATCTCTCTCTTTCTTTAGAGCTCCTACCAGCTCCTCCCATGGCCCACATCCTCTGGAAGCCAGAGGGCAAGAGAGGCCAGGATGCCAGCCCCACAGAGACAAAGCAGGGTGGGCGGATGTGGGGAAGGCACCAGCTGGGTGTGGGGGGGCACCCTCCAGCCCTACAGTGCCCCATTTCACTTTTCCACCGATGACAAATAGATCATCTTTGCGTTTACCAGTGTTTCATGCAGATTACCTACATCAGAGTGAGAGGCAGCTGGAAGAAGAGCAATGCACTGAGAAACCTCTAGAAAGAGACACCAGTGCTGGAACAGGAGGAACCTCAAGTGCAGGTCAGTGCAGTGTGGGTCAGCTGCAAATTTGCCTTAGCCACTGCACCATCTGCCAGTCTCTGTCCACCCTGCCCTCCTATGGAAAGCAGAGGAAGGGCCCTCAGTGCTATGCACAAGGAGAAGGTTGAAGCCATGTCCTGGTGATGGTCTAATATCTGGTGGGCCTTTGGGAAGGCCTTTTCTGCTAGGTGTGTGACCTCATCTGAGAAATACAGGCATAGGTGGGTGACTTCTAAGGCCCCTTCTACTCTTTGTTCTTCGTTCCATGATGTACACAGGCAATAATGCAGCTCCATGGACACATGCAGTGTGTATGTCTTCAACTTTGGTGATTCTCAACCAGGGACTGGTTTGCTCCACATCTCCAACCTGCGGGTCATTAGGCAATGTTTGGAAACACATTTAATTGTCCTAACTGGGTAGCCCAGGGTTGCTACTAAATATCTTGCAATGCCCATAACAGCAAGTGACATTGGAAGAATAAATAAGATGAGTTGAAACTCAGGTCAGGGAACTTAAGAGTAGCTGCAACTCAGACATCAGTGACATAAACAAACAATACAAGGATAGATGAAAGAATGAAAGGATGGATGGAGGGATGGAGGGATGGACGGATGGACGGACGGATGGATGGATGGACAGATGGATGGATGAATGGACAGATGGATGGATGGATGGGTGGGTGGATGGATGGATGGATGGATGGATGGATGGATAGAGGAAAGGATGGCTGGCTAGCTGCTGGGCCTAGCGAAGTGCCAGGCAAAAGAAGATCTTTAAATATTTGTCTGCTGGTGAATAATGTACCATAGCATTTTATCTGTTGTTAAAAAAGTTCTATGGCTAAGATTGCCTCTCTATATTTTTTCATATGTAAGTGCATCCTTCTTTAGGAGATCCCACAGGATGAAGAATCTTACAAACGTGTACTTTCCAAGTGTTATTGTTTTACGAAAGGACTCACCATTGGCAATTCATTCTCTAACTCTCAAATCTATTGGAAGCATAGTCAATTTACGACATTGTTCTCTTCACTAGAAACATGTCCATAGCATAAAGTGAGATACACTTGATTGAGTTTATGCAGTTGAACTATAAAGCTTAATTGAACTCTTGGATAACCCAATGAAAGACAGTAAAATGATTTTTTTAAGTTGGATTTGAATTCAAAATGTATTAAATATGAAAGCTTTCCATGATTTTTTAAAAGTATATTTTTTAAAAATGCACTTTAAATATATTTATCTGTAGGAGATATAGTAAAATGTGCAGTGATTGAACAAATATTTCAGATGACATCCTAAGTATTTTTGTGGCTTTAATAACAAAATAAAGAATCACATACCTTGAAGGTTATGTCATCCACAAACATTGCTTCATAGGCTAAATATCACAGTTAGCTTTTAACACATTTGCCCTTGGTACACAAAACCAATCATGTATGTTTTAATGCTGCCAGCCCAACCTTTATGGCAGATATGAAAAATTGTATTTAAATTAGAAATGCTAAAATTAATATTTATTGACTCGGTGTTTCATTATCATTAGAAATTAGTTTGTTCTTGGGTAAACAGTTTATAGCAAGATATAAATATGTTCCATTGACCTGTTAACTGGCCCAATATATTACGGAGTTATTGACGGCAGCAGTAAAATTTACTAACAGCCATTAAACCTTGTAACATACTTGATAGGCCTCTGTCCCTGGAATAGCAGGATTAGGGGTGGGTATTTTTGTAGGATAATCTGCTGCTGATATTAAATTCTTCCAAGATTTTAATATATTGTCTAAGTTTATGAGTCATAAAATAAACCTAGAGCTTACAAAAATTTACATGACAATATTATTTTTTTAAAAGGGCATGTAAATTTTAGTACAGTACAAATGATGATATAAACCACTAGAACACATTAAAAAAGTTCCCCAAACTGCATTAAAAGAGTATTTAGGGTCTTATTTCAGCACACAAAGCCCACAGACTGGCCTGGTAGGCCAGTAGGCAGAGAGGATTTCTGATAATTACTGTGGCGCATTTCCAACCAAGCAAATCCACAGAAGAAACAGAGTCGGCATCCAGACTGGGTGACCAGATACACACCGGGCCCAGTACATGTGATCAGATGTTTTTGGGAGGGCCAGACCCAAAGTTTGCAACTGTCCGGATGCAAACTTTCCAGAAATCAGTATCAGAGCATCAGCATCAGAGCCCTGTCTGAGGGTTGGGCTTTTTGCTTGAACCACGTGGAAAATGGCCCTTGGTAAGCTCCATGGAGCTCAGCAAAGCTTCTCCTCCAGATGTCATCTGCCTGTCCTCAGCTGCCAAGCAGCAGACCAGTGGATGCTTATGTTGATGCCTCAGCTGTCGTGCCTCTGGGCAACCACAGACAGAGGCATTTCCCCAGGCCTCCAGCCTGAGAAACTCCCCAAAGTCCATTACTGCTGTTGCCCCTGCAAAGTCAAAGCCAAGGTCCCCTCTGGTCCTGCATCACCTGTACTACCTTAGGGTGTATATCAGTGTCCTGGGTCTGTCATAGCAAAATGCACAAGCTAAGTGGCTTAAAACAGCAGAAATTTATTCCCCAACAGTTCTGGAGGCCAGAAGTTCGAAATCAAAGTACTGGCAGGTTCGTGCTCTCTCTGAAGACTCTAGAGTACGAGTGGTTCCTCTGTCTTCCACCTTGGCTTTCTTGTTTGTGGCTGTGCCATTGCAATCTCTGCCTCCACCTTCATAGCGCCATCTCCTCTTCTATCTGTGTCAGATCTCTCTTTGTCTTTCTTCTATAACAATACTTGTTATTGGAATTAGGGTCCATCTAGATAATCCAGTATGGTTAATTTTACATGCTAATTTAGCTGGGACCCAGTACCCAGATCTCTAGTCAAACATTAGTCTAGATGTCACTGTGTAGGTATTTGTGATGGTAATTTCATGTGTCAACTGGACTGGGCTAACAGATGCCCAGATAGTTGCTAAAAGATTACTTCTTGGCTGGGCATGGTGGCTCATGCCTGTAATCCCAGCACTTTGGGAGGCCAAGGTGGGTGGATCACCTGAGATCAGGAGTTTGAGACCAGCCTGACCAACATGGAGGAACCCCGTCTCTACTAAAAATACAAAAAAATTAGCCAGGCGTGGGGGCGCATGCCTGTAATCCCAGCTACTCAAGAGGCTGAGGCAGGAGAATCACTTGAACCCGGGAGGTGGAGGTTGTGGTGAGCCAAGATAGTGCCATTGCACTCCAGCCTGGGCAACAAGAATGAAACTGTTTCAAAAAAAAAAGAAAAGAAAAGAAAAAGAAAACTTGGTGAATTGACTGAAGCAGATGGTCCTTCCCAGTGTTGTGGGGAGGGAAGCATCCAATCCACTGAGGCACAAATAAAACAAAATGGTGGCAGAAGGGCAGATTCTTTCTTTGCTTGACCTGGGCATACATGTCCTCTTGTGCTTGGATATCAGCACTCCTGGTTCTTAGGCTTTTTGGACGCAGGCTTGGAGTTACACCAACATCCCACCCCTGAATTCTCAAACCTTTGACTAAATTACATCAGCTTTCTTGATTTTCCAGCTTGCAGATGGCAGATTGTGAGGCTTGGTCTCCATAACCCCTTAAGCCAACTCCTATAATAAATCTCCTCTTATCTCTTTTATCCATCTATATCTTGGTTGTTCTGTTTCTCTGGAGAACCCTAATGCCTACAATAATCTGCCTCAAGTTAACTAATGTAATCACATCTGCAAAGACCCCTTTCCCAAAGAGGATGGCATTCACACTTCCAGGAATTTGAATAAGGAAGTCTTTTTTTGGAGGCTACCATACAACCCACCAAAAGTGCAATGCACATGTGTAGCTGGGGTGAAGCTGTGGCAAGTCATGGAAGCCTCGAGTCATCCTGGAAAGATCTGTTTCTATGTATCTTATTTTATACCCATGTCACCAGTGACTTTGGGACATGCGAAGATGTCACAGCTGAATAGAAGTTCAATACCACTGGTGTATAGCAATGATTCTTAACAGAACTGTGGGAATAAGGCTGAAAGGGATCCAGTGGCACCCCATCTCTACTAAAACTACAAAAATAAGGCTGAAAGGGATCCACCTGGGCAAGTGACCAAGCATCCCTTCTGGAAGGCACAGGTCTTTGCTTCCTTCAGGGTAAAGTAGTAACAGCTACCTTAGATCCAGTCCTTAGATCCAGCTACCTGTGATCTGCAGGGGATCACATCCCCTCTGGGAAGCAGTGTGGTCTGGCCTGCAGGGACTGGATTTAAGCCTCAGGCCAGTTCTAGGATGCAGCCACATGGAGCCTAAGTAGATGGTGCCTAGAGGACAAGCTTCTAACAGGATGGGGGAAACAATACCTGGACGTCTGCTGCAGGGTCTAGTACAAGTACGGGGTCAGGTGTTTGCTGAATAAGTGGGTAAACTCTCTAAAGTACAGAAAGAAAAAGGATAGTGGAAAGCATCGTCAAGTCCATACAGAACCTTGAAATGTTTCCCAGCATGCACAAGATCTCAAAAGCACAGAGGTGAGGGAGACTGGGTCATTGTGCTAAAGGAGCCTAGAACATAAGTGGAGAAGCATAGTTAAAACATACAACACTTACATAGTATACATAGACGTGTAAAACACATTTGAAAGACTGAGTGCGACAGCTCAAGTCTATAATACTGGCACTTTGGGAGGCCAAGGCTGGCAGATCACGAGGTCAAGAGACTGAGACCATCCTGACCAACATGGTGAAACCCTGTCTCTACTAAAACTACAAAAATTGGCTGGGTGTGGTGGTGCACGCCTGTAGTTCCAGCTACTCGGGAAGCGGAGGCAGGAGAATCACTTGAACCCGGGAGGAGGAGGTTGAGTGAGACAATATCGCACCACTGCACTCCAGCCTGGTGACAGAGGGAGACTCCATCTAAAAAAAAAAAAAATACGTTTGTAAAATTAAATATATATGTGTGTGTGTGTGTGTGTGTGCGCATGTATGTGCTAGGTTTATAGATGGCATTTTAGTGTGCGTGGGCATTGTGGCCGGCAGAATGCTGACTCTCCCAAAGCTATGAGGCCTTAATCTCTGGATCCTAGGAATGTTACTTTACGTGGCAAAGATTTAGGAGCTGTGATTAAGTTAAGGATCTTGAGATGGGGGATTATCCTGGATTATCTGGATGGGCCATAAATGCAACCACAAAGGTCTGGAGAAGAGGGGGCAGCAGGAGCTCTGAGATGGACAGGAGAGGAGGAGTCCCTGTGAGGTCAGAGGCAGAGACGAGAGCGATGCGGCCATAACCTGAGGAACACCAGAGCCACCAGGACCTGGGAGAGGCAAGGAAGGATCCTCCCCTAGAGCCTTCAGAGGGAGCACGACCCTGCTGGCATCTGGATTTCAGCCCAGTGACACTATTGTCACAATTCTGGTCTCTAGAACTTGACAGAATATTTTCCTGTGTTTTAAAATTACCCAGTTTGTTGTAATTTGTCACAGCAGCTGCAGGAAATGAATACACACACACACATGCCCCCACACATATATGCATATACACACTTAAACACACACACACATATGCCCATCAATATATACATACACATACACATAGATACATATACCCACATGAATGCACATATACATGAATACACACATGCACACACATATACACACATGAATACACATATGAACACATGCACATGCACACATATAGGCACACATACACACCCATGCACACACGCATGCACACACACGGACATACATATACACATATGCACACATGCACGTCCACACACATGAACATACATATACACACCTTGGAATTGAGGTCCTTCTAAATAATCCAGGATGGTTGATTTTATCTGCTAATTTAGGTGGGGCATGGTGCACATACATGCATGCACACACATATGGACACAGATATGCACACATCTACACACACATGCACACAGACATCCATATACACACGTGCACATGCACATGTATATCTGTGTGTGTATGTCTGAGTATTTCTTTATGTTACTTTCCTTCAGGGTTTCCTCCCAAGGGTGAAGAGAACTCAGCAGTGAGCCTCTGTGGAGAAGGGGGCATTTAAGCTGGGCCTCCTCCACTCAGCAGAGGGAATTCAGGAGCAAAAGTGCCAAGAAGGGTGCTAGCTTGGCCCTACAGGAACTGGGGACATGTGACAGAAGTCTTTCTCCAATAGCCTGCCCATAGCCACTGTCCATCCTGAGGTAAGAGGTGATGTGACCAGGCACCTCACCGGTCCCCCAGCTATAGGCCCCATGAGGTTACCCCAGCCTCTGTCTTCAGGGACCTGAGCACCTTTCACCCCAGGTAGGCTTCCTGGGGGTGGTGACATTTGGGTCTAGCTATCGACTCTATGGCTTTCACTCTCCTTGGCAATGATCTTGGCATAGGACTCTGAGATATTTATTGCCAAAATGGAAAAGCTGCTTTGATTAGGTCATGAGCATCCTTGGTTTTGCCTCAAATTGGCATTCACAGTTCCAGGAATTTGAATAAGGAAGTCTTTTTTTGGAGGCTACCATTCAACCCACCAAAAGTGCAATGCACATGTGTAGCTGGGGTGAAGCTGTGACAAGTCATGGAAGCCTTGAGTCATCCTGGAAAGATCTGTTTCTATGTATCTTATTTTATACCCATGTCACCAGTGACTTTGGGACACGTGACGATGTCACAGCTGAATAGAAGTTCAATACCACTGGTGTATAGCAATGATTCTTAACAGAACTGTGAGAATAAGGCTGCCAAATATCCCTGCCTTTTTCTTCCTTTGGCTACCAAAAGTTGCCGGAGCAAATGCTCTTCTGCTGTGTTCACTTTCACCCTTTGGGAACTGGAATGTACTGAATTGTTTTGGCCCCGGGACTCAGCAAGGTTAGGGTGAAAGTGGTGACAACAGGGCCTTGGCTTGTCCCTGCAAGCAGGAGGTCAAGATCAAAGCCATCGCCCCTCTAGATCTCCTAAAGCTCTTTGCACATGGAGGATTTGCACCCCATACTGGTCTATTATGAGACTCATACTGGTCTATTTAAATCAGTGGATGGATTTGTTCCATGTTTCTCCTGCTGCCAGTCGAGCTCCCTATAGACCATGGTCAGCTTCCCCAGAATTGGACTTAGACCTTCAATTACGAATGCCGCCACTCTGGGTTATTTTCTGATCTTAAAAAGAATTCCCAGCTGAGAATCAGTCAGGGTCCTGGCAGGAAACAGATGGCACTCTCTGACAGAATAATCCAAAGATAGTTTATTTACCAAGGACTTAACTACAGGAGTGCAGAGGCAATAGGGGACATTGCCAGGGCTTCCTACAATGGAATTATTTCCACCCTGGGCCCAAAGGGACAAGGAGAGGGGATGGTGGCCAGAACTGGGGAGGGGTGGAGCAGGGCAGGACAGACTCACCTTGAGGGGAGCACGGATGGCCTGTCGGGGAATACAGCCAGCCCAATGCTACCTATTTCTGCCCCATCTCCCCAAAATAATGTCTAGCTACTTAAAGACAGAAAACAACATAGAAAAAGATAATGATGACAAAGCCAGCAGGAGGAAGGACGTGTGTTGGTGAGGAAGATGATGTAGATTCTGTCATCCGCCATCAGATTGGAAACTGAGCTTTGGAGAAAGCTCCCCAAAAACAAAAAGGATAACACAAGGGTTTACACATCCTTCCCCTTGAAAGAGTCAGGACACCTTCTTATTTCTCGTGAGGAGCCTTTAAAAGAAGACACTGAGAAAAAAGTTGTTGCTGTCAGGAGCAACTAGTTGCAATGAATCCACAGTGCTGTCTTATGCCTGTGCTTTACCTTTCATACTGGCTGGAGTATTGATTCTGAAACACAGCTCAGTAAAGGTGAAATATACAAATTTTTCTTTGGCTCCCAGATTGTTGGGTAGAATTTACCCTAAGGACAAGCTATCTAACCACGTCACTGCTGTGTTTCTTATTAGATATCATCTTGCTCCTACTGGCTTTGGCTAGGAGGTTGTATTAGTCAGGGTTCTCCAGAGAAACAGAACCAATAGGGTATGTATATATGTACAGAGAGAGAAAAAGAGATGTTTATAATAAGAAATTGGCTCACATAATTATGGGTTCAAATGTGCAGTGTTGGCCAGCAGACCAGAGACCCAGTAGGGCCAACAGCGGGGATGCAGTTCCAGTCTGAGGGCAATCTGCTAGAGAATTCCCTCTTGCTTAGGGAGGCCAGTCTTTGTGCTCTATCCAGGCCTGTGAGTGATTGGATGAAGCCCACCCACACTGGAAAAGGAAACCTGCTTTACTCAGTGTTCACTAAATTACATGTTAATCTCGTCCAAAAACACTGTCAACATTGACACATCCAGTTAGTCATCAGAGAAGTAGAGCTGACATTTCAGGTGTATACCAGGATACACCTGTTGTGCTGCTCTTATGGACAACTGTGAGAATTCAGACAGAGCCACATCCTTTGGAAGTCAGAAGAAGAAATGGTGTGGGTGGCAATCTAACATGAAATCTAAGTAGCATGACGTTATCTCTGGCCCTTTTCTCCCGGAGATGGCTTACAGCCATCTCTAACTTTGGTCACTGCCACACTGAGGCAGCACTCTCCTGGCCACCAGTTTGCCCCACTTGGCTCAGCAGCCCTGGAACAGTACTCTCTCTAGCCACCAGTTTGCACAGATGCTCTGGAGACCTGATCCCATTAAAATCTTCCCTGGATCTTTAAGTCATAGCAACATGACCAATAAGAAGCAGGTCAGATAATATTCCAGAAGAGTTGTCACTGTTATCACCAACCCAGACAACTCACACCCTAACCCACAGCCATTAAGGTGAGCAACATAAGCACATGAATTTCTCGTATTTCTCACTTAATTTATTCAAGCGTCAACTTCAGTAAAAGATTGTGACATACCAAAAGGACTTTCCTGAAACCTTTAAATACTGTGGTTTTTAGGGTTCTACAGACTGATGGAGTCTATGAAATGGGTGAAAATCATCAAGGCTGACTGAACCCACCTGGAGACCAGTAGCCTTAGAACTTTGCT
Source organism: Trachypithecus francoisi (assembly GCF_009764315.1). NCBI lineage: Eukaryota > Metazoa > Chordata > Mammalia > Primates > Cercopithecidae > Trachypithecus > Trachypithecus francoisi. Next base: position 2,665,010 of record NW_022681442.1, on the reverse strand, counting down.
TCTTCTTCTCTGCTCTCAGGGGACCCCAAAGACCCCAGGCCTGGGCATCATGAGGACAGGAAGGTGAGGTCTGCGCAGCACCAAGTCAATAAGCGTGTTGGTGGTTTCTTGGTGAATGTTGGCTGTGGAGAATGAATCCAAATCACTTAGGTCAAAAGATGACGAATTCCAAACACCTTTGCTCTTTGCCTGTTTTAATGGTGGCCATGCTTTGCTCTCAAACAGGGCTCAGAAGAAGAGTGCCAACAAGTTTCTCCACAGAGGGGCACTGGCTGGCATCCCTGTAATATGCGGTTTGTAGAGAATGAAAGCAGCTTTGGTTTTCTTTTGTACTAGTGCACCCAGTTACTGGCGTGACACTATGGTTTCCTCGCTCGGCTTTGAAATATAGTAAACTCACAAAAGCTACTGTCGAGTTCAGAACAAACACAGGGGGTATGTTTAGTTATTTGTTTTTGTAGTAAAATAAAATATTTATTATACGCAGACACCTACTGTGAACAGAGGGGGAGGCCACTGTGTTTTATCTTGCCGGTGTCATGTTTGACTTCCATTAGGGATGGATTATAGACCTGTGGGTTTTCATGAATTCAGAAAGTCCACTTTGAACACTGATTTCAAAGCCTACAGGGGGTGTGAGGAATGTGAGAACACAGCTTTGGAGGAAGGAACCTGTTGCATCGAGCAAGCACCTTGTGTTTGATAAGGCAGAATGGAGGTTCCCTGGGAGAGAGAGAGGCCAGGACGCTTTTCCCTTAATAAGATGACTTTAAAGGAAGCTTTCCTATTGTTTCCTCCACACTTTCCTCAAGGTGTACACAATTAATTCAGTCTTGGAATCCTGAGAAAATAACCACTGTACCAGTCCGCTAAGCCTTCTCCATCTCTCTAACTTATCACAGGGAATCTGAAAGTATTCTAAATCATCAGGGGCTCCTGGCTTCATGCTTCCATGTTCACTGGGCTGGCTTCCCACTCTGGCACGTGTGCAGGAGCCCACACCCACACTTCAGGTTTTTGCACCTACAGAGAAGGGGGCCAAAATAAAGAGGATGGCCACCCTTGGCATGCATCTAGAGTTCAATCACGCCCAGACCCAATTCTGAGTTTCGCACCTAAAAAGACTTTGACAGAAAGGAGTGTCTCTGAGGGAGGGTGTCTTTGATGAGAGAGCGTAGGTGACCAGCCCCCGGAGGCAAAGCGAAAAGAACCCAGGACATTTATTGTGGAGAAGGAAAGAGTTGGGCTAAATCCTGTTGACACCTTCAAGAATGTGAAGGTCTATCTTCTCATGGAAGAAAGCCTGAGTGGGTGAGGATTTCACAGAGTTGGCTTTTGGGGTCATCAGAAAGAAAGTTCTAACAGCCTTCTCAGGAAACCAGGAGCTATGCATCATTGCAAGATTGGGATTCCTTGGTGGAGCAGATGTAGAAGGCAGGAGGGTTGGGTTAACAAGTGGAGCAGCCACAGGACCAGACGATTCCCTGGTCCAGCAGTGGAGAAGTCATCTCCAAGGCAACTTTATGGAAAAAAAAGGAATGTATTCAAATGGAATGTATGAAAATATGCAGAGGGACTCCTCTGCTCACATCAGCCTTCCAAGAAGACAGAGGAACTCTCTGGTCCTTGCCTGAACTAGAACCAAGGGACACATCTTGTGTTTCTTTTCACTCTGGTGAGATGTCCATGACTGGATCCACTCACAACTGGACACTGCTGTGATGATCCTAACATGCATCCTCCCTTCACCCCTGGAGACGAAGACCCAGAGAGCATGACCCAGACCAGATAATTGTGTTTTTTCTAAGCAATACAAACCACCTGAATAAGAATACAGATCTACTTCAAGTTATATTTCATAATTTTTTCCCCACATTCAGGAGCAATAAGAAGAATCAACAACTGTGAGTCAGGAGTCTGGCTGGGGAGAAAGGCTCCAGTCTGGGCTTAGCATCGACTGTGTAAGTGGTTTTCAAGCCACTTAGTGCCAATGGTTCTTTGTGTCAACAAGAATGTTCTGTTAGATGCTTGATTTTGATGTTAGAAAAAGCAATCTCTTAAGGTTTTAGGATGCAGTCACTTCGTTATTTTCTTCCTTTTGCTCCCCACTGTTCTTTGTCATGCAGATTCAGGAAACCTGGGCTCTGCCTCAGGACACCTCTATGTTTGGAAGCCCCCCGCCCCCACTCTGCCATTCTGGCGGTAGTGAAGAGTGAGAACTTCTGCCCTACGCTGAGTGTTTGGGGAGCTGTGCTGGGTCACAGTCTGTCATTCCACACTTTGGGGCTTTTCACACTTGGGCATCCTTAATCACCAAGTCAGGAGGAAAACGGGCCTGTGAAACGTCCACTTGACCAAGACCCCCTTCCATCACGGGTTTCCCGGAGGCGGAGGATGCGATTTACAGGCAGCCCCAGTGGTTAGCTTACAGCCTGGCCTGTAGGGGGAAATCAATGCATCTTTGTTCCTTTGAGCTATATTGCCAGAGCGTGTCAGGCATGTTTGAGCTTGCTAATGTGAGACCTTGTGCTCATGTTTACCTTTTTAATTTTTACATTTCTTAGGCTTTAATGCTAGCTCTTATTTGTTTATTCAGGCATTCAACAAACACTAATTGAGCACAAGCAAGACAAGAACTCTCAGCTCCTCCAATTCAATACAATTCAGGTGTGAGTGTGGCTGTGTCTTCACTGCTTGCCTGCAGGAATCCTGGCTGCCTGGGATCCAGGAAGCCTGTTTCCAAAACCTTACTCTCCAGTCCTGAGCCTGGCCAATACATGCCCATCTCCTGCCTGACTTGCACCCACCTGGCACCAGAGTGCCCATCAGTTGTGTTCTAATGCATCACCTTTCCTGTTACCCCTCAGCTACTGTCCAGGCATGAGGTCTCAGCACACTTGACTACTTCACAGTAGGGTGCTTGGCTGTGCACCCAGCAAATGTGCCCAAAGGGTAGTTCCCTAGCAAGTCAACTGTCTGTGCATCTTGTGAAATGTTTGCTCCTGGCTCCTGATTCTTCTGGAATCCTTTTCTGGATGCTGTGGATTACCTAGCAGCCAGGCTTGGCATGGGTTCTGGAGCAGGAATCCCTGAGGCAGATTAATTATGGACTTCTGAGCAGGGGATACTGATATCGTTGATATCCAGGAACAGTTTATGTGTGGCTTCCAACCAAGCTGCAGCTAGCTTATAAGAAAAAGCAAGATTATCACCGAAGAGAGTCATGAGACTGTGGGTCTGCAAGTCGGCCCGTTGTCTGGATCACTGCCCAGCCTCAGTGATATCTGGACTGTGGCCCCAGAGCAGCTCGGGAAATCACCATGTGGAAATTGCTGGAACAACCATAGCCACTCTGAAACCTTCACACTTGACCCTTAGGATACTTGGACCAGCTTCTGAAAGGCTGTCCATTTGGAAAGCTAAAAGGAAGGAGAAAGAGAGGAGAGGCATGGTCTGCTCCCGGGGATGAGAGCTCATCTTCACTCTCCAAGGCCATGTGGAAGTCACTTGGGCACAAAGTGATCACTCCACTCCCTTCCACCTTTCCTTGCTCCTTCTCTTTCTAATCTGCTCTCTTTTCTTCCTAAAGCACATCATGAAAACCTGCTGCATTTGCATCGAGACCCTCTTACTGACAGACTTGCTTCTGCCGTGATAGTAGAAGCAGCATTATAAGAAAACATTTAACAGCAGATTCTTTCAGATTCGCAGGGAGATGCACACAGTGCTGTTCACTCTTCTGAGAAAAGCTTGAGAAGAACTCGCACTTTGCGAAAACCCCAATAGTTTGCCCCTATGTGCTGTAGGAAGTTGCAATATCATCAATGGAAAGTTGAATTTCCTGGTTTTCCTTATTCACGCATCAAATACATGCTATAATAATGTACTCCATAAGAGTGTCTTAGAATGTTTTTAAAAGTATTTGGGGGATCTGTTTTTTTCTTGATGAAAGAGCTATCTAAAATGGTGTTCTTGGTAAGGCACAGTGGCACACACTTGTAGTCCCAGCACATTGAGAGAATAATATGGGAGGCTCAACATCATTTGAGCCCAGGAATTTGAGACCAGATTGGGCAACATAACCCAGGGAGGATCATTTGAGCCCAGGTTGGTCTCAAATTTCTGGGCTCAAATGATCCTCCTGGCCATAGACCCATCTATAAATAAATAAATAAATAAGTGATTAAATAAATAAAATGGTATTCTTTCTGTGTTTGGTAACAGCTAGGTCCTGAAGCATTAAATTTATGAATCAAGCTCAGAAACTTCTGGAAGTTAAGAGTCAAAGTTCCCACGGCAACCTTCTTTGTTTTAGTACACAAACGTACGATGACAACACTTTTATTGCCTGATTCCATAATACTAGATAACAAGAAGCACATCCTGGTTAATATTTTAGAGAAATGACTAACTGCATGAAGAGAGAGAGAGAAAAATGTATGGGCACCTCATCCGACCCGGACAAGCTGAGCATCAGAGGTTCTGCCGCAAGGAGCAAAGAGATATCCAACCTGGGACTTTGGGCTTTTCATGCCTTCACCCAAGGACATTTCCTCTATGTTGTTAGACTGGGCTGTGGGCAGCAGCCTATAAATCTGAGGTCCTGGCCAGGCCTGCCTCAGTTGCTGACCTAAATAGGGTCCTATCTACAAAGATCATTTAACTTGTACAAAACGCTTCCTTGCAGACCTAGTCCCATCTGCTGAGTCCCAACCTCTAATTGCATGTGGCTCTTCCCATGATTGGTCTTCTTGGCTGGATGTGTTGGGGCACATTGATGCAGACCATATCATTTCTCAGACCCACAGTGACCTGTCACAGCCCATCTGACCACCTATTCCTGGGATTAAGTAGACAACTTGTAGTGACAGGCACACAACTGGTTCAGCAGCCCATACTTCCCCAGTGGCTGTCCTCAGCTCCTGCCTCCACTTCCAAGTTGGGGCTCACACATCTTTCTAGAGCACCCCTCCAGGAGGCTGCAGAATCCCAACACAAGGAAGGGGCACCCTGCTGGAGCAGCTATGTTGACTAAACCATTGGAGAAAAAATCATCTTATATTGAAACGAAGACATTATGTCAATCAGATTTAAAGTGTGCATGATATTTCACAACAAAGTGCAAGATTTTCATTCAGCAAATATTAACCAAGTTCTTGCAACAGACTGGCTACTGTTTTAGGCCTCATAGCTAAAATGCATCAAGCACACACTCTGTCCCTAGCCATTGTCTTGAGCATTATGTGATATTCACTTAATCTTCACAAGATTAGGAGTTAGAGGCCTTTTTCAATCTCCCATGTGACAAGTGACAAAACTGAGGTAGAGCCACTTCAAGTCCCTTGTCTAAGGTCACTCAATTAGAAGTGGCCTGGGTTGGACAGATCATCATCTCCAGTGTCTGGGTGCTAAACTTGGGCTATACTGCCTCAAACCTCAGAGAAAATGTGACACTTCTTTTATTTTTTTGCCATAATTCCCAAATTTCAATAGCAATGTCAAATCTGTCAGCCTCAACATCTTCATTAAAGGGCTTACTCTGAGCTGATCTCATCAGACACAGTCTTGCACTGCTCTCCCAAGCACAACGTCCCTTAGCCCCACCAAACTCCTTGTTGAGTGTGGGGAAGTCAGTGCTTTCTGGCATCTCTGAGGCTTTGCCATTCTGTTCTCATTCTACCTGATCCGTACCTACCTTACTGTGAATCTTTCTCGGCTTGCTCCTATGATCTGCCAGAGTCAGGGGCTCCTGAAGCACCCACATAGCCATCAATTCATCTATCTGTGGCGGCAACAGCCATCTGCCCAGGTCCTTATCATCTGCTCATTGCCTGTCTCCAGCCCAGGCTCTGAGCTCTTTAAAAGAGCAAGTGTGTGTGGTTTGCTGTTGCAGCCTCAACTACTGAGGCCAACCTCAGTATTCAGTGGGGGTGGGAGGACGGAGTGAACAGTTAAGGGATTTGCTGGATGTTTCATTTTGAAATGTTGAGAAATTACAAGAATGCCAACTTGAGGATGCCTGTAGCTTCTCCAACACAGGAACTTCAAACACCCGTGCTTAGGAAAATGAAGGAGAAATTTGGTCTATGTCTTGGGACACTGCAAAACCCAGTGGCCAACGGATAGCTAGGTCCTAGTTGGTTCAAAATATGAATAGGGTGGCCACCCTGAAATAAGCCAGTAACAAGGAGGTCGTGGGGTGTCTGCTGTGGAACCCCTCACCTGTGGGTACCCCTAGAGTAGGTGCTGTTGGTGCCCACCCACATTCCTGTTCCTGAGCCCCACTGTCCAGCAACCAGTAGGGCTACATCATCCCATGCTCTCCTCAGCTACAACCAATGGCTGACAGAAATGGGGGTGCAAAGACCAGTTGTCTCATCACAAGGCGTTAGAGTTTATGCCCTACAGGTCTCCTCTGCCCCCAGGCTCCACCTTGTTATGCCCTATAAGTACCCTCTGCCCCAGGCTCCACCTGAGGCCATGTCCTTGTCCAGTGCTTCCCCTTCCCTGTCTTCCTGGCCTCAGCCCTGTTGTTGTGCTCCCAAAGTGCATTCCCTCAGTCTCAGCCACATTTGCCCAAATCCCTGCCTCAGGTTCTGCCTCCAGGAGCCTGACCTAAAGCAGAATCCCTGTGAGGAAGCCCTTGTGGTTTAGGGTGTCACAAACAGACTACAGAGAACAGAGACATCCTTTGGCCAACAAAAATCTACCCACTGAAAATAAACCCATGCTTCAGATATGTGAACAAATAACAAAATATGAGGAAGGAAATATTACATTCACTTAAAATTTCCATAAAGGTAGAGATAGCCAGAACACCAGTTATAGACACTGTGTTAATTAAAGACTTCGGATCAGTTTCCTAGGGCTGTTAAAACCAATTACCACAAACTTGGTTGCATAAAAGCAAAAGACGTTTATTGGCTTATTGTTCTGGAGGCCAGAAGCACAAAATCAAGGTGCCGGCAGGTGAATTCCTTCTGGAGACTCTGTGGGCGAATCTGTTCCCTGCTTCTCTCCTCTCTGCTAGAGCTTCCACAGTTCTCAGTGCACCTTGATTTCAGATGCATCACTGCTGCTGTGCCACCTCCATCTTCAAAACCCTTCCTCTCTGCCTGTCCCTTTGTCTCCCCCATTCTTATGAGGACTCCTGTCAAAGAGTTTAGGGCTTACCCTAAATTCGGTCAAGCTCATTTCAAGATCTCTAACTTAACTAAGTCTTCTGAGGTGTTTTCTCCAAATAAGGTCACATCCACAGGGGTATCCACTGAGTGGACAAGTCTTTGGGGGATGGGAGAGAGAGTTCAACCCATGACAAATGTATTTGTCGTCTAAGGTCCTTTGCCAAGATCCAAAAGAGTAGAGTCAACGTGTTCTGGGCAAGTAAGTTTCCTCCCCCCTGCTCTACCCACTGGTCCTCTGGGACAGAAGGCTGCGTCCAAAACCACTCACAGCAAACTGCTCTCCACCGTTGCCTGCCAAGTGTAATAAAGGGCTGCCCAGGTACTAAGAGTCCAGCAACCATAAAACAGCCATCCTCAAAATGAGATGACTCTCAGAACCTTTCCACAACAGCCGGCGATAATACAGTTTGAAAACTGAGAGTCTTTGAATGACTAAGAATTTGGCCCTGGGTTTATTCATAAACTTCAATAGCCAAGAAAGATTTACATGAAATCATCAGAGTTAAACAATCCCACACTATGCCAAACATATTCAGCTTCTCATTCATTTAACTTTTCCGTTTCATCAATTGTGTGTGTCTCACCTCTGAAGTCGTAATTTACCTTGAAATCCACTGAAGCAGGCACCACTCATGTGACTGCAGGACCCCAGGGCTGAGAGCATCCTTGAGAGCTCAGCTTGAATGTGCAGCAGATGTCTCAACCCCAAGCCATCCCTAGGGACCCAGGATGGGGCCATCTCAGCCACCAACAGTTCTGGGTGGGCCTTTCTATGGTTTGAATGTCCCCTCCAAAACTCATGTTGAAACTTAATTCCCAATGTGACAGTATTGAGAGGGGGATCCTATAAGAGGTGATTGGATCAGGAGGGCAGAATGCTCATGAATGGGCTAGTCCATTCATGGGTTAATGGATTAATGGGTTATCATGGGAGGGGACCTGGTAGTTTTATAAGAAGGGGAAGGGAGATCTGAGTGACTGACCACCTTGGCTAAGTATGCCCCTCGCTGTGTCATGATTTGTGCTGCCTCTGGAGTCTGTAGAGAGTCCCCACCAGCAAGAAGGCCCTCATTATATTGGGCCTGTTGACTTTGGACTTCTCAGCCTCTAGAAAGTCAATAAATGCATTTATTTTCTGTGTAAGTTACCCAATTTCAGGTATTCTGTTAAAAGCAACAGAAAGCAGGTGAATACAGAGTTATTCTTACATTTGCTCCTGCAAAGTCCCCCCTCCACTCCCTGAGGAAAGGCATGAACTATGCCAAAGGGGGCCTAAAGCACCTTGGAAAAGGCAAGGTTTTCCAGCCACGTGACCATGACCGTATTAGAACAATTACAGTAGTTTGTTGTTGTGTCCAATGGCATAGCCTTATTGTGAAAACACAGAGTGGGCACTGGAGAATATGTCACAGCCTTGTGAGTCAATATGCAGCTTAGCAGGAAACGGGTGTGGGTGCCAAGAGTGGGTTCTGCAATGTAACTCTGTACAGTTACAGAGACAAGATCCATCACACTTCCATCAAAATTAGGAGCTGCTAACGTGCTGTTAGTCATGAAGGAGTCTAAAACACAGTGGTTTTCCTTTAAAATATTATGTCCCATTTGATTAATTTGGTCAATAAGAAGCCAAGTGAGAGCTGTGTGGTGATTTGTTTCAAAATCAAAGGATTTTATGTGTGAAAATAGGAATTATGGCTCTGATTATGATATTATCATTAATACAATTATTTTTAATTAAGAATTTTTATTAGACCTCATCAACTGAAGTAATGGATGTGCTGTGAAATAGATTTGCTTCCCCCAGATGAAAGGGTCTGCATTATGACAAAAAGCCAAGGAAAAATCATGCATTTTTCCTACTTTAAAGACACCACAGCCACCTTCCTGAAGAGCCGGAAAGGCTGCTAGTCCACATGGAGCATTTCCCTAAAATTTACCACTTTCCCAGTTTCTGACCAGAGAAATTGAAGGATTAGGCTGGAACTCTAGGGTCTCTCTGGGCACCATGTAAGTAGGGATGATGTAGATTTTCAATTCTTTTATCTATTTTTATTTTTATTTTTGAGATGGAGTCTCATTCTGTCACCCAGGCTGGAGTGTGGTGGCATGATCTCGGCTCACTGCAAGCTCTGCCTCCCGGGTTCAAGCAATTCACCTGTCTCAGCCTCCTGAGTAGCTGGGACTACAGGCACCCGCCACCATGCCTGGCTCATTTTTGTATTTTTAATAGAGACAGATTTCACCATGTTGGCCAGGCTGGTCTGGAATTTCTGACCTCAGGTGATCTGCCCGCCCCAGCCTCTCAAAGTGCTGGGATTACAGGTGTGAGCCACCACACCCGGCCGATTTTCAATCCTTTTGAATCCACTGAGTCTGACCCGGAAATATGATTAGGTTTGGGACCATCTACCCTCCATGTGGTGTGGTCGAAAAGCCCCCGTCTCATGCTGCACCTTGTCCTGTTGGGGGTCGCTTAGGGAGTGAGGCTCCATCTACGTGAACCAGGCAGGGTTATTTGCAGTTGATAATCCAGAGCCAAAACTGCCCCCACTAAGCAACTTAAAACTCACTTTAATTAATGTCAATATATTTCTTTACATCCACAGCCTCTTGGAGGAGCTAACGCAAAACAAACCAAAGGGGAAAAAAATATCAATTGTTTGGGGGATTTTAAGAGAATTATTTAATATCAGATTAAGCCCATTTTGATTGTCAATCTATTTTCGGCTCAACATTACCAAAGCATATTACAAGAAAACTCCGTTTTATGAAGTGACAATGACTTACATCTTTCTCTCTCTGCGCCCGACTTCCTCTTGCACACATTCCGTCTCCAGGGGATCTGAAAAGAAGCCTGGAGCTATCCTTGTCGGTGCTCCAGGTTCATCCCACAGACTGAGGAGCTTTTCACAAAATACCATGATTTCCTAGGGTTCCACTGCAGTATCTGGAAAGAAGGATGGTCTTCGGTCTGAACCGTAAGGGAAATGGAGCCTGCTACTCACAGAATCATCATCATCATTCTCATACCCATTGTGATTAGAATTGGGTATTTTCTAAAAATCCAAAGGCCGTGACCACCCAATTTTAATAGCCGTTTTACCCCCATGGGACTGCAGCACAGCAAGATCCCACATGTGTGCCTATCTGGGCTGTCTGTGTGAAACTCTCCAGTCCCGTTTCTGAACTGAGAGAAGGATGAAAGGCCTTGCAAGATGATTTTTGCAGAAAAGTTGGAGTTGCGCCTGACGCAGGCTGGGTCTGCAGGCGTTTTGGATAGACACTCACCCTGGAAAGTGCGGTACGTCCTGGGGATGTTGTGTAAACACTTGGAGCCCCTTTTCTGCACAGGACCGCTCAGCTCCCCGTCTCCATCTCACAGATTTTCAGGTCTGTTCTGAGGCCCATTTGGCCCCAGGAACATAACACAGCGAGGAAGGGAAGCCATTTGGCAGCTGCGTTGTGTTTCTGAGCCCTGTCTTCCGCGTCTGTGGGCTTGCCAGCAGAGAATGCAGAGGCTGGGTCGTGGAAAATGTGTTTTCAGTGATGGTCTGGCCCCAGAAGATTCTGTGGCCCAGACCCCTTCTTACTTAAGCCAATGACTGAAGGACTCCCCAGAAAAATCACACACTTGGCCAACACTTGCGAATACATTCCTCACGGCTGACTTTAATTAAGTGGAAGCAAATATATTTTCACAGTTGGTATCACTGATGTGCCACTACAGCAGCCCAGCCTGTGGAGCATTAATCGATGAATAGAAAAAATTTTGAAATCCAACAATTTCCTTCGAAAGCTTAGTTCTGGCTTTGGTGACATTTTGCAGTGTCTTCAGAAACGGGCAACACAGGAGGTTTCATTTAGGTGTTTCCATGGCTTCAAAGCTCACTGTGTAAATTCCTAACTGAGATATGGCCCAACTGATTGTAATGTCATAATTACATCCTTCCTAATTATCCCGAGAATAACAGTAAGAGCGACCCTCACTCACGGAGCCCTTGCTACATGCCAAGCTCAACGCAAATCGTTTTACAGCCCTTGGCTCATTTAAGTCCAGGAAGATGCTACGTAGTTCCTCTGTTTTTTAGACGTTTTGTTACATTTTAATATTTCTGAAATTGGGATCTGTCTTATAATTGATAACATCATCTGCCAAAAACAAATACCACATATCCAATGTGCACATCGATTTTAAAACCTGCCATTGATCTAAGTCATTTTGGAAGAGAAGTAATAGAGTGTTAAGATCCCCATTTACAGATGAGGCAAATTGAGAGAGACAAAGGAATTTGCTCAAGGGCACATAGCTAGTAAGCTGTGGAATAAGGGGTTAAGCTCATTTGCTCTCTCTCTCTGATTCTGGCAGAAGCTTGACTTTGATGCTTTGCTCATTATGAAAACGTTTGTGAAAAGCTGAGCTAATTTATGTGTCCTGAAAGTCCCCACTGCTAAATGAAAGATGGAGATATTTGGGGCATGTCCCTAAAATTTGGAGATTGCTATCAGTGAGAAAACTGGTCTTTAGTCTCTGTCTGCCTGGCACCATCACAGTGCTATGATCATGGCATGACTGTGGCCTGAAGGGAGAAAGGGGGAGAGAGAGAGAGGGAGGGAGGGAGGGAGGGAGGAAGGGTGGAAGGAAGCGGGGAGGAGAAAGATGGACCAAGGACCTGACCCAGGACAGAATGGGTGTGGTGTTTCACACCTCGATTTTCCTTGTCTGTCACCTTTTACTTTCGTCTCCTAAGTTTCTCCATTTTCTTCTCCTTTTCTGAGGATCTTGATGACTGCCAGGTACTCAGGAAAGGAGGGTTGCTGATTTTCTGCAAATAAAAAAACCGTACAAAGGTCACCACCTCTCACACGGTCTGGTGTTGGCCCCAAGTCCACAGTTTGTCATTGTTGTTTGTAGCAGCAATAGCACCTGCTCATTTCAGCAACAATATTGTGTGGTCCAGACAATGCAAGTTGAATAGGAAGTCTTTGTCAAATGATTCATGACATATTAAAAAGGCTACTTCATCGGGTTTTTTATACCCACATAAATAGTTATAAGTGATTGAACCTTGGGACACAGTTAGTGTGAGAAAGTGATTGCTTTATGGAAAAGAAATCTTCTTTCCAAGCTCTTTCAATTTCCTGATGATCCAGCTCCCAGGATCCCTTTCAAGACCATTTTATTGGAAGTTAAGATGCTCAGGAAGCAGGGGTCCTGTCCATCAAAGTCACGCCGCGAACAAATAAGGCTTCCAGGTTTCTCACGACGCACTGAGTACTCAGGACTCACACTTGCAGCAAGCTCCAGTCGGGCACCATGCCACACAATGGTGGCAGCACACTTTCCGGATGCCGCACAGCTTCTCGGTGGCATGCAACCTTGCTCTTCACTTTATGAATCTTCTTAGTGGATCAATATTAGGTCCAGTGACCTGAAGCTGAGGAACAACGGGTGGCTCCTGGACAGAGAGGGGGACATGAAGCTCGTGCACAACCTGTGCTCACAGAGGGGCACACTTTCCTGGAGCCAGGTGCAGGTGACTGGCATTGCCTTTTCTCCAGAACAGGGCTGTCCTTGTGGTAGCCATGGTAAGAAGTCCTCCTGCCGAGGCAAATCTCCAAGGTGCTGCTGCTGAGAGGCTCTGGTCAAACTTCACAAGGCTTCCGGCTATTTTACAAAGAAATCACATCTTAAAATGTCACTTTTTCTTCCCAAGAGAAAGTCCTTTTTGTCTCATTCATGAGCCCCTTCTCCTCAGCCCCCGCCTGCCCCTCCACTCCTATTTTCTCCAGCCCACCAGGACCCACCCTCTCCACTAAAAACTGACACACTTATGGGAGGAATTGACTAGAGTATCTGCAATGATTCCTCCAGGCTCTGCCCCTACACTGGGACCCACTCACTCACCTCCACCATCAGTAGAGCACAAAGGACGCCGTCTTGGGGATGCAGAAGTGGGCTGTGCTCAGAGCCACATTTGCCAGTAAACTCTTCGGACATTTTGCTTCACCCAATGGCAAAGTAGCATTGAAAAAGAAGCTTAGGATCAGTGCTTACAGGACTAGGAAGGTCTTCTTTAGAGGGGAGATGCTATCAGTTTATAACAGTCAGTGAAGTCCTAGGCTGCACTGTGAGTCCAGGTGGTCAGGCAGCCTCTGAACAATGCAATGCACAGCCTCTAATTTCACTCAGTTACAGCTGGGTGGGTTGGGGGTGGGGGTGCCATGCTTGGGCCTCTCATTTTACAAAGGGAATTTGAAACTCTATGCTATATTGCGTAGTTGTGTTATGAAAAATTCCAGATTTCCAGAACTATTTTATGTTCTGGTAAGTTTTTAAACTGGAGAAATGTTCTAAAATAAAATTCAGATAATGAAAGGCACAGGGACTCTGCCAACAAAACATAAAAGCCACCTTTAAGTCCACACATCAGGAAACCAGTGCTGTACCTTGTTTACAGAACACAAAGTAGTCTTAGAGGCAAAGAACAAGACCTGCTCTGCAAATTTTCCATAGTTGTGAGTAGTAGAGTCACATCGTCCTGCAACAGGAAGAACAAGACATCAGAGGTGCGGGAACAAGGTAAGCAGTAAGGGGAGCCAGGTTTCTGCTTCGCGGGGAAAGTAAATGTGGCCATGACTTCCAGCCCTGGGTCACATGCTCCGGGGATGTCTATGTTATGAGTTATATAGTGAGGCTTTGAAAAACATATATATATATAGATAGATTAATATAGACATATACAGATACTGATAAAAACAGATACATATATAGATACAGATGGATAGGGTCCCGAATAGAGATAAAGACATATATAGAGAGATGCACAGACATAATATAGATATAAATATAGGCATAGATATAATGTAGATACAGATGGAGATATATATGCAGATAGAAATAGATGAATACAGATACAGATAAAATTAGATATATATATGGATATACATGGATAGAATCTGGATATACATAGACATCAAGACATATAGACATAGATACCTATGCATAATATTGATATATTACATATATAGTTAGTTATTAGATATAATAACTTCTACTAAAAGAAGCCACTTAAAATGACCACCATCTGGAGACTGCAGAGGACAGTGGCCTTGGAGGGGAGCAGAAAGCATGGAGTCAAAGGCTGGAGGGAGCCCCTTGGCATGGCACGGTGAGGAGGGCATAGCTCCCAGGAAACACCATTTTCACAGGTGGCTTCCCCACCTCCTGGTGTTGGTTCAGGAGGGCTCAGCTAAAATCTGTCCATGATCTTCTCTGCCTCCCCTGTGCCCCGCCGTGGCTGTCTAGGGCACTTTACCCTCACAAGCTGGTGCGCTTAGGCTCCACTCCTCATTCCCCTGGCCCGTTGGCCTGGGAACCAGGGCTTCAGGTCTGCTTTGTGCATTAATGAGGTTTGTTCCAGAACCTCACCAGCACTGAGGATATTTCAAACCTTGTGACAAAATCTTCTTGGCAACAGTTTGAGTCCATCTCTTCTCCAAATCTCTGGAATCTAGACAAGCAACCCAAAACGTCGACCTTTGCCAGAGCCAGGCACTTCCAGGAGGCACCTCTCTGAGACAATCCTGTAGTCTTAAGGCCCAAGGAGGCTGATGCTTTTGAGGTCCTGCCTGGGAAGGCTGAGTGGCCCTGGTAGGTGACATTCTTGTTATTTCATGGCAGACAGAGCACAGCTATGCACTTAATATGCTGACCTGTATCTACGCCTGAAGACAAAACTGAACCTGAAACTCATCAAAAAAGGACAAGTTGCCCAATGCCTTTTACTTGCACCTCCTTCCCTCCACTTAGTGATCTGCACATTAATGTGTTCCTCTCTGAAACCCATGTGTGAATCTTGTTTAAGCAGCAATGGTACTGCCCTTGGATGCAAATCCTTTTGGTTATAATTGTGGCGACTTTCGTTCAGATATCTGCCATCATTTAAAGTATTTACATGCTGGGAAGACTTGGTAGGTCAAAAACCTGAGGTGTTTTTTTTTTTTTTTTTTTTTTTATACTCAGAACTGGCTTTGCTTGCTGCCTTGCCAAGGAGTCCCTACCTGGCCCTTCCACCTAGGGGAACAGCAGGCTTGCAATGTTGATCCAGTAGACTCAGTGGATTCTTGATCCTCTGGCAACGGGCATGAAGGAAAATAAGGAGAGAAAGGAGAGGATGAATGAGGGTCAGGTCATTTCTAAGTAATGCTTCACAGAACACAGAGGTGGTGCAAGATGAAAGGTGCAAGTTGTGAGCTGCACGGCTCCCTGTTCGCCACTGTTGAGAGTCCACTCTCTCACCATTTTCTCCAGGCTTCATAATGGGCCAGCTTTTATCTCTCACTAGAAACTTCTGACATGCTGCTGGCAAAGTTTTTGAGCAGCAGTTTGGGGTTGTTCCTGGTCCTACTAAAGCAGGAGGTGGGAGTCAGGTGGGGCCTCTGAGTCAGGGATGTATGCAGCTATGACAAGTTATAGATTGTCACACCTGGCACATTGGATGGCATTGGATGGCATTGGATGGCATTGGAGAGCACCCTGGAGACTTCATCAGGGCTGCTCCAGAGAGATCCTGGCTTTACAGATTGCACTCTGGGTGCTGCTTCCTTTCTCCTTCAAATATATCCTAGGTCATGTCTGCCACATTCCCCAAGGTCAGGGCCACTTCTCATGGCCACTGAAGAGGTCTCTAAGAAGCCAATACCTAGAAAAACAGTGCATGAAAAAAATGCTAAGGCAGCTTCTCCTTCTTGGGGCCAGCATCAATCGTAAGGTTCTAAGGACAGTTTGTTGCATGTAGAATGAATTCCCACTTGAAGGCATGACAGATCTAGACATTAGGAAAGTTGTTCTCATCTCCAGCCTCTGGGGGAACACCAAGCAGAGGTATAGCAGGTTTGAACGGGACCGACCAAGTACTATGGGACTAGGGTTTCTGTCCCAAGAGATGAGCCTTCCAGAAATAACATGGAGTCACCATAGTTTTTCTTACATTTTGAGTTTTGTCCCCCGACTAATATATGTGAAAACCCAACCCCCAGTACCATGAAATGTGACTTTATTTGGAAGTAGGGTCTTTACAGAAATCATTGAATTAAAATGAGGTCACTAGTGTGGACCTGTATTAATCTGTTCTCATACTGCTGTAAAGATATACTACCCAGACTGAGTGATGTATAAAGGAAAGAGATTTAATTGACTTACAGTTCTGCATGGCTAGAGAGGCCTCAGGAAACTTGCAATCATAGTGGAAGGAGAAGGGGAAGCAAGTTTGGACCCTCTCACATGGTGGCAGGAGGGAGAAGCAAGAGCGAAGGGGGAAGGGGCAATGCCCCTTATAAAACAATCAGATCTCATGAGCACTCACTGACTCTCACAAGAACAACATGGGGAAAACCACCCCCATGATCCAATCACCTCCCACCGGGTTTCTCCCTCGACAGGTGGAGATTATGGGGATTACAACTCAAGATGAGGTTTGGTACCTGTAATCCCAGCACTTTGGGAAGCTGACACAGGAGGATCACTTGAAGTCAAGAGTTTGAGACCAGCCTGGTCAACATGATGAAATCCCGTCTCTATTAAAAATACAAAAATTAGCTGGGCATGATGGCATGTGCCTATAATCCCAGCTGCTGAGGAGGCTAAGGCAGGAGAATCACTTGAGCCCAGGAGGCAGAAGTTATATATATATAGTGAGCCAGGATGAAGATGAAGTCCCCAGGGTGCTCTCCAATGCCATCCAATGGGCCAGGTGCGGCAATCTATGCCTTGTCAGAGCTGCATGCATCCCTGATTCAGAGGCCCCACTCTGTCTCCAGCCTGGGAGACAGAGTGAGACTCCATCTCAAAAACAGAAAAACGTTGAGACACAAAGCCTAACTACACCAGGACCTTAATCCAGTGTGATCAGTATCCTTATAAAAGGGGGATAGTTGGATGCAGAGACAGACACACAGAAAATAAAGATGATGTGGAGACACAGGCAAAACTTGCGTAAAGGAGGAGGATTGGAGGGATGCATCCACCCTGAGGGAGGCCTGACGTCACCAGAGCTGGGATGGAGGCAGGAGAGAGATACCTCCCTGGGGCTTTCAGAGGGAGCAAGGCCCCGCTGACATCTTGATTTGGGACTTTTGGCCTCCAGAACTGTGGGGCATTAAATTTCTGTTGGTTATGCCCCATAGCATGTCATGCTTTGCTACACTAGTCCTAGGACACGAACACACTTCCTCTTCCCGGATATCGCGTGTACACACAACACTATCTGCGCACCGAGCCCTCCTGGCTCTGCAGAAGGCAGAGCCATGGGCCAGGAGCTCCTGTGTTCTGCCCCCACCACACCTGTGCAGGGATTGTGGCCTTCTGGGGAGTGTCATCAGCTACCAGTTCCACAGCGTGCAGACACAAGAGAAGGAACTTCCTGGAGGCATCGCCTCGACTTCTGTGCTCCAGCCACGGCCAGGAGGAAACAGCACTTTCAGACGCACATTCTTGAATTCAGCTGGGGCAGCCACCGGTAATCAGGCAATGAGGCCAAGTCTTTTCCGATTTGGAGCCCGCTGATACCCTGTGACCTAGGGCAAATGAGTTGATCGTTTCAGTCAAAGGATAACCATGTTGGTCACCCCATCCCAGGGCCGCAGGAGGCCAGCCAGGCCCCTGTGTTTGTCTCAGCCCATCACAGAGTGTCAGTTCCAATGAGTGGCCTTGCCACTGTTTAGAGGACATTACCTGGGAGTACAAGCCAAGGAGAGTGAACCTCCCAGCCTGTGTTTCTGGGGTGGGCAGAGCCTGACTGATCCTGCTGTTTCCCACTAAACGAGCCTTGGGGGATCGTCTGGTTGATGGGGCACCTGACAGGCAGGTGGTGCAGAGCTGTGTTTTGTGTTTGCTGGAGAGGAAAAGAGTTTCCCATCCCCGACCCGTGGAGCAGGAACATGCCACATTTCTGAGGCCACGTCATTCTGCTTTCTCTCTCTGCCTGAGTCTCAGCTCTACACTTTGGCTTAAAGCAGCATATGCACAATGTAGAGGATTCACAGGGGAAAATAGAAACAAAGAAGTCCTCCAGGAAACACCCCCTGCAGCCACTCACAGTATCTCCTCCTTGAACTGCAGAAAACCTGGTGCCATCTGCAGAAGAATGATGGAGGAGGAGCCACAAGGACACACCAACATGGCATGGCATTTGGTGGCACCTGCGGCAGACATACTCTTTTTATTTATTTATTTATTTTTGAGATAAAATCTTGCTCTTTTGCCCAGGTTGGAGTGCAATGATGCAATCTCGGCTCCCTGCAACCTCCACCTCCTGGGTTCAAGCAATTCTCCCTGCCTCACCCTCCCAAGTAGCTGAGATTTACAGGCACCCACCACAACACCCAGTTAATTTTTTTTTTATATATTTTTAGTAGAGACTGGGTTTCTTCATGTTGGTCAGCTGGTCTCGAACTCCTGACCTCAGGTGATCCATCTGCCTCAGCCTGCCAAAGCTCTGGGATTACAGGCATGAGCCAACGTGCCCAGCCAACACGCTCTTAATCCACTGAATACCGTCTGAAAACTTGAAAGGCACAATGATTACTGACTTGATCAGGTTCTACAGATTATATCAATACAGTTTTGACTTTTCTTAACTGTCTGGATAATTTGACTAAACGTGGACGCAACGTGGTCCAGTCCACATGGATGTATTTCATGTTTGCACTGAAGCGTTGCTCCTCCTATAAAAAGAGATCATTTGGAAAATAGGAAAAGCACGCTATTTAATATTATAAACACTCTTAGCCCTTGCTGACCTCCAAGTCAGCTTCCCAGCCTGAGTTCTTCTAACGCTGCAGAAGAGCACAGTGCCCCCGACTTAGTCTTCTTGCCATGTTGTTCCACACCAGAAGGAGGCAGGTAATGAGATCCCGAGTTCCTTTGAGAAATCACAACCCCTGGCATCCACTGGGGAAATGTCACTCTAATAAAAGGGAATGAGGACAATCCCCATGTCCTCTCACAGAGAGTGGCCACAGGTGGCTTTTATTAATCCACCAGGGTTCCTCTACTCTCAGAAGAGTGTATGTTGATCAGCTGCATGGTCCAGGATCTCATCAGGCCTCAGGCCACTTACACACTTCCACTCAGGACCCAGAGAGGCAGGTGGCGGTTACCTGGTGAACAGTCAAACCAGACTCACAGAAGCTATAAAACCCAACCTCTGGCCAAGCCCTGGAGATGGCTCTAAAACTCCTGCCAAAGTTTTGCCCAGGGAAAGCCTGTGTTTCATCCCCACAGCATGCTCCACTCCGCACCCTGATTACTGCCCCCAAACCACCCATCCCCATTCCTAGACCCTGGCAGCACAAGGACAGGCTTGCACACAGCTAACCACACAACTAACCAAGACTCTACAAATCCACCTCACCACTGGGATTTAGGTTCAAGATGGCAGGCTGGGACGTGGCTTCAGGAGGTGAAGCGAAAGCAAGTGTAGCCTTGGGTGCTGTTCTCAAAACAGCAGCTGGAGTGTCAGAGACCACAGCCCCCTGACAGTAGAGCCTGGAGTTTCTCTGTCTGCTCATGCTATATCCCGCCACTCCGCACATGTTTGCTGAAAAAATAAATGAACAAGAGCCTGCCAGGTTGTCTCCCAGGACTAAAAGAAATGGGACAGAAGCACGGACGTATCTGCGTGAAAATGGAGCGTGTGCCCCCAGGGAGTCGGTACAGGCCAGCTACTGGGGCGTCTGCCCTGGTGGATGCTGTGGGTCACAAGAAGTCGGACTCTTGGACCCCTGAGTCCCCGGCTGCTGCAGGAGGTCTGAGGTCTGGGAAATGGTGAGCTGAGATCGGCGGGCATGTAAGAGTGTGTCAGGCTTGGAGACGGACAGGAATGTTCCCCACAGAGGCAAGTGTTCTGCCAATGTGCCAACACGGGAGGTGTTTCCAGCGCGGAGCATCCAAAGATCTGAGAGGAATCATTTCTGCAGACGAGGTGGCACTGGAAGTATCCATGGTGGGGAAAGGGGGAAGGCCAGGGTCCGGCAGGAAGGGGTTGAGGACAAACAGCAGGAAAGCCACGAAAGTCTTGTCATCAGGGAGTGTGAGCTACAGTCGCTGCGTGAAGGGGATGGCGACTCTGGCTGCTGTGGAGAAAAAAATCGATGAGAAAACCTTAGAACAAAGATTTGCAGAAAATCTGGCAGGAAAAGCTGAGAGAAGGAAACAAAAAGTCCCTTTTCCATCCTCCCAGCAACAGCAGCAGGGTGTGGGGAAGAGCCAGGGACCCGGCTGTGCGCTTGGATCCATCACTGTTCTGGGCTGCGCTACTGGGCCCTCCCAAGGCTCTTATGACTGTGAGCAGGTTTTGAACATCCTGTCATGAAATTCATCCAATGGGGAATAGGAAAGATCAAATCATTTTTAGCAAGGCTCTATTCTGTGGTCCTAAAATTTCACCCCTGAGTTAGCCCACTGTACATGTTTGGATAAGACACCCAAATTCTTATATTATCTCTTTTTGACATTTAGAAAGACTCAAGGAATGGAAATCTAGCGCCAGACTGTGTGGAACCCTCCTTTAATTCTACGATCAGGTAGTAAAATCTGTGATCACTTGCAGATTCTCAACAAAGAGGCTCCAGTGGCCTTCACTGGCCCTCGCAGGGGTCGGGGAGGACATAAGATGGGGAGAAGAGACATCCAAGCACCTTCGTAGGGAGGTGCTAGAACATCGCAGCACCTAGAGCTTCTTTGAGTAGAAACAGATATATTTCTAACGCGTTAATAGCTCCTGTGAAAACTAACCCAGTAGGATACAGACTCTTGGACTAAATAATATTTTGAAATCTACAAAAGCACCTTTCTCTTCCCAAGCAGCTTTTCTGAAACATATTCTGCAGCCTTTCTCTGTTGGCCTCTGGCACGCAGATATGAGAAATTTGATTCCTGCACTTTTCCTTTCTGTTTGTGAAGGAAGAACAAACTGCATTTTGCCAGGTGAACAGGAGCATAAATTCAGCCGAGATGGTGTCTCATTAATCAGTTCGCAGGGCTGGAGAAATGATGCCAGACTAGGATCCCCATACTAAATGCATCAACTTAGAAATGATTCATTTACTTATAGGAAAGGAAAAATACAAAAATGGTGGAAGAGAGCCAGTTATTTTTCATCCAACTCCTCTTTGGTTTTTACGGTTGAAAAAGGGAATAATTTAACAGAACAGGTACATACACTAGGTACAGTGTATGCACACTTCCCATAATGCAAATTGGTGTCTGACAGTGGAGAAAGGAAGGAATGCCAGAAGGCACGTCTACATTTGGAGAGTTGAGGAGCATAAATCTGAAAGGGAGATTAAACTCAAGCTTCATAAAGCTTGCTCAGCCCCCGGTAGAAGGAGATGAAATAGAGCTCTGGCTTCCAACGGCATCAGATCAGATAATGGACGGATACTATGTCATGAAGTCATCATGGAAAATCTCAACTGACCTTCTGTTTCCAGTACTCATCTGAGTAATTTCAAAGCTAGGTTCAGAGAAACACCATAATCAAACAAGATCCTGACGATTTTCCCAACAGTTCTTGGATATTTGCATAATGTAAATAGAAGCCCTTTCCTAAAATGAAAGGCCAACGTGCCTGCCCAAGGATCTTCTTGCTCCATTAAAAAGACAAATGTATCTGTGAAATAATGGGAACGGCCAGACTCAGGTATAGAAATGGACGGTTTTACATATTTCATTTTGCACAGAAATATGTTTTAAATGAAATACTACCTGACAGATAAATTACTTGGCTTTGTGCATACAACAGATTGATTTAGTGTTCCCAGCAGCCCAGATGGCTGGCGACAACTTTGTAGGTGCTTAAACATCTTAGTACATGAAGGCAATTTCTCCACTAATGCAAAACATTTGTAGAGTGACCCCAGTGTGTCATCTTTCTCTTTTAACCCGAGAAAAGATCAGCCTTAGAGTAGTAAGACGCAAATGGGCTGAGGTAACCCGTACCTTCTTTTAAACAAAAGGACAGTTAAATGTACCATAATCGTGGTTTCATAGTGACCCAAAATTAAAATGCTGGCTCCAATGTTCAGAGCAATCGGAAAACCCTTCCTCGAGCGTAGGAACAGACATGCTGGCAATTTGTTTTTATAATTGCGGTCTTTGTCATCTCTAATTTTAAATAGTAATGTGAAGAGGACAGCTGGAAATTTAGCTTGCTGTTCTCTCAATTCCCAACAAGAACAAAGAAGTGCCAGCCCTAAAGGAACCTCTCTAGGCCTGGATAGGGGAAAATTAACAATCGATGCTGAAAACATATGTTGTACAGAAGCAGTGTCTTAATAATAATAATGCCAGCTCGGTGTCCAGACCATGGGACCATCCTACAGGTGAACCCATTTTATAATGAGAAACTTGTGCTACTAAATTACCTGGATGGAGGCCAAAACAGATTTGCTGAATGCCAAGTTTTGCCTGGAGGAAACGGTGCAGGAAACAAAACAAAGAACAGCATTCTACTATTGAACCAAACCTTCAGAGAAGGACAGCAAAATGATCAAGCAGCCTGAAAGCTGCAACTGGGAGGCTTCGTAGCTTGGGGCTCCAGCGTGCAGGGCAAAGCCAGCCAGGCTGGAGCCCAGCATGACTGTGAAATCACAAAGTACCCGGGTGAAAGACAAAGAAATCTGAGTCTAAGGATTGGGACCAACAGTCACCCTCAAAGCTCAAAAATAGATGGATAAAATACAGAAACAAATGTGTGTGCCCAACCTGCACGCATACCTGTGTGTGTTTTGCCTGCAGCTTACCTGAAGTGGGGAAGAAACAACATAAGCTAAAACTATAAATAAATCCTCAGATAACATGCCTTGATAAATTATTTTGATAAATTTGAATCTACCTGGGGACACATCCTTATAGTTGAGGGCAGTTTCCTAGAACTAAGGATCTCATGATTCTAATAACAGCAACAAGGCATCAGATTCATGGACTCCTTGAAGGAGCTTGGAGAAGAAGAGCAAATGAGAGCACTCTGAACAGTTTAAAGGTTCTGTTCTTGACTTCCATGGGAAATAGATTTGTGTCAATAAAATGTTCATCATGTCTTGTCACAGTATTTTTAATAGTGAATCAAAGCCAGAAGGTCTTTGATGATCAACAGAGTGAATTTATTTAAATTGATTGAAAATATCTTAGTGGACGGGTGTTTCACTGTTCCTAGTTGATTGAGGAGGGAAGCTGCAGCTAATATCTGTCTTTTGAGAAAGTTCAAGAGGACCTAGATAAGTTTATTTACCTGCTCAGTGGTTAACAAAAGTCCAACTTTATCAGGGAGCAAGTTTTCTTCAAGTAAGTAGACAGTCACTTCACCTATACTTATTATGGCCCTACTCAGGTGGTAATACCACCCTTCCTCCATCTCAAAATGTGCAGTCCATGCTCACAAATAACCACAGAAAGGAGTAGGTAGACGTATGTCCTTTATGGGACACAGTGTCATTAGGTCTTTAGAGAGTGCTTCTCCAAAAGCAATACAGTTTCTCACTAGTCCAGAGATTAACAGCCTAACAATGTTGGTTTACTATGGCTTCTCTGCAAACTACTTGTGAAGAATAATATGCCCCATTTCTAAATTAAAGTAAACGTGATTAGCCTATTATTGTCCACAGGAGACTGACATCTAATTCTGCCCTTCCAAAATCCCAGCTGCAATGCACCACATCTGCAATGCACAATGAATGCTATATATTAATATATTTATAGTGTATACATAAAAACATATAAGTTCAGTGTACATATAATATGCATAAATCTGCAACAAGACTGGAATCAGGAGTGCCTATTCTCATGCCCTGATGTGGAGAATGTCTGCAAAATGCACTGCCAGTGGTAACAGGCTGTGTTAATACAGCTGCTTCTTAGGATGGTAGACCCAAAAGCCTCCTTTACAATGCAGGAGGGAGATCATTGCAGGAGGGAGATCATTGCAGGAGGGAGATCATTGCAGGAGGGAGGTCATTGCAGGGGGGAGATCATTGCAGGAGGGAGATCATTGTAGGAGGGAGGTCATTGCAGGGGGGAGATCAT
This sequence comes from Trachypithecus francoisi, assembly GCF_009764315.1. Taxonomy (NCBI): domain Eukaryota; kingdom Metazoa; phylum Chordata; class Mammalia; order Primates; family Cercopithecidae; genus Trachypithecus; species Trachypithecus francoisi. Next base: position 2,640,743 of record NW_022681442.1, on the reverse strand, counting down.
TGCAGGAGGGAGATCATTGCAGGAGGGGGATCATTGCAGGAGGGAGGTCATTGCAGGAGGGAGATCATTGCAAGAGGGAGATCATTGCAGGCTCCATTAGAAGTGCCTAATACGCAAGGTGTCAGCAGGTCACAGCTGGAATTAGTGGTCCTTGAGACCACATGGGGATTACCCATAGCAAAATCCAGTTTGGTAGATGGGCTTATCTCTGACTGGCAGACAGCAGCAAAGGAAGAGGCTGGGCAAAGTCCTTGCTCTCATTGATGGCTAATCTGGAAGCTTGATCACATACAAACCCAGATCTCCCAGGCCACTTCCCCAGACACAAAGACATAGTGAGGGAAGGTGCTCTCCTCCTGGAGTCATGCATCATTCCAGGTCCCTCCTGACTTCCAGTCCCCTGTGCCCCTTAATCTGTAGGATGAATGTTATCAACCAATCCTGGAGCTGAGATCCTAGAATGCGATCTGAAAGTATTCCAAGAAGGATGAGGGAGAGAGTCAGGGGACTCTATGATTCCTGGTTTGTGGAAATGTGAGGCCAACAGAGGCTTCTTCTTGTCTGGAGAGGAGTAAAAACTGTGTCTAATGCAAAGGCCCCTCAGAATAAAAGTAAAATAACATTGTACTCAAGATGCTGGAGAGAAAAATACTTTTGAAAAATGTTTATTACAGAAAATGCAAACCAGGAATAAAACAGAAAATCTAAGAGTAAAGCAAGAAAATAAGAGACGTCTTCAAAAAATCATATAAAATCAATATTTTATAAACAACTATGCATGAATTTCACATTTTTGTACCAAAATAAGCTTGCATTAACTTGTTATATAACATATCTGACCAGGATCCAGTTTGAGGCACTAAGAAAGATAAGAAATTAGTTTTCCTTGTTAGAGCAACATGAATTCTGCTAAAATTGAAGCAAGAAAAAACACGAAATTTATGCTGAAACTTGGGAGGAAGAATGGTGAAATCATTGATGCTTTATGAAAAGTTTATGGAGACAATTCTTCAAGGAAATCAGCAGTTTACAAATGGGTAACTTTCTTTAAGAAGGGACAAGACCATGTCGAAGGTGAAGCCTGCAGAGGCAGGCCACAGACATCAATTTTCAAAGAAAAAAAGAATCTTGTTATACCCTAGTTGAAAAGGACCAATGATTAACAGCAGAAACAATAGCCAACACCACAGACATCTCAGTTGGTTCAACTAACACAACTGTGTCTGAAAAATTAAAGTTAAGCAAACTTTTTACCTAATGGGTACCAAAACCTTTGCACCCAGATCAGCTGCAAACGAGAGCAGAGCTTTCAATGTGAATTAAAAACAAATGGGATGAAGATCCTGAAGCATTTCTTGGAAGAATTGTATCAGGAGATAAAACATGGCTTTACCAGTACCATCCTGAAGACAGAGCACAGTCAGAACAATGGCTACCAAGAGATGGAAGAGGTCTGGCCAAAGCAACAGTGGACCAGTCAAGAGTAAAGGTCATGGCAACAGGTTTGGGGGATACTCAAGGCATTTTTGCTTGCTGACTTTTTTTTTTTTTTTTTTTGAGACTGAGTCTGGCTCTTTCACCTGGGCCGGACTGCGGTGGCGCTATCTCAGCTCACTGCAAGCTCCGTCTCCCGGGTTCGCCATTCTCCTGCCTCAGCCTCCCAAGTAGCTGGGACTATAGGTGCCTGCCACCAAGCCCGGCTAATTTTTTGTATTTTTAGTAGAGATAGGGTTTCACCATGTTAGCCAGGATGGTCTCGAACTCCTGACCTCGTGATCTGCCTGCCTCGGCCTCCCAAAGTGCTGGGATTATAGGTGTGAGCCACCGCGCCCGGCCTGCTTGCTGACTTTCTAAATGGCCAAAGAATGGTAACAACTGTTTACTATGAGAGTATTTTGGGAAAGCTGGCCAAAGCATTAGCAGAAAAATGTCCAGGAAAGCTTCAGCAGGGAGTCCTTCTCCACCACGACAATGCTCCTGCTTATTCCTCTCATCAAACAGGAGTGATTTTTTCAGAGTTTTAATGGGAAATCATCAGGCATTCACCTTACAGTCCTGATTTGGCTCCTTCTGACTTCCTTTAGTTTCCTCATCTTTGGAGCACCCATTTTTCTTCAGTTAATAATGTAAAAACGATTCCATTCACATGCTAAATTCCTAGGATCCTCAGTTTGCCAGGGGGGAACTAAATGGCTGGTATCATCTTTACAAAACTGTCTTGAACTTGATGGAGTTTATATTGAGAAATAAAGTGTAAATTTTTATCTTTATCTTTTCATTCTATTTTTCCACAAACTTTTTGAAGTCCCCTCCTGAAATAACTAAATTATAATACGGAAGAAATAAGAAAATGTGTTGTGACAAACAACCATAAATCATGTCAAAATGGTATGTTAGAAAATGTGAAATAAATGTTATTAGATGCAGCTGATAAAAGTGCCCACCTGGAAAATTCCGTGATAAGAACACATCAAAAGGCATAAGAGTTCTACAAAGTAATTGGTAACTAAATAGATGTATAAAAACATCGAGTTTCTCTTTATACAATTGAAAATATAACAAAAAAGGAAAAGCCCATTACGTCTGCTGTAGTATCTGTACTAACAGCAAATAATAAGAAACTCTTTTCAGAGGAGGTCACATAATAAAGTTCATAAATGTGTGTGTGTGACGTGTGTGGTCTGTGCATGCACGAACCCAAGATAAGATGAAGGTGGCATTTTAAAATCAGAACCGAAAGACTGATCATTTTTAAACATTTTGTACCATTTCTTAATTATGAAAGGAGAAGAAAAAGCAGTGTCTTACCTCTTGACATACACCATAATATCGGCTAGATGAAAAGATGAAATACGAATCATAAATCATGAAAGACCTGGAAGACAACATGGATTAATATGTATCCGATCTTAGAAGAGGGAAGTCTTTCTCAGCACGACACAAAGAAACTATAAAAGAAGCGACTGATCTAATGATCTAACTACAGTAATGAAGCATTAGAAGGAAACATCATAAACAAATTCAAAAAGCCCACGATATTCTGAGAAAGTTATTTGGATCACATTTCAAAGAGTTATTCTATTTATGGTATAAATGTGCCTTGCAAACCGTAAGAAAAAGATAACTCAATGGGAAAAGAAACAATTCACAAGACACGAAGTCCAGGTATTTAATAAAACATGACAAATGTTCAGTTTCACTGTTAGTGAAGAAAATGGAGACTAAAATGAGATCTATCATGTTTTGCTTCAACAGTAGTTACTATATTCGAAAACTTTTAATGAACATACTTAGTTTCTTTGAAGATTCTGTGAAAAGAGACTTCCTTGCAGACTCTTGCCAAAGTCTTGTTGATATAATAATTTTGAGGGCAATTTGATAATAATATGTAAAAGAAATGTACACACCATCTAATAAAGTAACTGCTATTAGGCTTTCAGTTAATATTGTGCTCACGACTTAGGTGTAAGATATTCAACGAAGTTTCATCTATGCCAGTCATAAATGGGAAATAGCCTGAATGACCTATAAGAGTGAGCTGGTTAAATTGGTAATGGTACATTCAAAGGGTAGAATGCTATTTAGCTGAAAATTATCTTCCCAGACCATCTGTAGTGAATAAGGCAAACAAGCCTATTAGAAGAGGTATACAGGCCAGGTGCAGTGGCTCACACCTATAATCCCAGCACTTCTGAAGGCCGAAACAGGTGGATCATGAGGTCAGGAGTTCAAAACCAGCCTGGCCAAGATGCTGAAATCCCATCTCTACTAAAAATACAAAAAAAAGTAGCCGGGTGTTGTGGTAAGTGCCTGTAATCCCAGCGACTCGGGAGGCTGAGGCAGGAGAACCACTTGAACCTGGGCAGCAGAGGTTGCAGCAAGCCAAGATCATGCCACTGCACTCCAGCCTGGGCTACGGAGCAAGACTCCGTCTCAAAAAACGAAAACAAAAACAAAAAAAAAGAAGAGGTATACAAAATCTTATGCACAATTTGATCAATATTGTAGTCCCCCTTATCCTCAGAGAATACTTCTAAGGCCTCCAGTGGATGTTTGAAATACCAGAGAGTACTTAACCCTGGAAGCACTGTGGTTTTTTTTTTTTTTTTTTCCTGTACAGTCATGCCTTGATATCCACAGGGGATTAGTTCCAGGACCCCCTGCACTTATCAAAATTTGTGGATGCTCAAGTCTCACATAACAGGTGTAGTATTTGCATATAACCTCCCTTATACTTTAAACCAGGGGTGTTCAATCTTTTGGCTTTCCTAGACCACACCGGAAGAAGAAGGAGTGTCTTGGACCACACATAAAATACATTAACACTAATCATAGTCGATGAGCTTAAAAAATTGCAAAAAATCTCATAAGGTTTTTAAAAAGTTTATGAATTTGCATTGGGCTGAATTCAAAGCTATCCTGGGCCACATGTAGCCATGAGCGGGTTGGACAAACTTGCTTTAATTCATCTCTAGATTACTTGTAATACCTAATACAATGTAACTGCTATATACATGGTTGTTATACTGCATTTTTAAGCCTTTGTTATTTTTTATTGTTATCTTATTATTTTTATTGTTTTTCCTTTTCAAAATATTTTCAACTCATGGTTGATTGAATCCACAAGTGTGGAACCCATGGATATGGACAGCTGACTGTAACGCACACCTATGATAAAGTTTAATTTATAAATTAGACACAGTAAGAAATTAACAACAGTAACTCATAATAAAATTGAATACTTCTAACAATACACTGTAATCAAAGTTATGTGAATGTAGTCTCTCTCTCTCTCTCTCTCAAAATACCTTAATATTTTCCAACCACAGTTGATCTTGGGCAAATAAAACCAAATGAAGTGAAACTGCATAGAAGGCGGGGACTTCTGTACATGCAAAAGAAAGCATTCCCAGCCAGGCACAGTGGCTCAAGCCTGTAATCCCAGCACTTTGGGAGACCGAGATGGGCGGGTCACCTGAGGTTAGGAGTTCGAGACCAGCCTGGTCAACATGGTGAAACCTCGTCTCTACTAAAATTACAAAAATCATCTGGGCGTGATGGCGGGCACCTGTAGTCCCAGCTACTTGGGAGGCAGAGGCAGGAGGATCGCTTGAACACAGGAGGTGGAGGTTGCAGTGAGCTGAGACAACACCACTGAATTCCAGCCTAGGGGGAACAGAGTGAGATTCTGTCTCCCAAAAAAGAAAAAGAAAAAGAAAGAAAGAAAGCACTTTCAGGTATGTCTTTGTTTTTCTTCATTCTCTCTTGAGCTTTCTCAGTTTTGAACAAGTAACATGGATTACCGCCTTTGCCAGAAATCTAAATAAGTTACATGCTTTAGACAAATAAACATGATTAATTACACCAGCTATTACTGTATCAGAGCACTACAGTAAGCAGCCCCAACAACTGTGCAAGGACCACGGTTCAAAACAAGTAAGTGAGCTTTAGTAATGGCAATCCAAGTTCCAATCCTGTGACACTCCTTTCTGTGAATCTGGGCAACTCGCATCATCTCTCGAACCTTATACATGGCGAACAGCCTTTAAACTATAGCAATTAATTAGAATATTCATTTAGTTCAGACACATTCGCAATTTCAAAATAAGATGTATGAATTCATTAGTTTTTCCTCCTAAAGTGAGAAACTGCCTGGAGACCACCAGTGAGCCCACCCTGGATGGTCAGTGATCTATTCACCACACCGTGAGAAAGCCCATGCAGATGACAAATTGACTTTGTAAGTTTGCTGTCTTTCCAACTCAAGCTCCACTTAGGGTTTCCCACTTTACAATGTACCAAAGTGTCCATGGAGCTTGGAGCAGATACGGGTGCAAGATGTTTGCAGTCACAGCTGCGTCCCCTACATGCTGCCATGTCTTGCCAGGAGGACGGTGTTGCTTCTGCACCTGCTCATTAAGAAGTGTCTTTGAAAGGCTGGATAGACAGTGCTGAAGGTATCAGATCCTTTATCACCCAACTTGAGAAGAAAGCACTTTTTTCTTATTCACAATGAGTATTACCAAACATTGTCAGTGTTATTTAGAAACCTAAATATAGACTGTTAGAACAGAAATGAAAAATCAAGAAACCCTGTGGAAAAAGACAGAAGTAAACACACCAAGCAAGTAGACAAACAGAGCTACTGTGATTGCATGCTGTATTGGGGTCTACGGAGCACCTAGATCCTAGTAATAAAAATTAGACATAAAACTGACATATTTCCCAGGAACTCTATACATGGGCTGGGTTGCCAAGTTCTGCTATAATTTTACATAGAGCAAAAACATCGCTAGGAAAGGCAAATGAGGCGTTTTGATCTATGAATTCCAGCTTCAATGTCTAGGATATCCTGAAAGTTCTCCTATGATTTGTCTGGGAGTGAAGGGGAAAAAAAATTTAAACTAAAGCCAAGCCAACAGGAAATTTGCACTTTTTCATATTTGAGAGCCAAATGAGCTGCTGAAATACATAGTAAGGGTTCAAAATGTGTTCACTGCAGTTTGATTGCATACAGACTTTTCCAGGGAGTTCAGCAAAGCGCAGGATACAATCGAAAGAGTCAGACAATGTTAGAGGAACCGAGAGGAAAAGAAATAAAAGAATGGATTCCGCTTTTGGCACTTTGCAGTTCCATTTTGGTGAATACACTCAGGAGGCTTGAGGGAGCTTAGAACATGAGCTTGGAAAGAAATGCTCAGAGACCCAGAAACAGACTGTGGCCACCAGGGAACTGGGGGCAGTCAGTCTTCAGCTGCAGCTTTTTTTTCAGCAAGCTTTTAATTTCAACAGAAACATGAGGCACTGATGGAGTGCTTTTGGGTCTCAACTGGTCTCAGATTTTTAAATATTAAGCCAAATACTCAATTTAATAATGCAGAAGAATTTAATTTTGAGTCCTGACTACAGATCAGTGTCAAAAGAATTATCGAACAAGAAGAGGAGGTGGCAGGGGGAGAGGGGAGGACAAGAGCTGTTGATGTATTCCCAAGTTCTTCCAGGCTGATCCAAACATTATTCCATGAGGGTGGCCCCCAGGGTGCTCTGGCTACACTTTCCCAGGGTCTACCTCCCAGGCATTTTATTACGAATGAAGTAGGTTTCTAACCCTCCTTAAATCTATTGTACTTACTATGGCACAGCTGGGCAAAAAAATATTCGGCTGTTGAGCCTCTGAGTGGTGGATGGCACCAGCACACCCACCCAGATGGGGCACATGAAAACCTGCTCCCTCAGGGCCACAGGAAATGATTTCTATTACTTAAAAGCAGAAATACCCTGGCTACAGGGTTAAACCTCAATAACAATTGTTTAGTGGTAACGACTGGAATTTAGAACTCTGTAACTTAAGAGCTTGGAGGTGCATCTCCAAACAAATCAGTCAGCTCTTCCTATAGTCCCTGATGAAGCCAAGGCTTTGGGGACCCTGATGTTCATCAGGGAGGTGGGTGGTCTCTTGCTCTTCTTCCCCATCTTTGGGCAGACTGATTCATGTGTGGTGTAGCCTAAAGAGCTCTGGGCTTAGAAGCGAGATGCCAGGTCTGTGCCAATCCTCTCGAGAGCTCGCTGAGTTCTCCTAGCCAAGTTGTGTCATCTCTGCAGCCTCCATTTTACCACCTGGAAGAAGAAGGGGTGGCATGCACCGTCTTTCTCATGCCTTACAGCTTGGATACGTCAACTTTTGGCACCCGATAATGACAAGTGGGGGCTATGCCCCTTCAACCCAGGACAGCACCAGGGCAGGTCAACCAACCTGACGTGTCACTCAACAGTGCAGCAGGACTGGGGCTTGGGGTAGTTCATTCCTCAAGTTCCATTCAAGGCGTGTGTGCATATGATTCTTTAGAGGGAGATATGAAATCAGCAGCACATTATTTTGCATCCTTTTCATCACTGGACCCACTCCAAGCTCCACCTTTGCCCACTGCAGGGTGCTCAGTCTCGGCCATCGCAGAGCCCTTCCTTCATTCTTGAGGCAGCACCAGAATCCTGTGAGCTTGGTGATGCCGGAAGTCAGAGAAAGGCCCAGCTGAAAGGCCCTGGAGGTAAGTGGCTCTGCTGCTTCCAAAGAGCTTGGGCACGGGAATCACCCCCCACTCCAGGAGCTGTGGCTGATGCCAAGAGTCCAGCCTCCCTAGCAGCCCCACCTGCTGTCCTCCAGCGAGGTCTTGCTGTCTCCCAGGGTCAGGGCAGGAGCCAAGCGAGCGTGGAGCCCCATGAACTACAGAGTTCCAGTTCCTCCAGTCGTGGAGATGCTCCCATCTGCCCAGCATCTCCTGCTGCTCACAGGCAAGCCAGCTGCTGGTGCACTAAAGACTGGCAGGCAGTTGTTCTGAAACTTGTTTTGCTTTCTGCCCTGCACTTTGGATCAAAGGAACTGAAGCTACTTGCAAAACAATTAACCAACAATTCAGGGACAAGAAAATATCCATGATTAACTCAGAAAGGTTTTTTGTTATATAGCCTAAGTCACTCCTGAAGTGCATAGGGACACAACTGGATACATCTCAGAGAACAGGAGGAGGAGGCGTTTATGCCACATGACTAGAACTGGGACACGAACCAGATCACCCCTTGCCATGCTCCTTGCCTGCACCCTCAAAGGCATCCCATGCAGTGCAGCGTGTAGGAAGATGGTCTTGCACGTGGACCATACTCCACCGAGGTGCTGACTCACCTGAGCTCACAGCTCACGCCTCCTCTTCCCTCTAGCCCTGCACCTTGGACTACAGCATGCCTTGGCCCTGCATCCTCTTGGGTCACTTGTGGAATTCCCCTTTGAGATGCCTTTCTAAGGAGTCTTTCTAAGGAGCTGTTGGCAACAATAGGCAGATGAGGAGGGAAGGAAAAGAAAGGTGCGGAGGAACAGGAAGGCACTGGGATGGGGCCCTCATAACCCAGGACTCAAGGCAGGGGCTCTGTGCCAGGTCCCCAACCTGTTACCTCATTTAAATCACTCCTGCCACTAGGGAGTAGAAGGAATCGTCTCCCCAGGACTCACAACAGAGGCTCTGTGCCACGTCCTCAGCCTGGTACCTCATGTAAACCACTCTTGCCACCAGGGGGTAGAAGAAATTGTCTCTACTTTACAAATGGAGCAACTGAGGCCCATGGGGATGGAATGGTGAAGCCAGGGTTACAGAGCTCGTAGAGGGTGACACCAGCATTTGAACTGAAGGGGGGCTGCAGAGGTTGGCCCCATGCTTCTGACTCCCAGTCATGCTCCTTCCACTGCATCTACCGGCTCAGTGACTCAAGGCCTGGGTGGCCAGGCCTTGTTTAGCCCCCTGCTCCTCCCATCCTTCACTGAGGTCTGATAAGGGTCGGCAGCTCCATGAGTCCACATCGGGCCTCTGGCCTCCTCCTTGACTCCCCCTGCTGCCCACCCAGCACCTCGCCGCACCTCCAACCACCCAAGTGAAAGGCTCTTATCTCCTATGCACACTCAGTCCTTTGGCAAATTCTGCCCCGGATGACTTTAAACCAGTTCAAGAGTCCATCAGTCTGTACTGAACGCTGAGACTGACACACCCTTGTCCCCATAACCTCACAGCTGGACAGTTCCAGCAGCCTTCTAAGTTGTCGCCTTCCCTCAGCCCTTTGTTGCCTTTGGAATCCGTTCTCAACATGGCAACAAGAGTGAGCTTGCAAAACTTTCTTTCAGGAAAGTCACTCCTCTGCTCCAATCTCCACAGAGGCTTCCCACATCATTCGTAGCCAGAGCCAAAGTTCCTCTCATGATCTGACACCCCTCCCCCATTGCCTCCCCTCCTCTGCCATCCTTTTTCACCACAGCCACACTGGCCTCCCTGCCTCCACCATCCTTTCCACCATAGCCACAATGCCCTCCTGGTCTCCGTCATTCTCTCCCCCACAGCCACACAGGCCTCTGGGTCTCCGACATCTTCTCCATTCCAGCCACACCAGCCTCCTGTCCTCCACGATTCTCTCCACCACAGCCACACTGGCCTCTGGGTCTCTACCGTCTTCTCCACTCCAACCACACTGGCCTCCCAGCCTCTGCCATCCTCTCCACTCCAGCTACACTGGCCCCCGTCCTCTGACATCTTCTTCAGTCCAACCACAACGGCCTCCTGTCCTCCCCCATCCTCCCCACTCCAGCCACACTGGCCTCCCATCCTCTGCCATCCTCTCCACCACAGCCACACCAGCCTCCTGGCCTCTGCGATCCTTTCCACTCCAGCCACACTGACTTCCCTGCTGAACTAGAGGCTCCCACCACAGGATCTTCACACTTCCCATGGCCACCATGCGAAGCCTCCCTCACTTCTTCAGGTCTTTCTTCAAAAACAGTTTCATGGGTGAGTCCACCCCTGAGCAGTGCTATTTTCTACTCACCCAACATTTTGTGTCTTCTTCCTTGCTTGATACTTCTCACTACTTGCCATGATCTACCCAATATCCTGTGGGTGTTACTCATTTCCCTTTTATTCTATATTTCCCACTGTCGCATGAGGACCAGGAGCTCGTCGGTTTGGTGCCCTCCTGCATGCCAGCATCCACACCCCCTCTGACACACAATGCCCCTCCATAACTGTGGATCGGATCATGGAGAGAGTGAAGGAAATATAAACATACACAGTCATTGCCATCCTCCTTTGCCCTATGTCCCCTCTTCTACTTCTCCCCAGATGAGCTCATCACATCCATGGCTACCCTTGCCATTGCCATGCCGATGAGGGGGACAGCCTGGTCACCCCCAAGGCTCCAGGACAATGACGCTTACCTCAGCCACCCAGGTACTCCATGGATTTTACCCCCAAAGCTAGTTCCTTCTCCTGACATTCATGTTGTAGTTTATAGTGACATCTGAGTGCTCAGATTTGGAGGGCCTTAGAGTTTCTCTAGTCCCTGCTGCAATCCTATTTGGTTCTTTCTCTGCAATGCCTCTGGAATCCATCCTTTCTTTTAGCCCCATAGCCACTGCTCCCCTTCTTGCTGCCTCAGCCCTCAGCAGTGGCCCCAGCGTGCAGGTCTCCCACCTGCAGCTCCTCCTCCTCCAGTCCCTCTCCCTGGCAGCTGCTGGTCCCAAACCGGCCTATGCAGTGGAGCCAGGTACAAGTCCACAGTTCATTTTGGTAAATAATGGCAGCAGTGGAAGAAGTTAAGAGCTGGTAAGGATTAGTTACTTTCCCCTTTGTCCTTTTCTGCCCTGTTCCTCCCCAGGACCTAATTATGAAACACACAGAGTAAAGATTCCAAAAGACTTTTGAAAACAACATTGTGTGTGCATGCTTTCAGAGAGATGCACATAAAAAATAAAAAAGTTAAAGAAAAAATAAGCTTCCTGAAGTCGTGTTATTGTCAGTAGTGATGTTCACAATAACATTTTGAAATATTATAATATTGTAAGATAAAGCTTAAAAATAGGAGCTAAAATTTTCTGTGTAAGATAAAATACACATAATTATAAAATCACAGATCTTAAGAACACCCTGTAATGTAGAACTTGAATGGAAATAACAATGTGAGTCATCGTTTATCCACCAATAGGGCCTGGAGGCAGGGACAATCCAGAGGGGTTGAGCACACCTGGAATCTGGACTGTGGCTTCTAAGCCCCACCCTCCACTTACAGAAACTAGGAGTCAATGGCTGGTTCCAGTTCTGGGATAAGGAAAATAAAGGAAAAATGCTGGGATATGTTGTCCTTCCAGAGAGCAAGAAAGCATTAGAGACAAATGGTGATGTGTCACAGCACACAAGAGCCAGCTCAGAAGAGTTTCTATCACCCACATTTGGGACCATTGTCTGAACATCAAAACAGATGATGATAAGGGTAATTTATTACCAAAATGAATAAATCATAATTCATAAATCCACGAGGGGTTCATGTATGTGTGTGTGTGCATGTGTGTGCATGAGAGAGAGAGAGTAAAATTGGTAACTTTACAAGGCACCTTACTACCTCTTTAGAAAGAACTGCAGTTTCTTGGGAAGGAACTAGAGCTAATCCAGTAATGTGAGAAAACTTTCTTAGAACAATGCCAGTTAGGAAACACAGAATTTTAAAGATCACCATCCTGGGAATTGTCAGGACCTCTTAGCATTTTCTTTTTGTTTCTTTTCTTTTTTTTCCCCTAACATTCCTAATCTACCTATCAAGGTCTCTGAATTCTGCTATGAACCCCCCTCCCCAAGGAAGGGTTACTCTGTTGCAGCAAGTGGGCCTGGAGGAGGGTAGGGCACAGCCATGCCATGCTGCTTCTGGTGACAAGTTTGGCAATTTGTATCAAAATTTGCCACATGTGTAATTTGATCTCTATTTCTAGGAATTGTTTCTTAAAGGATACTGACCAGTGTGCACAAACATGTCCATGGGAGGGGGGTTTGTGAGAACAGAATATTTGAAACTTTCCTGTAAAACATCAAAATAAAAAATAAAATACAAGAACGTAAGTAAAATGACAGTGTAGGCTTTTATAATCGCAAAATGAGTTTGTAATATAAACTCATTCCTTTTTTGAAAAAGTCATGATTTTACATTCACCCAAAATATGATTGAGGCAGGCAAGGACTATGAATAGACACAAAAACCATCAGATAAAAGCACACTCATGTATTGCTAATGGAATGAGGCACATTTATTATGAAAAGATATAGCAAGTCTTATCTTAAGCAACCTCAGTAGTGATGGGGAAGCCTGTCCTGTGCCCTGGAAGTTCGACCACACGCAGTCCGGCTATTTTTGCCAAACATATTTACCTTGGGTCAAGCCTTTCTACCTAACCTCTGTTTACAGGAGACGCAGGGGATAGAAGAAAATGTTAAACCCCACCACATGGAAACCATCAGACAAACCCTGCAGTGCAACTTTGCGTAAGACACCTGGTCTTTTCAAAACAACATCATACAAAAAATTGGAGAGTCGTGCTCTAGACCAAAGACACTCACAAGTGACAACAGCCAGAAGCCATTCATGGTCCTTCGCTGGATTCTGTCTGAAAGAGAAAACCATCAAAGACATTTTGAGGAAAACTGGAGAAATTTGAGTATGGGCTAAATAGTAGACGAATTTAGGGAATTATTATTACCATTCCTACCTACGATAGTGGTGTTTTATGTAAGAGAAAGTCCTTACGTTTGGAAGTTGCACGCTGTTGTGTTTAGGGAAGTGTGGCATGATGCCTGCACTCACCTTTAAAAGATACAGCTGGAGCAATAGCTTGAGATAAGCAAATGTGGAAAATCTTAACAACGATCAGATGCATGAGACAAGTGCATGCATGATCACTGTGCTACTCTTTCCATCTTTCCCTATGATTAAAGAAGTCCACGGCAGCTTGGAAATATGAAGGCGTGCCTGGCTGTCTGGCGGGAACTAAGGGTCTGAGCCACGCAAACCCCACGTCAGAATGGCAGGACAAAGGAAGCCGCTGTCGGACAGCAGGCTTCACACAGGTGAAAAATGAGTTTTGTAACAGTACATGACAAAGATCTTGGGGCTGCTGAGCCTAGCTTGACGGACAGATTGTGTTAGTTGTTAGATCATTGGTTATTGATCAAGATCGAGATAATAGAAATGCCAGTGGGAGCTGGCTCTGGAGCGCGGGTTTCCCCAGGAGAACACAGCTGACCTCCTGGAACCATGCGTTTCTTATTAGCATATTCAGTGTGAGATGAAGCATCTTACTTAGTTTTGCATTTAATCTTTGTATGAAAGCGTTTTAAACAAACACATATTCTTATACCCCAGCATTAACCTTCCTAGAGGATAACTTTGTTCTATGTTCAGAAGCATCAGTGGCTCTCCGTTGTCTACTGAGGAAAACCAGAACTATTTAGTGTAGCATTGTGGGCCCTCCCTGATCTCCCCCAAACCACCTTTCTAGCCTTCTTTGCTTTAGTTCTTTACTGTGCCTGTGATCAGCCACGCTGGGCCACTTTCCATTCTTCTAAATTCAACTTCTGTTTCTGAACCTTTGCAGGTTTATTCCTCCAAGAAGGCACTCCCCTCTCCATCTCTCTAGAGTTAAAACTGCCTGGGATAGAATCCAAGTTTCCCATTGATTGGCTGTGTAGGGAAGTCACTTCAACCTCTTTAAGCCTCAGTTTTCCCTTCTGCATAATTAGCTTAATGCTGACTTCATAAAATGATTGTAAGGATTAAAAGAGATAAATACCATGTGTCTGGCTTTGGACTAATACATTTACTTATAAGGACTCAATTAATGTTTATCTATCTATCCATTCATCTCTCTATCCATTCATCTCTCTATCAATCTACCTATCCATCTATCTATCTATTGCATCATCATCATCATTACTCAGTATTCAGTAAATGTTAGATAAATGAATAAATAGAAAAAAGAATATTCAAAGGCCCCAACTGTGTAGTGATGCCAAGCCGAATCCAGGAGGCTACTGTTCTGGATCCACAGTGCCCCAGATTGAACCAGGCTGGTTCCCTGGGCCTTGCTTCTAGGGGCTCCTGGCAGCACAGGGTGGAACGCAGGGCAAGCAGGATGTCCTTTGAAGGGCTAGTAAGGTGAACCTACAGAGGATCACTGCAAGGAGAATGTTATCTGTCCCACTCTCCACTGGTTCCACAGGAGGGAATCCAAAGCCCCAGCCGGGTCCCAGTCAGGGAAAGATAGAGAAGGATTCCTTCCTAACATCTGACCTTAACCTTGGACCCATATTTAAAGAATTCCCTGAACTCACTGCCTCCTCCCACCTGGCTCATCTTGACTCCTCCCTTTAGAACACTTTTGCTTTGAGAAGTCTTCCTGGATGCCTCTGCCAGGCTGGACCTACGTGCACCCCTTCCTGGCCTCATAACACCTAGTCCCTCCCTCCAGCATAGCTCAGTTTGTCTTATTTTGAAACACTGTGCTTCTCTGCTCCCTTACAGCACGTGCTCTTTGAGCCAGGAGGCTGTGTGTGGCCATCCGCCCAGTATTTAGCACAGGGCCTGGCACACGGCAGACAGTAAAGGACCATTTGTGGAATGGGCAACAGTTGGCAACAGGCATACAGGAAGTATCCCCGGATGGTGCTGGTGACGTTGATGGTAGGCCCACATCAGTACAGCCAAGGCAGCACAGCCAAGCTTACTTGGAAGCATCCAAGAGGAAGCCATCTTGGGAAAAACAAAGCCGGAATGAGCACTTAATACCTGGCCAGTAGTGGGAGGAGTAAAAGAATATCAGTTTGCCATCGCTCTGCATGGCAGCCTGGTGGGAGCCAGTGCCACCTCTACCACCAGGGCCCACGTGCCTGGCAAGTGTTCCCTCATGCATCTGTGGGCTGGTAACATCATGGTGAGGCCAGGCTTCTTCAGGGCCATTTGCACACACATTACCCTCAAGGAGCCATATTCCAAGAGAGCTGAGAGCAAGTCTACAGCTGAATACAAAAGCAACGTGTTTCCTTTTGTTCTGCGTTCCCTTCTCTGTAAAACTCACCACACTTCAAATCAGACATGGATGAAGCTCTGGGGCTTGGCAAACTTAGGGAACATAAAGTTTGCAGTGAATTGTTTAAACAGAAAAGGCAGAGAGCTTTCCACCAGCTTCTCTCCATCTGCAGCACTCTGTAATATGGGAATCTACCGGGAGCAAGTACCAGGAATGAATTCCAAATGACCTGGAAGAACTACTAAACGAAGAGGGACAGAGACTTGCAAAGTCCCAGCTCCACTCAGGGGCAACAACAAGAGAGGAAAACAAAAACAGAGAAGGGGAACTTGAGGCAAGTTCCATCTAGGATCTCAGCTCTGCCTCCTGGACTGGGAGGGCAACGCCACGCAGTGTGAGCTGGCTGTGACCTCTTGTCCCCTCCGGCCCTGTCAGATACAGGCCAGGGCTCTGTGGTCCCAGCCTTCATGTGGAAGCACTCATGGTCACACTCAACATTGCCTGACTCACAGCACACGCTTCGTCACCTTTGCAAAGGGAAGAAACAAGCAGACATGCCCCTTAGCTTCCCTCCTCACCTGCTGCTGCTGTATTATCACTGTCATGATGTTATCAGTGTGACTAACTAGCACATAAATAGGAATACATGATTTATAATGATGTCCTGCATGTATTAACACATTGAGAAATTCTGTGAGGTGAGGATTAGTAACTTATTTTACAAATTAAATCACATTAGGCAAGTCATCTAAACTTCCAGGTTTTGATATACTTACCAACCTAAACTTTTATAGACATTCAGCCCAATCTCACTGCCTCATCAGCATCTTATAACCATAGCTTTTTAGAATGGCAAACTATGAAAGAGGTCCATAAATAATTCTTTTATATTTAATAATTTTTAATTTTAAAAAATATTTTAAAAATATTTAAGTAAAATACTTAAAAATATTTAAATAATAAATACTTAAATACTCCTCCTTTATTTAATAAAATAATTTTAAGTATTTTATTTAACTATTCAGTATTTAAAAAATAATTTTAATGTTCTTAGAAAAGTAACCTATGCCCATTTCCAAAAATTAAACTGGAGAATAGGATCCATGGGGTACAGAAGGAAAGGAAATCTCCCTCCATCCTACCCATCAAACTTCACTGTCAGATGTAGCCATCACTAGTTTCTTGTACC
Organism: Trachypithecus francoisi; assembly: GCF_009764315.1. NCBI lineage: Eukaryota > Metazoa > Chordata > Mammalia > Primates > Cercopithecidae > Trachypithecus > Trachypithecus francoisi. The sequence continues at coordinate 2,624,175 of NW_022681442.1, read as the reverse complement.
ATCATGCACATACAAATGTGTGTGTGTGTGCATGTGTGTGTGTGTAGATCTTTCTGTATACAAGTGTAATTTTATGTATACATATTGTAATACATCTTAATTTCTTAAAATTAAATATGTAACTTGGAGACTTTTTCCATATCGGTACATAACTCACGTTTTTAATGTTTGTTTTGTATTCTATTTTATGGATATAACTGAAATTATTCAATGAGTTACCTATCATTGAACAACATTTTTAAGTTTTTTTGTCACCATTAAAATAAACATGCTGTATATCTTTTTTTAATGGGTGCCTAAGGAGAAATCATGGTTAAAACGGTATGTAGATAATTATCAAATTGCTTCCAAAGAGATGCAAAATTTACACCTACATTAAGTGTGCACGAAATGCCTCTTTTCACTCAACATGATGAATACAGTGTATTAAGATTGTTTAAGTTTTTTATCAATCTCATGGATCATAGCATCTCATTTAAATTTATTTAATTAACTTCTTTAGTGAAGAGTAAAGTTGAGCTTCTTACCCTAAATTCAAACGTCATTTATGTTTCTTTGTGCATGAAATTTCACTCATCTTTTTCAGAATTTTCTATTGCATCATGACTTTTTCTAATTGACCTGCAAGAGCTCTTTACATATTAAGAAATGAAGATCTCTATTTATCATGTAGGTGACCAAACTCTGACTTGTTTCTCCGATTTATCTTTTTACTTAGAGCAATTTTCCTTGACAAATGGTAAGTTTGTATAATTTTTTAAAATTGTGGCAGTGGATATTTTTCCTATTAAGTTTTTTTTCCCAGCCTGAACTTTTATAAGTAAAATTATCCCATTTTCTTTTCTGCTATTTTTAAGTTGAATTTGACACCATTAAGTCTTTGATACATCTGGCATTTCCATTGCTATCTAAGGAATTAGCTGGGGGTATAGATTGGATTTGTTTGTCAAATGGCTCGTTAATGTTTCTGATATAATCCATGAGTTTTCCACTGATCTTAAATGCTATATTGTATTCTAAATGTATATATGTGTTAGAGTTTATCTTTGTCTCTATTTTTTTACCTTGCTCTTGTCTACTACTCCATCAACCCCCAACTGTTTAATTTACTCTAGTTTCATAATGCATGGAATATCTGGATTTTTTCACCTCATTTATTTTTCATCTTCAGATTTTTTCTTTCTATTTATGCAGGAATAATATGCTTATGAAATTTAGAATTCGATAATGTAAAAGAAATTCTGTTGAGATGTCTATTGGGATTACATTTAGTTTACATTACCAAAATATTTATTCATTCTAAGAACAGGGTGTTTTTTCCTTGTAAGTCTTTTAGTAGGATTTTAATTTTTTTTTTTTTGTATGGATGTTTTACATTGTTGGCTTGGTTTATTCCTAATTATTTTTATCATTGTTGAAATTGTAAGTGAGAATTTTTTTCCTACTAGGCAAAAAATGCAAACATGCGGACGCACGCACACACACACACTCACACATATGTGTGTATATATGTATCTCCCTAGATTAAGATTCATATTCTAGGACTAAGACCAAAACTGAAATAGATCCACTCTAACAAAAGCTAAAGACAAAGCTGACAGGATCAGGAGATCTGCCAATAGCTTAATTACCTACCAGGACAGAGCTTAACATCCATTAAAGGCAACATAACAACACACCCTACAACACGTTATAAATGTTCAACATACAATCCAAAATTATTACACAAAGCAGGAAAATGTTACTCATAATCATAAAGAGAAGCATTCTATGGAAATATATGTATGTTGGGGAATTTAAAGGCAAAGCTGTATATAAAATGTGAAGGGAGCAGGAATCTTAGCAGGAAAGGAAGAGCCCACTGGTAAATTCTATTCCAGAAAAGCAAAATATCTGAAGTAAAATATTCATCCAGATGAGCTACTCAGCATGTTAGAGAGCAAAGAAAGGGCCCATAACTAAAAGCTGGCCAGTAGAAACCCTACAACACAGAGAAAGAAAAACATAGAGAAGAAAGTTTTTTTGTATGTTTGTTTTTTTGTTGTTTTTGTTTTTTTTTTTTAATGAACAGAGCCTCAATAACCTGGAGGAGAAAAATAAGCAATGGAGTAAATTTACAACAGGGTTCCCAGAAGGAGAGAAAGGACAGAATAGGTCAGAACAACATATAATTACATATAACAAAGAAATCATGCTGAACTAGTTTCAAGTTTCAGGAAAAGCATCCATCTGCAGATTGAAGAAGCACAACAATCCTGAACTGGGAAAATGGAAAGAGCACCATGCCTGTGCACACCACATGGGAAACCGGTTGAAAATCAATGATAAAGAACACATCAAAAAAAGTCATAGACAAATAACACATTAAATACACAGATACACCAATGACAACTGGCTTCTCAGCAATCAACCAATCAAGGCCAAAGATGAAGGAATAACATATTCAAAGAGATAAAAAGTAAAAACTGCCAATCCCTTATTTTACATGCACTGAAACTACTAAAACTTGTGGCAATCAACAAAAGCAGTAGATGAGAAAAATTTGTAGCTTTAAATGCATATATTTCCAGAAAAAGGTATAAAGTCACTGGTAGTAGATTTCTTCCAAGAAAATAGAACATACATAGCGAATAAAACACAGAAACCAATTAAGGAAGTAAAAAAAAAAAAACAAAGTTCAGATAAATCAATGAAATAAAAAACAAACAAAAAAATTAACAAGGAAAAATTTAGTTTTTTGAAAATATAAACAAAATCACATTTTATTAACCATGCACATGACTACTCAGGGAAAAATGAGAAGGAAAAATACACTTACCAACACCACGAATGAAGAGGATGTCACCTGTTTTTCATGCCCCAGCCATTGAAAAATATTATGGAAATACTGGTAACAACTTTATGACAATAGATCTTACAAATGAGAGTAAATGGAAAAATTCCCTGAGAAACGTAACTTATCAGAACTGACACAAGAAGAAAGTGGTAAATTATATTTCTAACTGACAAAGGAAAATGGTATGTGTCTCTGGTGTGCAGCATGATGCTTGCAAATATCTATATACTGTGTAATGGCTTAATAGGGCTGATGAACATATGAATTCCCTCACATTTGTCATTTTTTTTGTGGTGAGAACACCTGAAATTTAATCTCTTTTGAAATGAGAAATTTAAAAAATCTGAATAGTATGATATTGGTTAAAGCAATTAAACCTCCCATGAAAAGCCTGGGCACAGGCACACAAGTATGCATAGACGCCCACAGGCTACCTTGTATCAAACATTTAAGGACAATGCAAATCCAGTCATACACGAACTCTCTCAGAAAGCAAAGTGGGAGAGACCACTTCTCAGTCATTTTTTGAGGCCAGTATAACTCTGACACCAAATAACATATTACAAAAAAAGTAAAGAAGAAACTAATATTCCTTATGAATGTACAACTAAAATGGTTAATAAAATATTAGGAAATCAAATTCAGCAATATGCAAAAAGGCTAATGCACTCTTGGCAAGTGAGTTTTATCCTAAGTATTCAAGATCAATTTAATATTTGAAAATTAGTCAATATAATTCGCACCAAATCTCCAAAATTAAGAAAACAGAAATGTCATCATTTCAACAGACGCAGAAAAAGCATTTGTTGAAATTCAACACCAACTTATGACAAGAAAAAAGCAACTCTCATCAAATTACAAAATAAGGGAACTTGCTCTTTCTGATAAAGGGCATCTCTAAAAAATATCTACATCTAACATGGCGTTTAATGGTGAAATGTCCAATGTTTTTATTCTAAGAATGGCATAAGACAATGGCATATGGTCATCACTTCAATTCAGCAGAACGGTAAGGCAAAAAAAAATTGCCATAAATTTGGAAAGAAGGAGTAAAATTATTTTTATTTGCAGATGACATGACTGCATTATAGGAAAATCTAAGGAGTCTACAAAAACACTGCTAGAACTAGTGAGTGAATGGAGCATGATCACAGCATAGAGAAATATAAAAATTCAACTGTCCTTATGCATACTCATTACAGAAAGCCCACTTTAAGAAACGGCGCCATCTACAGTAACATCAAAAAAAAAAAAAAAAAGATCTTGTTTAAGAAGAAATTTAGTAAAAGCCATGCCGTAATAGGTAGACAACTACACTGAAAACTGAAAAGACAATTTCTGAGAGAAATTATTTAAAAACTAAATAAATGAAGAGATAAGCAAAATTAATACATTAGAAAACTCAGCATTATCAAGATGTCAGTTTTCCCCCAAATTGATTTCTATAGATTCAACATAATGCCAATCAAAATCTTAGCAAACATTTTTGGAGAAAAAAAAAAGTGGATTCTAAAACATACGATAGTAAAAAAAAATCTAGGATAGCCAAAACAATCTTAAAGACAAAGATAGAGAATTTTTACTACCTGATATTAAGACTCACTATATGCTATAGTTACTAAGGCTATGTGATTTTAGCATATGGTATTACAAATAGATCAATGGAGCAGATTAAGCAATTCAAAAATAGATCCACCTATATGGTCAAATGATTTTTGATCAAGGCCAAATGGAATTCAACAGGGAAGTATTATCTTTTCATCTAATAGTGTTGGAACAATTGGATAAGCATAATAGAAGAAAATACACTTAATCTCTGCTTCACATACCAAATAATAATAATAATAACTTGAAATTTATCATAGCCCTAAACATCAAAGCTAAAACTAGACAACTCTTGGAAGAAAATGTAAAAGGATGTTTTTGCAAACTTGAGTTAGGAAGATTTACTAGAGCGAATGCAAAAAGCACTAAGCTTTTAAAAAAGCAATAATAATTTATCAATTGGACAGCATCAAAATTAGCAACTTCTGTTCATCAAAGGTATCTATTAAGAAAATGAAAAGTCAAGCCACATACTGGTAAAAAAGAAGTATTTGCAATTATAGATATCTATATTTCTATATACACATATATAGATATAGATATACATAGATACAGAATATATATACACACATATATGTATATATATAAAAGCTTTGCACCCAGATTATATAGAGAAGTCCTAAAATGCACTAATAAAAATGAAAATAACCCATATTTTTAAAAAGGCAAAAGACTTGGGGTAGACCCTTCACAGGAGAAGAAATAGGAATGGCCAATAAGCACAAGAAAAGATGCTTTATGTCATCAGTCATCAGGATACCAAAAATTAAATCCACATTACATGCCACTTCAAACCTAACAGAACAGCTAAAATTAAAACGACTAACAACACTAAACGTTGGTGAAGATGTGGAACAACTGAACAGAGTTAGGCATTGCTGATGAGAACATAAAATGGTATACTTTTTTAAATGACATAATTGCTTTGGGAAACTGGCAATATCTTTGTATTGTTAATATTGTTTATATGTATAACTTTATACACATAAACATATTGTTTAACATTATACATATAAGCATATTGTTTATATGTATAAAGTTAAATATACCCTTACCTTATGATCTAGAAGCTCTAGTCCTTAGTATTTACCAAAGACAAAGGAAGATGTATGGCCATACACATACACATAAAACTTGCATGTGAATGGTTATAGCAACTGTATTCAAATATACTGATGCACATAGCAACATGGAAGAATCTCAAAAACATCATATTGAGGAACGGAAGCTAAACACAAATGTGTATATTCTGAATGACTGCATTTATATGAAGTTTAGATAAAAGTAATCGATGGTGATAGAAATTAAATAGTAGTTGTCTGTAGGAGTGGACATTAACTCTAAGGAGGCATGAGGAAATCTGGGTGATGGAAAAATTCTGTCAAGATTGAGGTTTTGGTTACACTGGTATGCACCTTTGTCTACACTGTGCATTCAGCAATTTCCAATTTTAATTTAAAATATTGGATATCCTTAAGTTATGATTGCTTTGCCAGTCTGATACTTACATATATTTTTCTATGTTTTAACATGTTAAGGAAGTATCCATATAGTCAGAAATTGATGTTTAATCTTGTTTTGTTTTGTTTTGTTTTGTTTTAACACTGTGATGAGAGAGGGAGAAAGAGAGAATGCAGGAAAGAGATTTGGTTCCTTTTTAACCAAAAAAGCAATCATGCAATGTGAATTATTTTATTATTTATTTTATTTTTTGCTCAAGCGTGTATCATGGACAGTCTTTAAAGTCAGCACAAATAAGACCGCCTTTTAAATTTGCATATTACAGATTCGTAAAATGGTTTTTAAAATGTGATGGCACCTTCTCTTAAAGATCACTTCCTGACTCTTTTCAGTCCCACTCATCAGGGTGTGGAGGGTGCATCCTTGAAGGCCTCATTGATTAATGAACATTGTAGAATTTGCTCTAAAACATCTATGAATCAAAGTATACTCTGGAAATACACCATTTCTCAAACAAAGGTTAAATGTTATGCAGCTGTTTCATTGTATAGTAATGAGTCAGTATTCCGATTCCCAGAGGATGACCTAAAACTGCTTAGCACAAACATCAACTTCATTGGCCGTTTCAGAGGAAGTCCTGGGGGTTCCGCCATTGCCAAGTGGCCTTCATCTTAATGTTCATTGCTGGGTACCAACGTCACAAGGCAGTCTCCCTCACACTACCTGGCATGCTGACTTGAATCACTTAACCTTAATAAATAGGTATAGGTATTAGAAGTTTCACAAGAAGACTGAAGAGTGAAAACATTTTCACTTACTCATGTCTATGGAAAAAAATGTGTGTGTGTGTTGGCGGGGGGTATATGTGTATACGATTAAAAATCTACATCTTCAATGGAACAAATGACCAAACAACAAGCTCTCTGAAACACCAAGCTTCAGGCTGCCGGTAGCATCATAGGGATCTTCTGGAGATCCCTCCCTTCCCACCTTCAGTTCACATTTCCGGTGGAGCTCAACTCTACTTCCAGTACCGGGTAGGCAGGTGGCCCAAGCCTGGCCAATCAGTGCAGCACATCCACCCACCCACAGTGACCAGGTGAAGAGCAGCCTCGGGGGCACATGGGCCTAGTGGGGGTCGGCACCAGGGCTTTCCCTGGAACTGAGGTTCTCTTTCTATGACACCTGCCACCCTTCTGATAAGTATCTTGACCCCCACTGGGAAATCAGATTAAGCACGAAGCCAGTGACGTACTGACCACTCAGTACTTCAAAATGAAAGTACTCGGGGAAAAAAGCAGATAAAAGCAGAATGAAAGAAAAAAAAAGAGTAGGGATTAATTTATTATTATTGAGCCTCTGGATCCAGATGCGACTGTCATCAATGATCAAGTCAATATATTCCCTCTTGAATTTGAGATATTTTGATTTCTTTTACTTGCAGCCAAAGGAGTCCTGGTTAAAACAGCATCCAGGGAAAAGCTGGGTTTCAAGTTTTTCTTGTTTATACTATGCAGTGCTAAGGAAAGACAGAATTATAGTCACGAAGTTTGTCTCTAATGTTGTCCAAGGTGGACATTTTGAAGCATGTAAGAGCACATGGGACACAGCATTTGTTATTCATTTTTAAGGCAAACCAAGTCAAAATTAAACAAAAGGACCACTTGACAACTAAATTCAGCCAAGCAGGATGTAAATTCAAATAAAGAACTCAGTTGTATGCTTAAATGAATTTGATGTTCTCATTCTCCAGCCTTTCTCGAGTAATTCTTTATTTTGGAAACTAAATATCTATGGAAAGTACGGATTTAGAAAAGAATGCACTAGTTATCCTGTTCTTTTGTTGTCATCGTTTATAGCAGAGTTAGCAGTGGTCACAATAAGAGCATAACCACTGAGCACAATACAGTTGCATACATTTTGAGCATAACTTACCTGATGTCATTTAATCAGCACATATTGACACTGATAATCTCAGAGCTTGCTCTGTTGGCTTCTTCTTTTGTTCTGTTCTGTTCTGCTTTCTCTTTTTAAAATAGAATGCTTGTTAACACGGCAGGAAGCCAGTAATCCGCACATTAAGTTTCGGTCAATGCTAACCTAATATCATCCCCAAAGCTTCACATGAAGGGGCAAAGGTCCCCAGGACAACTGGTCCCCAGAAGTCACACAGTGCATTTAGGGAGGAAATGGGTCCAAGACTCCTTTGGTCCCAGGACAGTGTGATGATGGCTCTGTCAGTTACCATCTATCCATTGAGGAAATTAGTGTTTTCACTTCCGAAGAAAGTTCTAGGCACATCACACTTCCATTTCTACTCTCCAAAGAATTTTAAATTAGGCATAGAATGAACATCAAATGTGATTTTACGTTTCTGTGGAATTGTTGCCATATTTTCCCCATAAGAGTGATTCATTTTAAGACCTTCAATTAGTCAAGAGGAAAAAAAGGTGTTATTTTTATTAGTACAAATACTGTGTGTCTCAGCACATCATCCCAAACAAACAGATGAAAAGGGCTTATCCCTCATAGACTCAACCTGTAGTCGGAAATAGCTGCCAGTGTTCAGTGATTTTCTACAGGGACTAAATCTGGAAATCTTGGTTTTCTTGGAACACTGGTACATCCTCCCCTTCCTCCGATCTCTGGATTGAGTTTAAGCCCTGATATTTCAACTCTTCCAGAGCAAAATGTACATGTTTTGTGATCTTGGAAATTTTCCTTCCATTGTATTCGCCGATTGTTTAAAAACAAATGAACCCCAAATCCATCCAGCTCAAGTCAATTTCCTCTCCCTGTCTTCTGATCTAGAAAACTAAAACAAGGGAACTTTCCTTGCTGACTTGACACTACAAATTGAAGAAGGGAAACTGTGGGAAAATGCCTTGGTTGCACTGAAGCCTTGGAGAAGGCCCAATGGTAGAGCATCCCCAGGGTGTGAGAGTCGGAAACATGATGAATGAGCCGGCCGAGAAGCTCTGCCTCCTCCCAGCATATGTTTTTGTACTCTCTTCCTAATATATTGCAGGATTATTGCTAAGGCGTGAACAGTTCTGGAACTCCTCCTCATCCCTTAAGACTTAGCCAGCCCACCCCATGTTTTACTTGAAACATAAACTACTTGGAAAGACAAGGTTCGCACAATCGTTATGCGGGCACAGGGCCTTAACAATAAAGGTGCACGTGTGCCTCATCTGGAGCTTTCAAAATAGCAGTGAGTTTCACATTTTTAAGGGGGAAAACTGAGAATAACACCATGATTTATGGAAGGGTGGTGAATCCAGAATATGTAACCGTATGTATACTTGTGCTTGGTACCATATTGAAATTTCTTTAAAAATTATTTCCTGAAAAAAAAAAACAACAACACACCAGCCCAAAATGTTCCCATCCATTACAATAAACGTGGAAAAACGTCATCTTAGATTTTCTGGGTTCTGAATAATGATGACATCAAAATGGTGATTGTAATACTTCTGTGAATTTCCAGAAGGTTTTCGAGCCTTTTATATGGATCAGTGAAGTTTCTTTTTTTTCCCTTTAGAGACAAAAAGTTATACTTGTCCAAAGTTTAATGAAAGTCCAAGAAACTGGGTCTCTGTTTCAATCCGCACAAGGTTCATGCTGATCCACACTAGAAAGGCTTTAGGGAGAAAAAGGGAAGATCTGAATGTTGGGTTTCTGATATTCTGATTCAAAATCTACAGAAGCTAAATGTTCAGAATTTCTCTCAAGTGGTTAAATGTCACATCTGACAGGAGGAGCTATTCATGAAGTTTTTTTTTTGTATGTGTGTGTGTGTTTTAATGCAGTTGGTAGAGAAAAGCCACAGGAGCAAAAACGTAGGTCCTGGCTGTAGGCTCCTGCTGAGTACACAGACTGGGTGGGGGACCCTAGCCTGGCCTGGGCACCAGTTTTCCCAGCCACACCCTCCTGGACACAGGCACCAGGGTTAGTGCTGGGAGAAGCCACCAAGCATCTCAGAGGCCTCAATTAGAAGGTAGGAGTGCAAAACAATGGGGTCGCATTTGTTCCAAAAAATGCCCAAATTCACTCTATGAAACTCCTCCTCCTGTAAATGGGTGGGGCGTTTGGCCCAGAGTTCACTGTTATCCTTGTCACTGCCAAGACTGCAGGACTTTTCAGGTAGCCCCTCCCTCTCTTTCTTGTGCCTCTCCCCTCTGCCTGCTGTAATGCCCCCCACTTCTCGGAATCTCAGTGACTTCTTTAGTGTCTGTGTCACCTCATTACTGTCAAGGAGCCTCATGGGTTTTACTGGAGGGTTCTCCTGGTAGAAAGGGAGTCTCATGCACACATTGGATTTTGCCATTCCTCCTCCAGCCTTTACTGTCTCTGCTGCTCCCAAACCTTGGGGAGGAAAAGCAAATGGAAACCAGAACTTCAAGCTTAAATTGGAGGGAGGGTGACAAAAGCAAAGAGAGAGAAAGAGAAGGATTGGAATCCAAATATCATCAAATTTGCCTTCCAAGCAAACCTGTCTTATTTCCACCCACCTCCAGTCATTTCTATTCACTCTAATCCCACTGGTAATTAATTCCTTTTCAGCAATAGTGGTAGATTTATTTGATTTAAATTTAATGCAGATAATCGAACATTTTCCATTGATATAAAAAAAACTTGTAGGCACAACTCATTAACGTCACCATAGGAATGAGCAGAGTTTCCTTCATCCCGTGGAGAAGCCGAATGCAGAAGGTACTCTTTGGGTCTGGAATGGGACTCCTCTTGCGGCCCGGGCTCCTGGTCAACTGCTCTGCGCCTCCATTTCCAGGAGTCCCGGGTCATGGGCTGTGGAGACCACAGAAGCCAGTACATGAAAGCCCATGTAAGGTTGTTCCATGCATGCTGGAGGGTGGCCTCCCATTGGGGTAATGGAGCAGAGAAAAGGTAGCAGTCGGGGTTGACAGATAGCTGTGTTCCAGCGACACTGGGTTATGAAGAGGAGAGATGTTCTGCTAACCAACCCTTCCACCTGTTACAAACTCAGAGATGAATTTCTGAGAACCCAAGAGCCAAGTCAGGTAAACAGTGTGGCCAGCCCCCAAGATGGAGAGAGGCCTATGGAAGTTTTAGAGACAATCCAGCCATTGATTTATTGTTCTGTGCATATGATATTGCAGAGAGATTCTAGAATTCTTCTCTCCTCCTCTGCCATTTTAACACCAACATTCCTCCCCCTCCCCACCCCACCATCTTCCTTGCACAGAATCCCCAAAACTGCAGACCTGAATTCACCTGTGCATGGTCTTGACTGTTGTCCTTGCTGTTTGCACACAGTGTCATCTGCCAGCTCCCACAGTACCCCTAGAAAGTGAAGGCAGAAAGACCAATGCCAGGGGGACAGGAGTGATGAGGAAGAAAGGGAGAATCCAGGCCTCATCTCCTAAAATGCAACTGCCCTCTTGTGAACTGCAGGGCTTTGTTGGCAGGGAGAAACCCTCAGCTCAGCTGTGGACACCAGAAATGACCTTCAGGATGATTGGAGGACAGCTTCCAGATGTGAGCCTACCTGCACCCCCGAAAGAGACAGGAAGCGAGGGCAGATGTCGGAGGCGTGGATCAGAGACAGTTTTCTGGATGAGATCTGGGTCTAGATTTTGGGGGTGAAATGAAACCCTTCATTTCGGAAGGGAGAAAGGCATTTTGATCTGGTTGCTGAAAGTTTGCTCACATGCTAATTTCACAGCATTGTCCCTGTGACAAGAAGCACATTCTCCTGGCATACATTTATTCCTGGCTTTCAATTCATTGCAGCTCCTCAGTCACACCTGACTATTTTTCTTCGGGGAGCTGGACAGAGAGTACCTTGTGTTTCCTGTGCCTGTACCTCGCATCTCAGCAGCCGTGGCAGTGCCAAAGCGATGGTGTGCATAACAGTGTTAATAAAAATCCACTCCAGAAACAAAATAGGGTTTCCAGAGGCCCACAGCAACCAAACAGAGCCCCAAGTCCCTTTTTCAAAAACTGTAATGCCTCCTCCTTCCCCCCAAATGTTTATTTTATCTGTTTTTTAGACATAAAAAGGCAAACAATGCTGTACTTATCTTTAGAAAAATGGGAAGTAGCAAGAGCCTGAGAGAATGAATCATGCGTCTGTTTTCTCTTTTTCTTTTCATAACTGTTTCTTTTGGAAGACATCTGAATTGTGGTTATTAATTTATCTTTATGTGATTTCCAGCTGCTGATCACGTGTTAAACCAGATATGAAGGGGAAAAAAAGAGGTGCCTGGGGACCAGGGCTTTTCTCAAAGTGAAAAGCAGGTTTTTACAATCCCCAGTCCTGGCACCCACGTCCCTTGGCAATCACTGCCATTTCTCCTAGGCGCCTAACCCAACAAGTCACGAAGGGTAATCAGCTGGAAAATGGAATTTGTCCATACATGGGGAGACCAGCCTGGGAAGTGGATTGCCACGGGGTCAGCTGTGAAGATGATGGCTGAGGAGAAGCCATCACCAGAGGATCCTGGTGGGAGCCGCTCCCTGGGATGCCGCAGCTCTGCTTGAGGCTGAGGACCACAGGAAGCCGAATGTGATATGGAATCATTAAAACCCCTCAAGCACTTTAATCAGGAAGTGCAGGTGACCTTAGTGTGAAACAGCGAGAGCCTCCGGGTCTGGGGACACAGGACCACACTTCGCATCTCGCTCCCACCTCCCGTGGTTGCTGCCTGGGAAAATCTCTTGACAAAATCAAAGTGCAAAGAGTCTTTCTGTGATTGGGAATCATGATGACGACCTCACTCCCGGGGTAAATGAGCAGGTGTGTGGATGTCCTCTCTGCAACGTCCACTCTTGCCAGAGGTCACCACCACAGCTTCAGGGAAAAGTAGGCTGAGGTCAGCCACCCTCTAGAGGTCAAGGTCAGATGCATTCGGGAAACCCTTCAAGGAAAGATGTCTGGATTTGGAGGTGGGCCTGTAGCAAGGAAGGAGGCGCACCACCCCCCCCCCCCCCCCCGGGACAGCTTGAATCCAGGCACCAACACAGGAAGGACATTCGTGGGACAGGGAATCAGGACAGATCAGCATCCAGTCCAGGAGCAAGAACTGGGGGCTGGAAATGCCTGCAGGGCCAACTGAGGACACAGGGAAGGGAATCTCCAGGGAGCAACACCAGGTGTGGGAATGCTAACTCCTCTGGCAGGGGCCAGGCTGCTCAGGAGCTGCTGGCTCATCCCTTTTGAAGTTAAGTTGAATACAATGTATCACTTATCAGCAGGGCAGTAAAGAAAATGGCTCCTCTTGGTTTGCACTACCTGATATCATCAAACTTCCGAGTTTTGGCGGGGGGCCGTGGCTCAGGCCTGTAATCCCAGCACTTTGAGAGGGCTAGGCGGGCAGATCGGGAGATCAGGAGATGGAGACTATCCTGGCTAACACGGTGAAACCCCGTCTCTACTAAAAATACAAAAAAAATGTCCCAGCTACTGGAGAGGCTGAGGCAGGAGAATGGCGTGAACCCAGGAGGCGGAGCTTGCAGTGAGCCGAGATCGCGCCGCTGCACGCCAGCCTGGGCGAAAGTGCGAGACTCCGTCTCACAAAAAAACAAACAAACAAACAAAAAAAACTTCCCAGTTTAATCTGGCATGAAAAAGCGAGGAACCATTGAGTGAAGCCCTTGCCCTCCGGGACCGACGTTCCCCTGCCTTTCCGGGTAGAAGTTAGCATCCTGGGGACCCTGTCGGCACGGGGCTCTCTGGCTTGAGTCCACCTGGAGCTGCACCCCAGGGACGCCCATGGATGGTGGAGGAGTGGAGGATGTGCGTTTCCGAGTGACTTCCGCTCTTCCTTTGTGTCCGCCAGCTGCACAGACAGTCTTAGGGTCTAGCATTCATGCTGTGGTTCTCTCTGTAAACACAAGACACAAACCACCCACCCAGCGACCTTGGAAGGTCACGCAGAAAGCCACGTCCCTGGGCAGTGTTGTGGGTGAGGAACCAGGGCTGCGGTCCGAACGGTTGCAGCCCCATCCCCGGCAGGCCAGGCCGCGGCCACATGGCAATGTGGTAGTTGGGGGAATATGGCAATATTCTGAAATGGCAATTCTCCTAAATAAATAGCACATCAGCTTACTTAAACCTAATCATAAATGGTACAAATTGGGCCCATGTGCAAACAGAAACCCGAGCCGAAGTCCGGAGTTAAAGCAACCATTGTCTCTCGCCTGACCTGGGCGGGGGGAAGCCTTGCGTGTCCGATTACATCTGTTAAAACGATTTGAATGCCAGCCCCGTATTTTAATTATAAATATATAAAAAATTTTAATAAGACGGCATTCTGAGCTTGCTAAGCTTTTAAAATGCTCATTGGGGGTGGAGCAGAGAGAGGAGAATTCCATGTGCCCCAGACCCAGTGCCAGTGTATAATGATTGAATGTTTTCCTGTAATAAATTGAAAAAATCTGGTTTGTAAGAATGGATCCAAATCACTTGGCATTAGAAAGGTAATTCGTTACCTGGCTTCCAATGTACTGGAGCTTGGTGAAGAGCTGCAATCGCCAGAGAAAGGAAAGGGCACCAGAAGGAAACGTGTGCCTGGCCCCCACCCCTGCAAATTTCTACACCAGCCCTCCTTGCCTGGCCTCCCTCCGCCTTTTAGCACTTTTTCATCGTTCCAGAACAAGAGGCTCTGCAGCCCAAAATGGAGAAAGGGGTTTCTCAGGACCCAAGCCAGCTCTTAACCACCTTCTTTGTACCACTCCAAACCTCAGACCTGCTTAATTATGATTAATTGCCACATGGATAATCAGATACAGTTTCAAAAGGTTGGAAATGACACTCCAAGGACACCAGGGAAGACACAAGGTATGCCTTTGTTCGCAGGAAGAAATAGCAGGTCCCTTCCTCAGCCCCATAACCTTTTCTTATTTTAACCATTCCAAACAGAATTAATACTATCAGTATATTGTTCCCGCTCCGGGGAATTGAACTTCAACTGTACAATTTCTGCAGCTGTCAGGGTTTTCTAACCTCCTGTCAATAATGCAATGTTGGGGTGCCCCTCTGCTGGAATGAAAGCAGTTTCAAGTTTCTGCTTTATGTCTGTGCTTTCTGGGTGGTGGGACATGATGAGAAAGTACAAAAAAAAAAAAAAATAACAGCAGTTAAAAAGCTTCCACTCTTGATTTAACTGGATCAAATGTAATAGACTTCAGTCTTTTCTTCTGATTTCCTCTGCTTGTTTTAGAAAACACTGTGAAAGTGCAGGAGAGTTTTGTTTTGCCAGCTCTTCCCTCCATTTAAAATCCCTTTGGCTAAGTCAAGGATCACAGTGTGTCATTTCCAGTCTAACAGAAGTGCTGGGCCGTGCTCAGCTCTTACTACCAGGAGGCAGATCCCTTGGTTCCCGGCGCCAGTGTTGCTGGGCTTGGCTCCTGTCCCAGTATTGTTCCCCTCATTGCATTCCAGAGGGCCTCTCAGCCAGTTAATGTTTGCACTGGGAGGTCCAAATATCCAGCAAGCAGCACTGAACTTTTCTCTTTTTGTTGAGAATTGCAGGTTTCAAATGCAATCACTGGCTTTAAAGAGAAACTTACAGGTGAACACAAAAGCACTAATTTACATTTTATTCACAAACAATAATATTTGCAGCAGTTTCACCATGTGTGCTCATAAAAGAGTTTTAGAAGACGTCTGGCTTTTTTTTTTTTTTTTAAGATTTTATGGTGGCTGGAATTGGTTTACCAATTTAGGGCAGTCATTTCATTTATTTATTTATTTTTTAAAATCCTAAATAACATAAAAGTATTTTATCCTAGACTGTGAACAGTTCATACATTCTGCATGGTTAATACGTGTACTCACATGGGAAACAGCCATCAGAAATAGATAAACTAATTTGAACCAGTTTCAAGCACATAGCATTTAATTAAATCACATCTTCAGAATGGATTTTAAAGGTTGGGATTTTCAGAGCACAGGGGCCGTGCTCAGCATCTTGGCTGTGGTTCTGGAACGCTCTGCCAAGATGGCCACAACTCACAGGCCTGCGATGGGGACCAACATTTCATGCAGTTTTGCACAGAATTTCATGCCCAATCAAAACACAGGGGACATGAGTTCTGACCCTCCCAGTGCAGCCAAGTGCTTCTCCGGAGGGCAGTGGCAGAGTTCCCTTAGTATGTGGGCCTTTCCAGTGGAGCCTGTGAAGGGAGAGCTGACCCTCTTTCCTCACCAAAGCACCTGGAGCCATACCTGGGCCCAAGGCGACTGCGGCTGCAGACCTTCCTTTCCCCCACTCTAAGGACCGTCATTATGCAGGGCTTCAGCACAAACCCTGCTGGGAAATGGGAAGTGGGATGCTGGTGAAGGGCTCAGAAAGCCCGCAAGCCCAACATCTCCTGAGAACACTGCCCTAGGAGCTCAGGTGCCAAAGGCTTAGGCTGCCTGGAATAGACCTGGAGGCGGAGCACTGCCCTCCACAGACCTGGAGGACAGCCTCGCTGACCCTGTATGCCCTTTGAGACCATCAACCATGGATTTCCTGGCTCAGCTCTGGAGAGTAGAGTTCTCTCCTCCTGCCTTCCTTCCTCTGCGGGCTCCTTGAGAACAGGGCCGATGTCTTCATTACCTCCTCTTTCTTTCTTCCTCTTCATCCTCATCCAAGGACTAGTCAAAATAATACAAATTGCTTTCATATTTAGTTAGGGATACAAAATAGTGTTGTGGTGGCAACCTCGGACTTTAATTCCACTTCAGGAAAGTAAAAGTGAACTTGTGAAGTTCAGCCAATTGCTTGATCTCTTTTTGTCTCAGTCTCTTCATCTGCAGCATGAAGAGAATCATAGTTCCTATCTCATAGGGCCATTGCAGCACTTTAGTAACGTAGCACTTGCCATAATATTTGCATTATTAGTAAATGCTAGAAAAAGTTTCCTATTTTTATTATATAACTTCATATGCTAAAGAGTTTCCGCTTCAAATATCTAAGAGATAAGAATTTTGAAACCCTTTAAATAAAAGACACTACTTCAACCTTAATTACCTTCCTTGAAATTTATAAATTATTAGAAATATAATTAAAACATCTATTATTTAAAAATACTTTAAAACAAGGTGGCAATCTGTTAGCCCTTGTGTTTAATCTAAAACCAGCAAATGTTTTTTGTTCATCCCAAAACATTCTACAATTTTAGAACTGGCATTTTAAAATTAAGAGCTTTTACCTATAAATGTAGGTTTCTGGTTTCTCCCGAAAGCTGGGAAATCCTAGAAACCTTGGGCCCACATTGCCACATGGCAACACCAGTGGGAAAGACCCTGGGCTTGGAGCACTTGGCCTCTGTCATCCAGGGCCCAGACCTGCTTCCTCTCCCACCGACGTACCCCCTGGGCTGCACTAACCTGCAGAATGAATGTCATTGCCATCTTGGACATCATTCTTAAAATGATGCATTTTCCCCCTCATAAACACCTTACCTAATTCTCATTTTATAGTTCTTGATATTAAGATTCGAAAGTCATATTCAATTAGTTACTTATCAGAGTTTTAAAGAAGCAGTACACTAAGGCAGAAAAACCTCAGGCATTGAAGTTAAAGAGATCTCAATTGTGTTCTAGCTCTGACATTTGCGAAGTCATGTGAATTGAGGCAACTGACTTAAGCCCCTGTCAGTCTTCTCCCCTGTTAAATGGGAATGATTTCCATCCCAATTGCAGAGTTATGATCGGGATTAGGAACAACACATTCAAACTGCCTCCTAGTGGCTGGCCTGGTGTAGAGTTTCCTTTTGTTTTATTATTTAATTATGACGATCTACCTTGAGGCATAATGAGAATAAAATTAGATACATAGAAAATCCAAAAGCAGAAAGCTATGACCCACAGCTTTCCACCTGTAGAAAATAAAACTGACTTCTGAGCTCATTCACAACCCTCCCCAGTGACCTCTTTTGCCTGGAACCCTGTAATATTTGTGAGTAAGTGTTTTGTTGAGGTGCCAGCTGAGAGCCAGGGTTCCAGCCCTGACACTCTCCTTCATTGCCTTGGGACCCTGAACAAGTGGCTTCCTGTCCTTTACATAAGCTGGGCCCTGAGACTCCCCTAGGAGGAAACGCGGGCTCCTGCCTGCTGTGAGTCGCCAGGTCCTGCAAGCTCAAATGAGACGTTCAGGGAAAGGCCTGGAATCTGAAAAGCGCTGCAGAGATGAAGGAATTATTGGGATTGTCGAGATAAAACTTTCCCGATTTTTGCACGGGTGCCCTGTAACACTATTTCCTGAAACATGCCAGTTTACCCTGTGCCCCAGTTTTGCCTGTTTTAGCCCCAATATGAGTATTCCCCAGGCGAAGGCATCCTTTCCTATGATTCCAGCTCCGCAGGGCTGTTCATGCCTCTTTGTGTGTCATGGAAGTGCGGTGGAGGGCAGACAAGCCACCGCATGGGAAGCGTCTGCCCGGCCTTGCTGTGAATGCCAGCCTCCTGCCCGGGCTTTCCTCCTGGCACCAGCTCCTGCTGCTGAGAGCTGGAGGGAGAATCCCTAAGCTGCCCCTTGCCCGCCTGCCTGGCCGATGCTGTGGGTGTCTGACAGCCTGGGCCTTCAGGCTCCCCTCACACCCATCTGCCTGGCTGTCACCTCGTCCCTCCATTCCTGCTTCCTGCCAGTGGGATACCAGTTCCCAACAGTCCGCACCTCGGGCTCTTGCACTCACAGCCTTTCAGGTCCCGCGACCACAGGGTCTGAGTCCCAGAGAGCACACGAGCTTCCAGACATCCTCTGCTGGCTTCAGGACTCAGTGAAGTGAGTGGCCCTGCTGTGACCTGTGGGTGATAAGGCTTCAGTGCCCAGCTCCTACTTCTTTCTTCCCAAAATACCATCCAACTCAGGTCCCAGCAGGAGCTGCCAGGCCACCGATGGGGCATGAGCAGTTTGCATCCTAACGCTGCAAGAGACCCACTTCCTCCCCTGCACACAGCACCAGGGCACAGGCCCACACTGGAATCCCCACTGGTCCCTCTAGCTGTCACATGTGTGACCCAAGCTTCCGTTTCCTGTTCATAACCTGAAGGAGTCAGTGAGGACTGGATGGGATGGTGATAAGGTGTGAATGTGCTGGGGCAGGTGCTATACACATAGAGGAGGTTCCGCTTGTTCAGGAAGTGTTTCCTAGGCACTTACTTGTGTGAGGCATCATTGGAGGCAGAATAGGAGAGCTGCCACTGCCACCTACACCAAGTGGGGATGGCAAGAGCCCCTCACACAAAGTGGTGCAACACAAGGTGAAGGGGGTACTAGCAGAGGGAGGAAAGGTGGGGCAGGATGACTAGGCCAGGCACCACACACACTGCACCCCTCCACTTGTTGCAAAGAGGTGGAAGGATGCAGCAGCTGGAGAGGCAGAGACAACTGGGTGGAGCGCTGCCCATGAACCAAGACACCCTAGATCGACCTCAAGGGCCTTCATTAGAAGCTAACATCTCAGCAGGAGTGTTTCTGGCAGGGAATGAAGGCAGGTTGCAGAAGGAATAGTGAGCAGGGTCTGTGTCTGGGAGAGAGATGGGCAAAATTGGGCATAGTTAACATGCCCTATGGCATGGTTTGACTTCTTTACATGTGCACATATTCTTTTTTTAATTAAAATTAGAAATTCTAATCAGTGATATTCATGATTGGTAATAGAATGAGAAACTGGAGAAAGAAAACCATTTAGGAAATTATCTAAAAAATTCGCAGAGAATGTAAGTGAGCCCAGAGTAGGCGGTTGATGGAAAGGCTAGAAAGAGAAAGCTGGAGGTGGAAGCCATCCTAGGCCAGCCCTTCTGTTCTTTATTCTCATTCAAAGGTAACTGGAACATTCCAAGGGCAGGCAGCAGCAAGGATGATGGAGCAGAGGCTGCCTGGAAGGTTGTTCTTGGCCGAGGAGGCAATGGTTTGCATTGAGGTTGAATGAGCCTAAGTCTTGAGTGTGGACCCAGAAATTGCAAAGCAACCAACATGTAGGTGAAGAGAGAGCCCTGGTGTGCAGGATCTGGGTGGCCCATTGTGGAAAGGGACGGCCAAGAAGGACAAAGGCAAGAGGTCACCGGGGCCTGGAGTTGCCTCCTGGCCCTTGAGTTCAGCACCTCACCCAATTTTAAGATTGCTTGTCTAGTTTCTCCAAGCAAGAAACAGTGACCCAGGGCCTGCTGAAGCTCATCGATGGTGAGGTGAGCCTGGCTTCTCGAGTGTTCCTTAATTATGTTGCTGGTTTATTAAAATGCTGAGCATCTTTTTCCCTTCCCTGTGCCAAGATCTGCCTTCTCCTTCTACTGTCTGTCCATTAATTCTAGTTCTGTCAGTGGGGCATAGAAAACTCAGCTGGCTGACTGCTATTGTATGCCAATAAATGTGCATCCAGATCTGTCCGCAAAGACTTGCCCTGCAAGAGAGTGGCTCAGTGTGGGTTGGGAGCTGGAGGACAGGCATCAGACTGTTAAGGGGGGCGATGCGGGAGGTGGAGAAATGGAGGGAGGGAAGTAAGCATCCGAACCTCAGCACGCTGCAGAGAAGGCAGGAGAGAAACCAGTGCGACCTTCAAGGGCTTCCAGGCTCTTGTGAGCTGAACTGTGTCCTCCTTAAATTCATGTGTTGAGGTCCTAACGCCCAGTACCACCGAATGTGATTGCATTTTGAAATACAGTCTTTCAAAGGATAATTAGATTAAAATGATGTCATTAAGGTGGGCCCATATCCAATATGACTGGTGTCCTGATAAGAAGAGGAAATTTGGACACAGACACTGTTGAAGAAAAAATTAACTGAGACACTTGTTCAAGTGGTAAGGCCAACTTTATTCATGGGGCCATGTTGAGGGGTGCAGGGACCATGGGAAGAAGGAAGTCTTGCAGCACATGAACATGAGTGACTCCACTCAACTCTTTTCTTGTTGGTGTGGGGGTGGACAGTGTCTTGCTCTGTGACCTAGGCTGGAGTGCAGTGGCGCCATCTCAGCTCACTGCAACCTCCACCTCCTGGGTTCAAGTGATTCTCCTGGCTCAACCTCCCGAGTAGCTGGGATTACAGGTGCCCACCATCAAGCCTGGCTAATTTTTATATTTTTAGTAGATATGGGGTTTCATCATGTTGGCCAGACTGGTTTCAAACTCCTGACCTCAAGTGATCTGCCTGCCTCAGCCTTCCAAAATGCTGGGATTACAGGCGTGAGCTACCAAGCCTGGCCTGCATTCAACTTTGACTGCAACAAGGACGAGCAGGAATTTCTACCCAAAGAGCAAGGTTGGCAAGTGAATGAATGGAAAATTAAAAAGAGGAAATATTAGGGATCAGAGGGTTCTGGCGAAACTGACTTGATAGAATTATTGCTTGAAGCCAGGCCAGGGTGACAAGATATCCAGGATGGTCAGACGCCAATGGTGGGGGATTTTTACTAACTGACTTAGCAGGATTCCTGCTCAAACTGGATTCAACAAGCTTTACATCAGGCAAAGAACACAGATGATGCAGCCAGTTGTCACCAGCCAGCACCTGCCATGAGCCACCCCAGTAGTGGCATGGCAGGTCCACGGATGGAATGACCACTGTGGGAGAGACAGAGGCTCCCAGGCCCAAGAGCATGAGCTCTTCTTACCAAGGGTGGTTTAACAGCTGCTGACCCTGAATGTCCAATCTGCCAGCAACAGAGCTGGGAAAATTCTCACTGGTTGCTTGATGGGAGGTGGACTTCATCATGTCCCTTCACATGGAAGGGCTAGAGGTGTGTTTGTTACCATCGGAACAGGCACATCCTCTGGGTATGGGTTTACCTTTCCTGTCCACAGGGCCTCCGCTGGCACCACTATCTGAAGGCCCAGGAAATGTTTGACCCAGCACTGTGGGATGCCACAAAATGTCACAGGGCTGACTGTACAGCAAGAGAATTGCAGGAGTGTGCCCGGAACCACGGGAGGCACTGATGGTGCCACATGCTGCACACCCAGGAGCCACTGCCTGGTGGAGGGCTGGAAGGAGGTTCTGCTGAGGCCCCCCTGGGGACAGCAGTCCGTTAGGACAGGGTGCCCTCTTCTAGGAGGCAGGATACACGTGGAGGCCAAACCTCCACAAGGTGCTCCGTCCGGATGGGAAGAATTCATGGAGCAGCGACTGTGCAGTGGCAAGAGTGGCACCACTGACTGTCAACTCGCAGAGACCTCCTGGGGCACCTGGTGCTTTATCCCATTACCTCTGCATTCTGCAGGGTTAGGGTCCTGGTCTCCAAAGGAGACATAATTTCCCCAAGAGACACCATAAGAGTCCCATGGAACTCTAAGCTGTGGCCACCAGCTGGACGCCAACAGGCAGAGGGACAGTCACCATCCTGGCAGAAGGATTGAACCCAGTCCTCAGGAGGAGGTCAAGCTGCTGTAACACAACTGGCGAGGAAGGAGAAGTGTCCACGTGGGTGCCTCATGGTGCCCCCCTGGCCAATTGTGGGGGTGAAAGAATGGGTGCAACAGCCTTGCCCAAAACGGGCATGGAGACCGAGGGCTTGACCCCGTGTGGAGACGGTCACACCACTGGGCGGACCAAAAGGCCAGAAATATGTTAGCTGAGGACAGGGGGACCCGAGATGAATACAGGAGGAAGTGATGGTGGCTCTGGTACAACTGCAGTGCTGGGGGTTGCAGTGTGCCCCACAGCCCTTTTGCTCCAAGTGACCCCCAGGAAGAGAGGCCTGCAGAGTTCCACAGGGGCTGCTCCTTGACTGGGCATAAAGTGGAACTGAGCCCCACGTGGGGATATGGCGTTGCCCAGCTCAGATTTCTCCAAGCCCCCAGATCACCGGAGGACTCCCTGTTCCGGGTGTCAGCTGCCTAGGGTTTGCCTCAGCTGCAGGGAGCAGCCCTGCCCAGGGCACACTCTTGCCCGGGCAGTCCACAGGCAACAGTGGGTGGTGCTGGGCTGGGAAGGAAGGCTTGGCCATTGCAGTCCGACACAAAACATCTGTCTCAGGCCCCACACTCAAGGCCTCCATGACTGGGGCTTTGTCCCACATAGCAGTCACTGTTCCCTCTCCTCTCAGTCCTTCTAGAACGGTTGATTCCTAATGAATACCCCACCCACCCAACTCCGTCTCAGGGTGGGCTTCCAGGAAAGCCAGGCTGTCCATGGAAGGAGGAAATGAATCTCAAAGCAGGATGGAGGCAGCAGTGTTCATGCCAAACACAGTGGTAAACTCGGGTATGGTGATGTTATTGAGAAAACAAAGCCCCAACGGCAAGGGAGACATCTCACACACTCCGGGGTCTACATTCACATACTCCGTGTCCCCACATGGAGGGTCTCTGCGGTGCAGGCCAGAGCCTCTGCTCACAGCCAGGGTCAGTCAGGCCTTTGGTGGCTCCTGAGGGTCGTTTCTGGAACCTCTGTGCAGGAAGCAGCATGCTGTGAACGCGTGACTTCTGTCTGGTGGCATCTACCCCAGGGCTGGCCCTCCCTTAGCATACAAACTCAAAGGGGAAAATAGACACACAACTTTCCACCTTGAGGCAACAGCTTGTGCCGTTTGCGTCTGCACATGTGAAGGAGGCACTGGGTTTAAAGGCATGAGTCCCTCACCTCAGCGTCCAAAGACCCTGCTGATTCTCTGCCTCCTCTCTCATTTCCAAAGCTGAAGTTCCAGGCACGGGCACACATGCGGACACACACACACACACACACGTGTGCACACACAATTTCCTGTGAATCCAAAAAACAAAAAAGAAAACAAAAAGCTGGCAGATGCTGATTTTTCCGCTTAACTGCACATATTTTATAGTATTTCTCTGTGTTTTTCTCCCAAGACGCCCACCTGACCTCACTCGCTCTCCAAATTCTCTCCATTGTGGCCAAATGTCACAGATCGTGTGAGGCTGTTGCAGCCCATGAAAATATGCTGTAAATGAGTGCATCTGCCCTTTGATCTGAACCCTTCCCATTCCTTCTGCAGCGATATTTTTTCCCAAATGAAAAGCTCCTTCATTAGCAAAGCCTATCTGACAACTAGCACAGAGAAAACTCCAACACCTCCTCCCCACAAAGCTCAGTGAAAACAATTGGAGTTATGGGCTCACATTTGCATACAGAAGTCTTGGCATTTCAACTAGTATTTCAAGAGCTGAGGGAAAACAAACACAAACACCCTTGCCTTCCACAAATAATGGAAAGGCAAAGACGGTGCAGAGATTGTCAGAGCCCTGAATACCTCCCTTAGAACTCAATGGAAAAAGGAAAAGAAAGAAGAAAGAGAATGTGATGACAAAAATGTAACGATTTCTACATCCAATTTAAAGGAAAGACAATCATTTGAGTATCATAAATATACACTGAGCTGTGATTTCATATTTGCATCAAAGTCCGTCATTCTTTTTAGAGGTTCTCAACAATTTCTGCAAAGACCAACAATTTTCAGGCATATCTGGTGCCAGGCACAGGCATATTCCGAGCTCAAACATGACTAAAGGAGTGTTTCATTCCTAAGGTATTTCTACCAGACATCTAAGGAGATGTCCCCCTCCCTTACCCTGATTTGGAAGGAAAGAATATTTTGCTGGTGATAGGCTGCAGACCTTCCAAGTTCTCATCTCTGTGGGCCCAGAGATGTGTCTGGGGAAGGGGGAAGAAAGTCATCATTGTGGTTCTTAATGAAACCCGTGAATTTCCCAGCCTTCTCTATCACCTGTAACTTTGTGTCTATCCAGATTGTTGTGTGAAGTCTGCGTTCAGTGTTTCTAAATGGGAAAACTGCTGTGAATATGAAACATTTCCTTCAGAAAGTCTTCTCTTTGCTACTTAGTACCGGGACCAACTGCAGGTTTTAATCTTATGCCCTCTGGGACCATGTAGAACTCTCTAAAATTGCAATCCATACAACTCTTGGAATTTTTTAAGTACTTCAAAAACAAATAAGGGTGACTTATAAGCTCTCCATTCCCTCCCTCACCGCCCTACCCCCAGAATTTCAAAGGTACCTATAGGAACTTCAGGGCAGAGGCGCACTGGGGGAAGGCAGGAGCAGATGGCAGGAGGAGGAGGCTCCTCCCAGCCGTAGGCCTCAGCTGCAGGCTGCACATCCCTTATTATGACTTCCTCAGCTGGCAGGACATCTTTGTTCTCGTTCTCCCACTCTCCTAAGATGCAGAAGACGAGATGCCGTCATGTGTAAGGCAACGCACATCCTGCTGCCTTCCTGGGAAGCTTATTGTTAAATACTTTGTCTTAGTTATTTCAATGCAACCCCACACTATAAATTCCTCCATGACATGGAAAGGGTCTGAAATGTAAGTACGTATGACTATACAGAATATGTATCCCTATGTTAACACACAATGTCTTTCTGTGTGCCTGTTTTTTCCTTTGGAAAATATTTTATGTTTGGGACACAACACAGCTGTAGTGATGTGCTATTTCATCATCACTTTAGTAACAGATGCTGGAGTTTCTTGAATCAAATCCTTACAGTGACCAGGACATTCCCAGCCAGCCAGTTTTCGCCTCCTTCCTATCTTCCTGAGGCTT
The DNA here is from genome assembly GCF_009764315.1 of Trachypithecus francoisi. Classification (NCBI taxonomy): domain Eukaryota; kingdom Metazoa; phylum Chordata; class Mammalia; order Primates; family Cercopithecidae; genus Trachypithecus; species Trachypithecus francoisi. The sequence continues at coordinate 2,598,783 of NW_022681442.1, read as the reverse complement.
CCCAGGGCAGATCCCCAGGAAGGAACCAAATAGGTTTTAATTTATGTTTTTTTTTTTTTAATTGAGGTTCTGCATGGATAACATAGCATTTAACATTTGAACCATTGTGAAGTATACTATTCAGTGGCATTAAATACATCTACATCATTGTGACTCAATGTCAACCATGTCCACCATCAACTCCACACTGAGCCTGGCCCAGGGGCGGGCTGATGATAGAGCAAGGATGCAGTCCACACCTTGATCTTCTTGCAAGTAGATAGGGCTTAGACCCAGGAATGCTGGTTTCTGAATGGTATTAAGAAGAGAAGCAGAGGGCAAGAGGAAAGATGGTTGGGGAGGATCCCTCTTGGGAGCTACCACTTGCCTGGGAGATGAAAGAGGAGAAACCAGCCTTGCCAGGGTCTAGAGGAGTTAGGTCCAGCGGCCACTGTTGGAACAGCCAAGAGCGAGGTGGTGTTAGCAGCAGCTTATATGACCTGCTTTATGTGTTGCTAAGATCACTCTGGCCTCTGTGGGAGAGGAAGGGGCTCAGAGTCAAAGGAGAGGGTGCGTGTTTCAGAAGCTCTTCCAGGCGTCCAGAGGAGAATGGAGTGGCTGGCATCAGGCTGGTGGAGGCAGAAGTAGAAATGTGCATCAAGTCAGAACAGGACTTGCTGTTGGATTGGAATTGAAGCAAGACAGAAAGAAAGATGCAACAGATACCTCCTGGGTTTTAGGCCTCAACAACAGAATAAATGGCAGTGCCATTTACTGAGTGTAAGGGGTAGGGAGGGGAGAAGAGTGAAGGAAGGAAAATATTTTTATGGGGAGGGAAGCAAAAGTCAAGGAGTTCGGGACAGGTTGAATTTGCCGGGCTTGTCAACATTCCACTGGAGACACTGGACCAGCAGGTGGACCTGAGATTCCAGTGCTGGATGGGGAAGCAGGGATGGGTCTACACAATCACAGGACTATAGAGAGTTTGAAACCACAGGACAGACAGCATCGCCTAGGAAAACCACCAGTGCCTTTGTAAAGGGCCCAGAATCAGGGCTTCCTGGTTTACGGCCCTAGATAAGTCCCTCCTCTGTTTCCCATCTACAGAGCGGGAAGGGCATCTTTAGGCCATGCCACGCTCCTTGTCAGCTGCAGCATTCAAGGGCTCCTAATTTCTTTTATTTCTGAGAGACAGGATCTCGCTCTGTTGCCCAGACTGGAGTGCTGTAGTATGATCACAGCTCACTGTAGCCTCAACTCCTGGGCTCAGGGTACCCTCCTTCCTCAGCCTCCTGAGTAGCTGGGACTATAGGTATCCACCACCATGCCCAGCCTCAAAGTCTCTTTGTGAATCTCCTTCCCAGAGTCTCATCCTTCATGCACAAGGATGCCTCTGAGCCATCTGACGACGCTCAGGCAGGAGGTGTTCATCTAGAAGGCCACCATTGCTCTCAAAACTTCCCACTGGCAGAGTGCATCCCTGGGAAGAGAAAGAGGCCAGTGTTCTTGTAAGAAAACAATTTTTCTGTCTTGTTCTTGAAGAATATTGTGATTGTGGGCGACAGCAGCAGGGGGGCTCAGGGGTGGGGAGGGGGAAGCTGACAAGACCGGGTCAGAAAGTATTACTTCTCAAAAATGTTTTCAGTGGCTTGAGGTCTGGGTCATCACTGTCTTCCTCTAAAACTTCCCGCTGCCTCCTCCATCCAGCGTGTTCTCCAATCTCTCTTGGTTCCCTGGGGACTATTAACAGTGAGCCAGTAAGATAAGCAGGGAGCGAGTTGGAAGCAAATCAATCTCAGAGTTTATTAAAAAACCGGCTATTGCAGAATATTTTTTAACTCCTCCGGGAAAATACTTCCAACAACCATATAAATCCCCTTGGCCTTTGGCTCTGAGCAAACATGCCGCAGATTCAAAAATGAACTTGCGTTTAAGCTGGCCAGGCTTTCGCGGGTGCCATCCATTGCTACCACAGTGATACGTGTTCAATCCACAGAAGGTTTAGAAAAGTGGAAGGAGAAAACTGCCCCACACCTAAGTTTTTTGTTTTTGTTTTTCTTAATATTTCCTTTGGTGTTGACTGATACCTTCTTAATTGATGAGATAGTCCCTGAGCTGGAAGGAAGGAATAAGATAGGGTCAGACAGATGCGCCTTCCAGCGGTGTGGCCTGCAGCAAGCCCATTGGCCTCTCTGAGCCTAAACGCTTATCTATAAAATGAAGACAGTCTCTCTGTGTTCTTGTGATTATGAGTGCTCCTGTTACTCTCAGAGTTGGTATTATTATTATTTATTTTGAGATATCTCTCAGGCCGTAGTGCAGTGGTGTGATCTCGGCTCACTGCAATCTCCACCACCCAGGTTCAAGCAATTCTTCTGCCTCAGCCTCCCAAGTAGCTGGGATTACAGGCTCCTGCCACCATGCCCAGCTAATTTTTGTATTTTTAGTAGACACGAGGTTTCACTATGCTGGCTAGGCTGGTCTTGAACTTCTGACCTCAAGTGGATCTGCCGGCCTCGGCCTCCCAAAGTGCTGGGACTTTACAGGCATGAGCCACCATGCCTGGCCTTATTATTTTTTTTTGAGACAGGGTCTCACCCTGTTGCCCAGGCTGGAGTGCAGTGGCATGATCATGGCTTACTGCAGCCTTGACCTCCTGGACTCAAGGGATCCTCCTACCTCAGTATCTGGAACTACAGGTGAGCACCACCATACCTGGCTAATTTTTTGTAGAGATAGTGTCTCCTTATGTTGGCCAGGCTGGTCTCGAACTGTGAGACTCAAGTGATCCACTTGGCCTCCCAAAGTGCTGGGATTACAGGCATGCGCCACTGCACCCAGCCAATAATTATTATTATTTGCAGCAGTATTGCTAACAGTAGCTACAATCCTCAGAATTTCCCAGTCTCCCAAACTGAAATGTAGGAGATTCATTTGCTTATGAAATACAATCACTGATTTTTCAAAAGTTTCCTTCCAGTGAATATCATTCCAAAAACAACGTTTGGTCCTGGAGATGGGGCTAATATTAGCAGAAAAGAATAGCACACAAATCAGAACCTGACATCACGTGGCCCAAGGGCACAGTTCATATTCAGTGGTGAGCAAGACACCGCTTCTGTTGTTGGAAAAGGAGTGATGGAATCACCAAAGTGTAGGTGGAGTTTCGTCACCTTCATTCCAAAGGCAGCGAGATGTTAATAGACAGGGAGAAACGGCCCACAGGCCGGCCTGCAGGAAGACATGGTGGCCCACGACCTTCTTGGGTTTGGGCAGCTATTGAACTTCTGCTCTTACTGAGCTGAGAGCTCTGACAGCCACAAGCAATCAGAGCTAAGAAAACCCCCTGGGTTCATGGCCACAAGGGGAGGGCATAGAGGGTCACACTCATCCCAGCCACTGGGCAGGCATTCAGAGCCCTTCCTCCCAGTGGTCGCCCAGCACTGTTCTCCCCTACCCCACACAGGCTGTGGGCTTCAGCTCTGTGGGCGGAGTCTGAGGGAAAGCTGGCCCAGCCACGGGCCAGGTGGTGAGCACTCACCATGTGCCAGACATTGTTCCTAGTGCCACTGGCCAGCTGTGCTGTGGCAAAGGTACACACAGTTCTTCAGATGAGATACGTTACTGAGGCATGGCAGGATGTTCTTAAAACAGGGAGATTTGCATTGGCCCTGCAGGCTCCAACAGGCAGCTATGGAAAAGGATCTTGGAAGAGAGAAAAAGGGTGACTGACAAGGAGTTAACTTCAGCTGGACAGAACCCCAGCTCCCCAGCACCTGCTGGGAGGCACCCACAGATGCCTCCCCTGTGCGGAAGGGTCGTATAGAATTTACGGACTCAGAGAGTGCCTCCTACACACCGCTCCGGGTGTCAGGGCTACAGTGCAGAGCAAGACAGACAACACCCCCTTGGAATGGATTGGGTGGGTGGGGGAAGGCTGGAGACAAACTCCAATGAAAGAAACAAGTCAATAACATGTCTCTTAGACTCAAGTTTTGAGATGGCCGTAAAGTCAAGGAATGTGATGTGGACTTGGAGGGTGCTACTTGGGGGTCAGGGAGGCCTCTCTGCAGACTCGAGTGTCCAGGGAAGTTCAAGGGCTCTGTGGGATGGAGACAGGGGCAGGCAGCAGGGACAGCTCGTCTTGTTTCAGGAACAGAAAGAACCAAGGAAACAGGGCTGTATGGGGGCATGAGAGGGGTCAAGGGTCCAAATGAGACGATGGGGGAGGCTGAGCAGGAGTTTGCTTTTACTGGAAGTTGGGTGGAAGTCAGGGAGAGTTTTAAGCTTTGGCACGACAGGATCTGGTTAACATTTGGAAGGTGGGATCTCAACTGCCCCTTGGAGAGTGGGCAGTGGAGGAGCCACAGTCGGGCTCTGGTTAGGAAGACGTGGAGGTTGATCTTGAGCCTCCTGGGGCTGGCAGCTTCATGGACTAAGTGCGAATAATGAGCGCTCCTAAGGACCTGGCCAGGGCCATGCCTGTTGTGCAGAAATGTAACTGAGGACTGTAGCTTCCTCCCACACCTGTGTGGCTCCCTGCACGCCCTTTGTGAAGTCACTGTGATTGTTTCCTTAGCACGTTTGGAGAAGCTACTCTGGTTGGGCTGATGGGTTATTCAGAGCCTACTAATTACTCAGCATGTGCCATGGGAACCCTGTGTGCAGGATCTTAATCTAGGACAGTGCTGTGCCAGGTTCAGACGGTTCTTCCGGAGGGTCCTTAACTCTACTGAACCACGAGGGACCCTTCGGTTTCCAGGGGGAGTAGTTCACCCAACCCAGCTCCGGCTGAGGGCATGAACTCCTTCTCGTTCTCATTTATCCTGGAGGGGTAATATTAATATAGCTTGATTCCCTTACGAATCAGTGAATGTTAAACTCTAACCTGTTCTGGTATATTCCACTTTGAATTTCACTCTCAGGCTGTTCTACACAGAGGTGGGATGACACGTTCAGGAACTAGTGACACCCTTTTAAAATGCCACTTGTTATTTCTTGGGATGGTTTCCAAACAGCCAGATCTTCAGGCAAATCATTGAGCTAAAAAATAACCAATGGACAATTTTCATTGATATTAGTACTGAACATGTTGCTGTTAAGATTTAATTAAAATCACATACCAGTAGCATGCCTGAACCCAATCACCATTTTCACAGATCTACACTGAAAAAAAATTAACCTTTACATCTTTTATCAATTTACTTAAGAAAAAAAAATCACATTGTACTAAATGAAAAAAAAATTCAAGCCTAGACATTTATTTGCTTTCCACTGAGAAAAACTTTTCTAAAATGAAAGATTTTATAGAAAGATTTATTTTAAAAGTACAATTATTATGCATAAAAGGTTGATTATGTTATTTGTGCCCGTCCTAAACATTGAGCTCTTTGATAATTAATTTTAACATGAAATTAAGCTGCATATGTAAATTTTTACCAATGGCAAAAAGTGCAGACTAGATTTAAAATAATCAATAATTTACAATTTACATTCACTTTTTACTGAGTGTAAAAATATGCCTTTTGTTTTGATTTGGATTAAATAACAGGAATACTTTGTTTCCAAATGGAATAGACTTCAGAGAGGCTCATTTTGTTCATATTGCTGTCCTGTAAAATCTTGCACGTAAATATAAAAGAACAGATCAAGTAAGCCTTTCCCCATATCAAAAACCTAGAATAATGTTGAAATTCCGGCAAAAATTAAAAAAGGTTTTAATTCATGTACCACTCACAATCTGCCACTATAAAAACATATAAAAACCTCTTGATAAATTACAATAGACTTGTGGAAGTTGCACATATTGATTAAAACATCAAGCAGTTACATACAAACCAGTAATGAATTACTTCATGCTGGAAGATAAAACTTTGTGATATTTAAAATTACAGACTTGAAAGTAAGTAAAATTACCCCTAATTATGCAGAAGGGAGCAACACCTTAGCAGTAAACAAGATAAGCACCTCAAACAGCACTAATAATTTTAATTAACATTTTCTAGTTTCCCTTCACCTCGTTTCAAGGTCACCTACTCCCTCTTCAAGGAATAGCATTACAGCTGCTATGTTGCAAACTTCCGTGGCATTCCTTATCCCTGGGATTAAGCAACAAGAATGTTTTATAAGACTGATTTTTAAGAAGAAGTAATTGTGCACAAAAGTAAATATTGAATCATGGCAGCCCGCTAGCAACGACTTAAAAATGAATTGCAAACCTAATTTTCCATTCTTGTTACGATTGTAACTTTGTCTTTACTGAGCCCCTCGATGTGTATTATGAAATATGCCTGAACTGTTGAATATTCAGATTATAATCCAAGTCGAGAAGAGTTTAGCTATCAATGCAGCATTTGAACCTCATGCATAACATGACCTATCTACATAGTATTTATATTCTCTGTTGAGTACTGATTAATACATTCATTTGTTCAAGATTTATGATTTTGCTAAACTGTTTTCTCTCTTTTGTAAATTAAGAAACCAGTAAGTATAAGGCTTTGTTATATCAATGGGTTTGTTCCATTCCACAAATTTAATGTACAGGGTCACTCGGAATATAATGTGTAGTGAAAGAATCTCATTAGGCTAAAATGAATGTAAAATGTGTCAATTTGATCCAAATGAGAACTGTAGTAAAACCATGTTTGATGTTCATGTGCAATAAATCTTTAACATTTGTCTGTAAAGTATTAGAGAACCCATAGGGAAATCTGTGTTTGTGATAGGGGCACGTTTCCCATGGTTTTTCTCTATTATTCTTTGTTGGCATTTAGCATATGGAAGTAAAAAGTGAAAATCTAAGATGGAGGTTATTAACTATGATTCTAAAGTAAATAGAAAATGTGCTTTAATGCTAGTTAAAGCACTTAGAAAAAATAAGAATAATTTTTAAAAATAAGAAAAGTAAACGTTTGAAGACACTTTCATTATGCATTTAGAGAAATACTACCGATAGTCCTTCAATTTCAATCTCGGGAATAGTGCCAGATTTAATCTGTGTTTGCCTTGAGTGTCTTTTAGTTTTAGATTTGATTTTGGGAATGTTTTAATGTTTTCACTTTTGTTGAAGATGTGATGACCATTATCTTTCCAATTCATTTTTATTTTGATATATTCATATTGTTAATTACTGTTGTATTTCAATTTTCTCCCTAGTATTATTGTTCCTTCATAATGGCTTCATGGTTCACTGGACCGAAATGACTAAAATGAAAGATTTCCAAGATTTCTTCTGGGAGTAATTTACAAAAGACCACCATTTTTTAATTGCTCCTCGTGTTTAGTACTGGATGTCTGCTTCAGAGAGAAATCAATCTCCGTCTTTTAGGTGCCATACTGAGCACATCATCATCTTTTTAAAAAATCTTGATAATTAAATCTTTTTTTCTTGAATTACTTGAACATGTTTCTATCTGATTTCTCTAGCAGTTTAGAGCATAACAGTGCACTTACTATCTCTGTTTACGTTCATTTAATTCGTTTCTGGCAGATGTTTATTTTGCATTTTAACGCAGTGAAAAATAGTAATTATCAGTGTGACGTCAAAAATAATTAAGAGAAATAGCAAGATTTCCTCCATAGGAGAATTCTTCCTGCAGAAGAATGAAAGAAAATTAATTTCCCAGAGTTACTATAACTAAAATCATCCGCAGAATCCCCAGTAAAAGAAAAAAGTTAAAAATTGACATGTCATCAATAAAAGTCAGCTCACTAAAAAAAAAATCACTAAGTTAAAGATTTCATAGCATCATTGACAAGATCGGTGGAAACGTTTTGTCAAAAACCAACTTCTTGTGAGGCTCCGTGCTAAGATTCTCCTAAAAGACAATCTCCCTTGTTGTTAGAAGTACCAACACGCACTCCTAGGAAATGTACTGATTTCAAGGTCAAATTAACATGTTGCTATCTCTAACTAGATGACCATTGTTGATCTGTTGCAGTGGAGCCACACTGGTAACTATTTTCTGTATGATGTAGTCACCCATATTATAAAGGCTGTTGCAATTAATGACTAATATCCCTGCTTACTTCTGCAAAATTTTATTGTTTATGTTCATCCTGATTAAAAATGCCTGTGTTTAAAAAATATCAAGATAAAACTGTTGTTCTATATCCAAAGTATTAGTTACTGGCCAATGTCCAAAAAAAGATAATTTCGCTCAGGTCGTGAGCCTAAATCCTCTAACTGTTCTGTTGCTGGACATGTCTGTTTTTCACTTTCAATTCATGTTCAAAGAAGAGCTTGTCTGTGGTTTCCATTGGAGTTCAGAATACATGACAGGACATTTTTTGTATGAGATTTATTTTTCTAATTATGATTGGCTTTGATTAATATTAAACTCAGTTGCCATCTCCTGAGTCTGCATTGTGTTGGAAGGAGGCCCAGAAGCACACTGGGAGTCAAAGGCAAGCCAGGCAGATATTTGACTGTTGAAAATTCAAGTACAGAAGCAGGGGCTGTCTGGGGTCCGTTCTGTTTGAGAATCACAGTTCTGGAAACAGGCTCTAGAAGAAGCCTGATATTCTCTCTCAAACAGGGGTGGCCTCCATCAGGCTCTGTGCATCAGCTTCTGTAGGCTTACTCCACAATCAGAGCGAGACTCACAGTCGACCTATGAAATCTGCAGCGTCAGGGCTGTGACTCACAGGCCCCCTTGCAAGGCCTTGGGAGTTTCCATAGCGGAGTGCATTTCTCATTTGGAGAGCCTCAGAAATCGCATATGCTTTCAACTCTCCCCGAAAACGGACTCATTCTGTCTATTGTGAAAAGCACAGATTTGTTTTTTAATTTTCATTTTATCTGGCCCATAAAAGTTTGAATTAAAAACAGCCTTTTAATCTACTTGAAGGCAAGTGAAGGAAGACAGCACTCCTCTCCCCAGAGGACCAATTCACTCTCTTAACCAGAGAGGCAGCTTGGGATTGATCTCTGGAACAGAGCAAAACCCCAGATGTGATGTCTTCTGAATTATCCTCACCATGCCCTGTACATCCAGGCCTTCCTTCCAATTTCCCCAGGCAGCTGTAGCCACTAATCTGGGACCACCATCAATGTTCCTCATCCACCCTCCCTGCTGTCCTTGCCTCCCTTCCCTGACTCCATTCACAACCCCGCTCCACCATCCATCACCATTGCCTTTTTTTGCCTGATTAATGTTTCTACCACACATGTCACTCCTCCGATGAGACCTCAATGCATGGTTATAGAGGACTGTTTTCTAAGCTGGCACTCAAGGCCCACCATAGCTCAGAGTGTGTCTCAGCCAGCCGATGGTCCTTCTTTCCACATACTCTGTGTTCTAGGCAACTTGTACTGTAGAAGAGCACTATGATTACGTCCAACCTGAAAGACCGGGGCATGAATCACCCACCTGCCCTTTACTAAATTTGGAAGAGTTGCTTAGATTCCCTCATCTTCCATGTCAGTCTCTGAAAAATTGTGATAAAAACAGTTCCTGGCCGGTGGGATTACTGTGAGCACTGATGAAGGTGAAGTGTGCCAGACTTCTGGCACAGAGCTTGGTACATGGAATAGATGCTCAGTAAAAGCTCCTAATACTGACTGTCTCCTGGGTGTTTGTGCCATCCTCATCTCTGTCACGCCTACCATGTCAATTTACAGTGTGCTCTTCCCTGCCCTCACCTGTCAAAATCCTCGCCGTCCTCTGGACCTATCTATTAAGTCTCCCAAACTCCACTTTGTTGTTGTCTAGGCAGGGCCCTGTCTCCGTCACCTCTGATTCCCCGGGGCCAGCAGGGTGCCCACGAAGAGTATGTCCTCCACAAATTAGTGCTCAACAAATAAATGAAATGAAATTAACCTCCTCCCAGGAATCGTTGCTACCCCTACCGTCCAAAAGGGATCTCGCCCCCCTCCGAGTTTGGATAGAACATTTCTCTGTATCTCTAAGGTGGCGTCTCATCCTTTCATCTTATAATTGGGGAGTTGAGCCACACACAAACACAGCCATAATAGATGGAACTCCTTGGGGGCAAAGGCTGTCTCAGCTGCTGTGATAGAAGCATCCATGACATTCACGGCAGACCCTAAAGGGTTATTTTGATGGAAGGTGCTCCTTGCTCCATGTAATAGATCCAATTTAGCCAAGTGCCCCACCAAGCTAGCTTCTGATTCCCTCATTGACTTAATTATAGATACATAACGTTTGGCACAGATTACATGAGTGACTATTTAACCCCTAGATACCTAAATTGTTGACATTGTTTTGAAAAGAATCTCCAAAACTTGAGTTGTTTATTTTTTCTTTCTCCCGCCAGCACAAAGTTTAGAGCTAAGGCGATTTTTTATGAGCTCTCCTCCCCCACGTTGTTCCAATCCTTATTCTTGCAGGTCTCTTTCCAGACATCTTTGCCCAGTAATAATTATAGTGTGTTCCCAACCTAGCTGATGGCTGGTGTCCTCATTAAGGACCATTACCCTGAAAAGGGTGTTTATTGAACCTGGCAGAGTGCTGATATTTGTTAGACCCTGTCATATGGTTGATGGCGTTTAGTCAGAACTCATTCGGAAGCAGGAGTGAGCTGTTCAAACTGGCACCGTCAGCAGGGACACAGAGGTGGGCTCAAGATGGCAGCACGAGTCTCCATGGCACCTGCAGGCCAAGGAAGGCTGTTCCACCAGGTGGCCTGACTCCTCAACTCCCCCAGCTCTGCATGCTGTTAACTGGATTTCTGTTGAGTGAGACATACTCAAACCAAGTTGATAGAAATTAAAGAAACAACGGTATGTTTGTATTTCACATCTACTTTTGTCCTACATGCTGGGATCGCTTTAAAAGGATTGCAACTAATTGAAGAATGAATACCATTGGGAAAAGGTATGTTGTCAGTGAAACCAGTAAATTAAATTTTTTATATAATGGCAAAAGATTGAGTTCATTGAGAGACAAAAAATTCGTTATCTCTCTGGGAGATCTTACAAAGATAAAGATTTTTGTGTAAACACCCACAATGCCTATACATTAGTCATTGTACTCCTTGGAAAGATCTACATCATAGAGACTGGACAAAGACCAGCGCCCTGGGGTCAGTGCTGCTGCGTTGAGTCTGGCTCCATCGATCCCCACCAGCTGTGGAGGACCTGGGATATGTTAGTCAGTGTTTCTCAGCTGCAAGTTTCTTTTCAGTCAAATTCATTGACTCCACTCATTTGTAAACATTTTTGGTTTGCCGGGAATAATGATGTGGGAAGACACAAACAAAAGGTGATTTCAGCTCTTAGAGGTGTTCTCAGTGCATGGAGCAGGGGGAGCTTGTTTCGGGAAACATTTCTTGAGATATATACAGTCTACTAATATGTGTAGAGACCTTGGATTATAGAAACACAAGAGCTGAAAGACCTAATTCTGCCCAGAGAGAATGGACTCAAAGGGAAAACAATGGCTGCCATCCATAGCTGACATGTATTAAGGGTTTACTACGTCAGACCCTGAATTGAAAGGGTACTGACTTTATCTCACTTAATTTGTTGAAGCGCCGTGGATTAATTCCATAAATCTTGAAGGAAGAGTTGTAGATACTCAGAAGGAGAAGGACACAAACTGCCAAGAAAAGAACCTATGGAGAAGAACCAAAGCATGCATTTGCTCATTGTCCATCTATATCGCAAATATTCTGGGAGCTTGGCACTGTGCCAGATACTGGGATTATACTGAGAGAGAAAAACCGAGTCCCTGCACTCAAATGAACAAAGAGTCACTCAAACAAATGCAAAACACCCGGTCCAAAGACTCTGCTTGAATGGGACATTGTATTCTCTACCAGAGACTATTTTAGGGTTATTTAACCTGGATAGGGAGACCAGGAAGGACTTCCATGGGTGCCTGGAGGCGAAGCTAAGATCTAACAGAGGAAGAGGGGAGAGGAAAGAAGAAACCCTGTTACGGAACACAGCAGGTATAAGCCAGAAGCTCCACCTTACAGCAGTGTGGCAGAGACGCTGCAAGAGGCCAGCATGGATGCTGGTCCCCAGCCGGGAGGACACTCCAGGGGTCCGTGGGGGGCATGTAGCAGGAAAGATGGAGATGGACTTTCTGGAGAAGGAGAAGGCCCTCTGCCAACCCCACTGGGGATGGCACTTGGCTACATGAGCCACATTATAGAGGCTTCACGAAACCAGGTGGGGGCATGCTTTTCTCATCAAGCTGGAAGGTTGGAAGCTGCTGTGCGGGATGGGAACAGTGTCTTTAGAATCTCACAACACCTTTCTGGCCAGGATTCCATCCTGTGGGTCACTCACAACCACCTGAGGCTGCTCCACTTTTTGCTTCTTGTTCACATTCTAGGAAAAAAACCGAAGCAACTGAAGGACTGGGGCAGTGCTAGCCAGCACACATCACTCAGAATCCCCAGTAGGGCTCACCTAGCAGGATCATAGCCCAGCACCATCCCCAGAAGCAAGGAGACTAGGAAGGGATATCTATCTCCGATTTTATCTCGAGCTTTTTGGCTGCGCACTCTGTTGCCCCAATGAACGTAGATTTTGTTAGTAAAGGAGACAAGGAGCATGAGTAGTTGGTGGGCGATTAACAGTTATTAATGCACCGTGTTTTGCTATATTCACAGTGTGTGTTGCTGCCTAGTTATGTACATATTTGCTGGCTGTTTTCTCCCTCATGTGAACTCCAGGGGATCAGGGAGCGTGCTTGTCTTGTTCATCATTGAATTCCCAAGACCCAGAGAAGAGCCCAGCACATAATTGGTGTCTAATAAATATTTGTTGGATGAATAAATGAAAGATGAATTCTTCCAGAGTTGTGATGGATTGGAAATGGGTGAGGGGGGGACTTGGAGGAGGGTGTCCAGAATGACTCCTGCTTCTCCTTGCTCCCTGGAACAGATGGCGTTACCACTTACCTGGAACGGGAGGGACAGTTCAGGGGTGAGGCATGGTGACTTGTAGACGCAGTGAGAACTCGAGGCCGGCAGCTGGCTAAACAGATGCGGAGCTCAGAGGAGAAGTGTGGGCTAGAGATACACCTTCGAGACTCATCCAAAAATAGGTGGAAATGGAAGCCAAGAATGTGGATGAGATTACTGAGGGAGAAAATGTAGGAGGAGTGACCATTCCATGGCTGGCAGTGCAGGATAAACATGGGAGAGTTGTGTAAGATGAACTGAAACTATTAGCAAAGACCAACTCGGTATGGCTTTGTTCCCATGGCAAGGTGTCTGGATTGAACCATGTCTGGAAAATGTCCTATATTCACTCATTTATTCAATACATATGTATGGATGTTTACTATAGGCCAAGCACTGATATGGGTCTCGATATACTAAAATTATTAACATGTTGTCCACAAGTCCTTCCCAATACCACTGGGGAGACAGGAAATGAAGAAGCAGCTGCGATCTTACACAGTGGGTGAAATGATTGAGACAGGGACCCTACGGGTCACAAGGGCAGGCTGGGTATCAGGGTGGCGTTGTAACTGCAGTAAATGATGACTTGGAGTCGGCCAGGAGGGGTGTGTAGCAAAGATATCTCAAGCCTAGGAGGCAGCAGGGAAGGTGGCAAGGTGTGTTCAGATCTCTCGGAGCTGTTGGGTGTTGTTGAAGGCAGTGTGTGACAAGAGGTGAGGATGGAGAGGCAGCCAGAGGGCAGATTGGGAAGGGCAGTAAGTCAGGCTAAGGAACTGATCACATTTCTCTGCAGGTAGCAAGGCATTATAAAGAAAGCTATGGCATGCCAGGATTTCATTTCAGCCAGGGACCTGGCAGCTGTACGGAGGTGACCTTTAAGGGTGATACGGCTGGGAACAAGAACTTTTCGGAGATGCCCCAGGGGCCAGTGCAGTTGGCAGTTGTAGTTCTGGAAGTAAAATTGGAGGCAACTGAAGTTGGGACTTAAGGAAGGATAGGTGTCAAGAATGCTTCTCAGACTCCTGACTTGGGGGATGGGTGTACGGTGATTCTAACCAAGGGAGCAGGCCTATGAATCGGGGTGAGGGGCCCAACACTTGGATAAATGACCTACCTAGAGGGTACTACTCAAGTGGATATTTGTTGACCAATAAAATAGAGAGAGTGAGAAAAAGTCGATGGAGGCTAGAGTGTCTCCCAAGCTTCTGAGTTAGGGACTAGGTAGAAAATGGTGCCAAGAACCAACACATGTGCAGAAGAGGAGCCGTAGCTATGGAGCGGGAAGCACAGGTCCAGCCTGGAATGCGAGCAGGTGCAAGTGAGATGTGCACAGCATCCTCAGCTGGAGATGTCTGCCTGACCACTAAAGCACAGCATCAGGAGCTTGGGAAGTGGAGATTTTTAAGGCTCCAGCAAGGAATTGCTGAAGCCAAGGGAAAAGATTAGCTCGCCGATGGGAAGAGGGAAGGAGCATAACTTGCCCTAAATTTTAGGGATGGAAGAAATGTCTGTTGATGGTCAAGTGATAGCCAGGCACCATAGAAATTCAAGGAACCACATCATGAAACTAAAGGACATTTAAAATATTGTCAGCCTATTATGTCAGTCTACAACTGCATTCAAGCTACAGGTATAAAAGGCTGAGATTATAAAAATAATGAAAATTTCCTATATGTTTTCCACACTTCTATGTCCATATATTTGTGCTTTAACATCGAGTGCCACCCTGATGTCAGCCAATCGTTAGGTCAGGAATACACAAGTATGTGCAAACATTACCAAAGCCTCTCAAGGAGACTGGAGAATGAAAAGTCAGAAACGCACCCGAAACGCTGACTTCTGGCTCACCATGTGAGCGGGTCAGTAAAACGTTTGATGGGAGAGAAGCAGCATGGAGACTGGTGGGCCATTGATGGGAGAGCAGGAGCATGGAGACTGGTGGGCCATTGATGGGAGAGAAGCAGCATGGAGACTGGTGGGCCATTGATGGGAGAGCAGGAGCATGGAGACTGATGGGCCATTGCTCACAACACCTCTTTTCCCCACTAGAGATATTCCTCCAAAACACCCAGGCAAATATATACATTACATTTGTTTGCATGTTCGTGTTTATTTTTTAAGAGCACACCATGGCAATTTCAATTAAATGAAGGCCATTTCCCTGGATTGCCATAAAACTCACATTAACTCTGTAACATTACCTGTAAAGTCTGGTCCTTTAACTCAAAATTAGCCCTAAGTCTGAAATCAGTAGGCTTTCTTAAGACAGCAGTATGAACCTCTCATCTCCAAGAAGGACCCCTGGATGAACTGAGGGGCCTTCTACTTGAGGGCTGCACTGGGAAGGTGATGGGCTCTGGGCTTGGTCCCTGGTGTGGGCAGAGGACCCGTTACAGCCTGCCTGGGGGACCCTGGTCTCATGTGATAGAAGGCAAGGACCCACAGCATACCCAGCTCAGAGCAGCAAGCCTTTGGTGCAAGGACAGATAAATCAGGAAACTGAAGGTATCTGGAAAGCACAGTGAGGAAGGGTTCGTGCAGAACTCCATCATGGAAAGAGGATAACTGAGTAGAAAAGATCCGCTCCTCTGTGTAAGAAACTAACCCCGGGCCTTTCTCATTTATCTGTGACAAACTGAACATTTTTGAATACTGCACATCACCTCCCAAAAGCATGAGCCTCTTCCTTCCTGGTGGTCTCGGGTGACCCTGTAAATATCTTCCTAAGGCACCATGAGGTCAGCCTGATACACATGGGGCATTTTCCCAAAGGGGCTCCAACCGTCCTTCCCTCCAGCTTGGTTCCAGTTGTTAATTATATTATATGGAGCCCAACAGATGTCTCATCTTACAGCCAAAGTGCACTTTCTCTCCATTCATACATTTGATGCCTTTGATTTACAGTTTACATCTATTTCTTGGCTGCAGAGCCCTGTACTCCCATCATTTTCTGCAGCACAAGGAAGGCCATGAGGGAAACGGTAGCCCCAGCAAAGGAACCTCGTCCTGCTCACAAGGACACCGGGCATGTGCTGGGTCCCCATCGTTTTTACTCTGCCACTAATTTGCATTCCTTTGTATCCATGTCCAGGGCTCCCAGCACGAAGGCACAGCGGGAAGCCTGGGCCCTGTCCTCCAGCTGCCGCCCAGCACGGGTGGCACACACTGCCGGCTGCCAGCTGGCCTCACTGCCTGCAAGCAGTTCCTCCTGGCTCCACTGTGATTTACCTCTGAGAGGTATGCAGGCTCTCGAAGGATAAGAGCTGCTATAACTCAGTCCTTCTTCCTGCTTCGCTAACGAGGGGCAAACTGGATGGTGTCAATGTCACTGTCCTTGGCGTCGGTTGGGATGAAGGCTTGCAATGTGTACATGATTTTGTTGAGCTGAGCTCTTCTCTCCTGCACCCAGAAGCCACTGAGGCCTGGGCCACACAGGCGTTCCCAGCTCCTGCCTTGTTCCACGCGGTGGCTTCTGTGGCTGCAGGTGTGGGAAATGGGGAGTGCTTAGGGCGGGGAGACATGTGGACCCAGAGGCCAGGGGCTCTTCGTTTGATCTCACCTCCTATTTTGTCCTTCACAGACAGGTTTCAGGAGACTTTTCGACCCCCCCTTTCTCTGCCTCTTCACATTCATACTCCTTCTGGCCCACTTCCATCTGGTGTCCACTCTTCCAAGGCTGATATTGCTGAGGTCACCACCAACATTTGGGCCCTGATGGCCAGTGCCCACTCCTTTAGCCTGATGCCACTGAACTCCCAGCAGAATGTGACCTGGTCACACCTCCGTGCTGGCCCCTCCTCTTCACCATGGGTTCCTCAGGGCTTTACCTGGACTTCTTCCTCCTCCCTCATCACAACTCTCCAGTCCGCAGACTTTGGGCATGTGGCCTTAGCAGCCCCTGATGTCCCCAACCCAGGTTGCTCTTCTGAACTCATGGAATTCAATACTACTCAGTATTTCCCTTCATCTTAAGCCTCAAATGTCCCAAACAGAACTCACCATCCCCCACCAGAACCTGTCTCTCCCCGCATGTCCCTGACCGTGCAGATAACCCTCAGACACTCTCCCCATCCTCACCATCCCCCTCTTCTCTGCTGCCTCCACTCAAGCAAACATGTCCTGGAAAACTGGCTCCCCAAAGTCTCTGAATGTCTTCACCTCTCTCCACCCCATGGAACACCTGGCGGCTGCCAGGGCCTCCCGCCTCCCTCTCCCAGGACCTCTATGGTCCATCCTCCCTCCTTCCAGCCTTGCCTCCATAGAGCAACTCACATTAGGTTTCAAAAATGCAGAACAGAGCCTGTCCTGCTGCACCTTTAAACCCTTTGGGACACACCATTCCTCTGCATGTTACACTTAGTGTGCCTTGCAATGTCCTGCAGGGTAGCCCAGGTCTGTGTGTCTGATTCATCTCCCATCAGATGCCTCTTACCCCATTGAACCAATAAATGTTGTATTGCTTTTCCCAAGCCATGAGCACTTCTTCCCACACAGCCCCAGCCATAGGGGGGCTCTGTGGGTTCCTTCCTCGTGCTTGATCCCTTCTTGCCAGTGACTTTTTCAGCCTGGAAAACCTACATGCACACATGCACATGAACACAGGCACACATGCATATTCACACGTATATTCATACAGGCACATACACAAATTCACACAGGCACATACATGCACACACTCATTCTGCACACACAGATATTCACACATTCACACAGGCACATACATACTCACACATTCACACAGGCACACACATGCATATTCACACAGACACACATTCACACAGGCACACATGCATCTTCACACACATATATTCACACAAGCACACATATTCACACAGGCACACACAAGTGTATTCACAAAGGCACACACACGCACACACATTCACACATAGGCACACACATTCACACAGGCACACACATACAGACACACATATTCACACATTCACACACAGGCACACACATTCATACAGGCACACACATGCAGACAAATTCACACAGGCACACACACACATATGCACACAGGCACACACACATATTCACACAGGCACACACATACAGACACACATATTCACACAGGCACACATAGGCACACACACATATGCACATAGGCACATGCAGACACACACACATATGCACACAGGCACATACATATTCACACATGCACACACAGGCACACACATATATTCACACACATTAACACAGGCACACACATATGCACACAGGCACACACACATATTCACACAGGCATACACAGGCACACACATGTGGACACACATATTCACACATGCATACACAGGCACATACACATATGCACACAGACACTCACACATTAACACAGGCACACATAAGCACACACACTCATATGCACAAAGGCATACACACACACAGCACAGGCACACACATATTCACACATGCATACACAGGCACATACACATATGCACACAGACACACACACATTAACACAGGCACACACAGGCACACACACTCATATGCACAAAGGCATACACACACACATTAGCACAGGCACACACATATTCACACATGCACACACAGATACACACGTATATTCACACAGGAGCACACACATATTCACACATATTCACACAGACACACACAGACACACACATCCATATTCACACAGGCACATACATATTCACACAGGCATACACAGGCACACACAGGCAGACATATTCACACATGCACACACATGCATGTGCACACACACACATTAACACAGGCACACATGTATAGTCACACAGGCATACACACATATTCACACAGACACACACACATTAACACAGGCACACATGTATATTCACACAGGCATACACACATATTCACACAGACACACACACATTAACACAGGCACACACATGCGCACACGTATTCACACAGGCACACACAGGCACACACATGCATATTCACACAGACACACACATACATACTCACACATGTACACACGGGCCCACACTTGTCCTTCCGTTTTCCTGCTAATCTTTTCTCTGCTCTGCTGACGAGCAGCTCCAGGAGTGGACAATGAAGC
This sequence comes from Trachypithecus francoisi, assembly GCF_009764315.1. NCBI lineage: Eukaryota > Metazoa > Chordata > Mammalia > Primates > Cercopithecidae > Trachypithecus > Trachypithecus francoisi. The sequence goes on along the minus strand of NW_022681442.1, from coordinate 2,579,879 downwards.
CTCCAGGCTCTGTCAACCAGCTCGAGCTCCCCATCCATGCTTAAGGCACCCGGTCTTTGGTTCCTGGGGCTCCTCTCAAATATGACCTTGCAGCCCTTGATGCCTTCACCTGGCGGTTACTGACTGGTCCACAGCAGTCCTCACTCTCCATGGACTCCAAGGCCTGGCTGACTGTGTCTTGCTGCAGGCCCGACACCTGGCACTGCCCAGTGTGTCATGCAGGGGCTCTCAGACTGTGAATAAATGGGGCAGATACCGCTGGACGGCCAGGGCACCCACAGGGACCTCACGCGTGTTCAATGCAGCATATGGGATCTCAAAACAACGTGACCTAAAGAGCCAAGAGTGAGACGATGGTTAAGTGACAGCCACCGTATAATGGGATAATAAGCGTGGGTAGACGTTCTTTTCAGAGAAGATTTAATGATGGGAAGATGATCACATCATGTTGAGAGAAATAAAAGCAAACAAAATACTAAATACTACAGGCTACCATTTATTAAATAAATTCAAATGTAAATTTTAATTCAATAAATATATATCACTAGGCATGAATATGAAACTTAAAAACAAGAGTGTCATGGATACTGGCACATAAATATCAAAAGAGAGGACTAAATACAATTTTTTAAATTTTCTGTATGCATTTCTATACCTTTCAAATATTTTATAATAATCATATGCTATTCTTGTGATCTAAAGAAAATATTAAAATTTTAAAGAAAATAAGCACTTAAGAAAATTCTATGCTATACCTTTCTAATTTCCCACGGCTGAGGTATTGAGCGTGTCCTCACTCCCTTATGATTACCCACGCTCCTCTAACGCCCACACCTTCACCCACGCCCAAGCCCGTGTGCACACGCGTACCTGCACTCCACCTCATACCTGTGCTCAAACTCACACTGTGCCCACACTCACACCTACTGTATCCCACACCTACACCTGTGCTCACACCTGCACCCACACCCACAACTATATTCACCCCACACTGTGCTCACACCTTTACTCACACTCACACCTATATCCACCCCACAACTGTGCTCACACTCACATCTGTACCCACACCCACACCTACTTCCACCCCACACCAGTACCCACACCTACAACTGTATCCACCCCACACCCACACCTATATCTACCCCACTCCTGTGCTCACACTCAGACCTACGTCCATCCCACACTCAAACTGCATCCATTCCAATCTGTGCTCACACCTTTACCCACACTCACACCCACATCCACCCCACACCTGTGCCCATACTCACACATGTACCCACACCCACACCTACACCCACCCACACCTGTGCTCACACTCACACCTGTACCCACATCCACAACTATATTCACCCCACACATGTGCTCACACCTTTACCCACACTCACATCTGTGCCCACACTTGTATCCACACCCACACACCCAACTCACACCAAGTATCTTTTTGAGGAAAACCTGACAGTGTACTAAAGTTACTTAAAATATGTAGACGTTGTTGTTGTTGATGTGCTATGCCTTCTTGTAAGAAGCCATCATAGAGCATACATAAACGTTTAAATAAAATGTAATCAATATATAGTTGTTTATAATGGAAAAGATTAGGTGAGAGAATGATAGTTAAGTAAATAAGAGTTAAAGTATAACAATATTTTGCAGTCATTAGAAATTGTGATTTTGCACCAGAGCACTGCTACTTCATCATTTCAGCACCCCCATTACAAATACCTACTAATGACAGATAAAAATACAAGGAAGGAAATATCAAAAAGACACAGGCACATAGGGAAACAAAGCCCATGCCTCCTTGGACCGAAGGGAACAGTGACAGCAAGTGGGCAGATGGGTTTAGGCTTAAGACCCCTGTGCTGGGGACTGGCAGTGGGTGACCGGCTAACCAGGCTCCACGGGCTGCAGAGGCCACTGCCGGGAACCCGGGCTGGAAGGGGGTTCCACTGATGAAAGGAGGCTGTCAAGCTGCTGCTGCTGCTAACTGTTCATGGCTGCATCTCCTGGGAAGCCACAGTCTGAAGGGGAAGGAGAATCTGGCGTAGTCTTGTGCCCAGGACTAAGCTCACCTTCCGGGAGGGCAGAGACCAAATCTACAGTGGCCTCAATTACGTCACACGGCATAAAGTGGTTCAAAGTACAATTTTAGTATCTATCAGGATATAAAAACACCGTACACGCTAGGAAATCTGCAGACCATCAGGGATGTCAAATTATCTAAAAAGTTTCCAGAAAGGACACTTTTTGGAAAGAGAAGAAAATTGTACAGAAGACTTCTCAATAGCAACAAAACAAGCCTGAATGTGAGAGAGGACTATCCTCAAAGTGCTGCACAAACAAACAAACAAACAAAAACCACACAACACTTGTCAACCTTGAATTCTGTACCCAGCTAGATATGATTCAGGAGTGGAAGAAAAATACATAAATTTTCAGATAAACAGAGTTTAAAAATTCATTGAAAGAACTGCCAGAAGTCTTACTTCAGCAAGAATAAAAGCAAACCCAGAGGGAAGAAGTGGGTGCAAGAAATATTGATAAAATACATTGGCAAGTTTAATTAATTATTGACAACGATAATAATTAATTATGTGTGTTTTGTAGTGAACGTAACCTTAGTCAACAGTACAAAGAAAGATGAGAATGAGGCAGGAAGTTAGTTAACTGGGCATTGGAATGTGATAAATTGCTAGCCTTGTCCAGGGGTTAGATGTAAATATGGACTGATTCTGCAATACATATTTAAAATCACTGTTAACAAAATTTAAATAGCAAAAGGTAACCACTAGAATGGGAGTATAATCTACAACTTTCAAACCATCAGAGAAAAAACAACACAATGGATACGGAAAATTTGTTAAATCCCTCAGAGAAGATAAGAGAAAAGGCACAAAGGTATATATTGATAAACAGGGCCTAGAATGTAAGATATTCAAAGTTCTAAATTTGTCCATTATTGCAATGCATGTAATAAGTTAAACTTATAAATTAAAATTAGAAAATCAGTTGTGTTTAACAACATCAACAAAAAACTAAATGCTTCTTCTAGTAAATAGACCTGAATAAAATGAATCAAGAATGTTTTCAAATAGATAGAAAAACATATCAGAGAAACATTAACCGAAAGAAAATTGCTGTAGTAATATTGATATAGAAAATATAAATATTGATGTTGAGACCTTACATTACAAGAGCAATCCCTCAAGAAGATATTGCAATCACTCCAATTAGAAAACAATAATAACAAAATGTGAAAACTAAGAGAATTACTAAACAAACCACAGTTTAAAGAGGAAATCATAGTGCAGCAATGAAATTATAAAATATTTTAAATGAGAAACCATGACATTAGTGCCTACAAATACTTGTAAGATGTATCTAAAGCTGTACTTGGAGGTAAATTTATAGCCTTTAATACACTTATTAAAAGGAAAAAATGTTGAAGTAAATAAAAAAGGAATAGAAGAAAAGAACAGCAATGTTAAGAGCAAAAGCAACTGAAATAAAATAGAGACCTAAAGATGGTTCTTTAAAAAAAAAATAGAAAACAACAACAACAATAAAACTCCAAGTATAAGCAAGAGAAAAAAGAATAGAAAAAGTGCACAATATAAGGATATGGAGAATGGAAAAAGGCTTAATTACAGATCCAAAATATTCTTAACAACTTAATGTCAGTACCATGAAAAGTCAAACTAAATGTACAAGTTTCCAGACAATATTACCAATATATTACTAAAAATATCTTATTAATACAACACCAAAAGTCTAAATACACTTATAATCACTAAATAAATTGAATTATTAGTCAGAATTTAATACCCAAAATAACGTTAAAGGCAAAGATAGTCTTACAGGTAAAGTTTTCAAATCTCTGAGAACAGATGATTCTCATTTTATGTAGTCATAAAAGTCTAGAAAATAATTGAACATCACTGCAACTCAGATTTTCTCTAGGAATGCCAAAATGGCACCACGTCCATAAGTGTCATATACCTCATTAACATATTAACAGGAAAACATATTAACATTTTACATGTGATCATTACAGTGAGTTCAGAAAAACATAGAATAAATCACTACTCATGTCAAGCAAATGAACAACTCTCAACTGAGAAGAAATAGAAGGAAACGTTCTTAACCTAGTGAAAGAGTGTGTCGTCCCCAAACGCAGAGCCAGCGTGATTCTTAATGGCCACATACTATACACATTTCTTCATAGTTACAAAGGAAGATCTTCAGCACTGTGCTGGGGCCTAAGTCAATGCAATAAGATAATAAAATGGAGTTTTTAAATATAAGGAATAGTCACAAGACCATTATCTGCAGAGAGTATTATGCACACGGAACAGCAACTCATGGGAGAAACACCAATGGGCAATACTCATGAGAAATCATCTATAACCTATGATACGGTTTGGCTCTGTGTCCCCACCCAAATCTCACCTTGAATTGTAATAATCCCCATGTGTCAAGGGTGGGGCCAGGTGGAGATCACTGAATCATGAGGGCAGTTTCCCTCATACAGTTCTCATGGGAGTGAATAATTCTCATGAGATCTGATGGTTTTATAAAGCGCAGTTCACCTCCACACGCTCTCTTGCCTGTCTCCGTGTAAGACATGTCTTGCTTCCCCTTTGCCCTCTGCCATGATTGTGAGACCTCCCCTGCCAGGTGGAACTGTGAGTCCATTAAACCTCTTTTTCTTTATAAATTATGCAGTCTTGGGTATGTCTTTATTAGCAGAGTGAGAACAGACTAATACAACCTCATAAATGTGAATCCAAACAAAACACTACCTCGCTTATGACACTGGCAACTATTTAAACAATGAAAACCAGTGCTGGTTCCTGTGATGACACTGTAGTTTTGTTCTTTCTGTGTAGGCCCCTAAATTGGTATGATTTTTCTGGAAAGCAGCGTGTGTGTGTGTGTGTGTGTGTGTGTGTGTGTGTATTAATTTCCATGTGTTAATGGGAACGTAGAATTTCTGAGTCAAGGAGTACAATCTTGTCTCAGGACATCTGAAGGCTTAGGCAGTTATGTCCTGGTACCTAGTAGTCCACTTAACAAATGCTTGCTAAACAAATTAAAGAGATGTGTACAAACTATTCATATGATTAGGATATATTTGCTATTTTTGTTGCAAATATTTTCCCAGTGTGGTTCATCTTGCTCAGTGTGGCTGACAGGGTTAATTCTTTCAAGGCCAAGCAGCTTCAGAGTGGAGGAGGCAGGCTCCAGCCCAGGTGCGTCCGAGTATGAAGCTATTGCCCTTATCTGGGATGCTTCATTCGATATAAGGATGTGGCGATTGATGAGGCCAGACAGGGAGGCAGGGCCCAGACAGAGCATGAAGGTTTTTAGTGCTCCCAGCTAAGGAGTCTGGGCTCTATTTAATAGTTCTGCGAAATGAAGGAGGAATGAAGCAGATTAATAGGCTCATGTGTGGTAGCAGGGCGGGTGGGGGGTGCCGGGGAGCCATTTGAATTTAATGGCTGTAAACGGGGGTATAACATGATCTTATTTTTGGTTTTAAGGGAGGAAGAAATACATAGGTGGAGCACGAGGGATTTTTAGAGCCGGGAAACTATTCTGGATGGTGCTGTGATGGTGGATACATTCCATTATGCCTTTGTCAAAACCCACAGAATGTACAACACAAAGAAGTAAGCTTTGGACTTAGTTAATGTATCAGTACCGGTCCACTGGTTGTAAAGTATGTCCCTATGATAACACAAGATGTTAATAACAGGTGAAATTTGGGGGCTGGGGAAGGCTGAGGGAGTGTAAGAGAACTCCTTATTTTCTAATCATTTTTCTGTAAACCTAAACCTCTTCTTAAAAATAATCTATGAATAATTCTTAAAAGATGATTCTATTATGCAGTCATAAAAAAGAATGAAACCATGTTCTTTGCGGTAACATACATGCAACTGGTGGCCGTGATTCTAAGTGAGTCAACGCAGGAACAGGAAAGCAAATACCACATATACTCACTTATAAGTGGGAGCTAAACTTTAGCTACTCATGGACATCAACCTGAGAACAACAGACACTGGGGGCCCCTAGAGGTGGAAGGGAAGGAAAAACTAACTACTGGGTGCTATGCTCAGTACCTGGGTGACGGGATCACTGGGATCCCAAACGTCAGCATCATGCAATCTACCTAGGTAACAAACTTGCACATGGACTCCTTGAATCTAAAGTGAACATGGGAGAAAAAAGTCATTCTGGTGGCAAAGGAGAGGCTGAAGGAGCGTCAGGCAGCATTTCCATCTCTTATGCCAGAGTCCCTCCAGGCTAATCTAGCCCTTTGCCCAGAGACCACACTCTGGCCCACTGCTTAGGGGTGCATGAGATGGCAGGGAAGGGCTGGGCGCCGTGGCTCAAGCCTGTAATCCCAGCACTTTGGGAGGCCGAGACGGGCAGATCACGAGGTCAAGAGATCGAGACCATCCTGGCTAACACGGTGAAACCCCGTCTCTACTAAAAAATACAAAAAAAACCAGCCGGGCGAGGTGGCGGGCACCTGTAGTCCCAGCTACTCGGGAGGCTGAGGCAGGAGAATGGCGTGAACCCGGGAGGCGGAGCTTGCAGTGAGCTGAGATCCGGCCACTGCACTCCAGCCTGGGCGACAGAGCGAGACTCCGTCTCAAAAAAAAAAAAAGAGATGGCAGGGAAGGAGCCCACAGGCTCTTCCAGGTGCATGGCCTGGGAAACTGAGGTGTAGTTGACAAGCTGTTTGCATGACACTCAAGGAAGGTGTGTGAGCTGCCCGTACAAGGGCTGGGCTCCTTGCCAAGGCTTGGGTCTTGGCTAACCTTCCCTCCATGAGGGCTGCTTGGGGAGGGTGGCATGTGGTGTTCCGAGGACAAAAACCAGAAGTGCCGCCTCGTGTGTGACCTTCCTCTGGGAGAATGGAACTAAGATGGTGTGGAGAAGGGCCTGAAGCTGCTTTGGCAAGGGAGACAGCATACACCACACCTGGGGAACTTCACCTTCAATGTTTAAAGAAATGAGCAGGGCTCTAAATCACTCAACCTGGGGGTCTCACTAGCCAGAAAAAAAGATAGATTTTAATAGACATCTTCAGTCTTCCAGTGATTAAGAAGAAAGTTCCAGGGGAGTTGAACTTCTCTTTAACATTCTCGAGGGCAAGGGGTTCCTTCCAGGCAAGCAGTGGATACAGGCTTCTAACAGACCCCTCATAGGCTTGGGTGCCCTGGGTTTCCCAGCCTGGCTCCGAGTCTCCCCCAGTACCTCGGAAGACTTTCCATTACAATTGTTTATACTTTTCATACTTTAAAAAAAGAAAAATAAAAGTGGGGGTGGGTGGGTATTTGTACATTGCATGTCATTCATTATTCCAAATGTAATTTTAATCACTTCAACATGAAAGCATCTTAATATTCTCAATAATTTTAAATATTAAAATCCACATTAGGAATTCCCCTGTCTATGCAGAAACTGCAGTATTTGCATTATGGATTGTGAGTATGACCCAGTCACTACTTTCTGAACTCAATTTTAGATGATCCTGCTGCTGGCTACCAAGCCCCCAGCAAATGCCAGGGAGATTAGTGGTAAACAAGCTCCTAACACATCAAAATTAAATGTTCCTAATTATCAACTTTAAACGAATCCTCACTGTGCAGCAGGGGTAATTCCTCTCCGTGTGTTTGTGACACTCAGAGAAGGTTTTAGGACACACAGCGTTACCATAATTTTTTCGACTGGAGTTCTCCTAGGACATCAGATGAGGTCCCTACCCTTAATTTTAATTGCATCAGCTGCATTCTTAATTAAAAACTGTACAAATGGATTTTATGCCATGCCAAAAGAAATCCAAGTTCATTAGTTATAAAACCTTTTAAAAATTGATGCAAATATGTGAATTCCTTAAAAGTTTGAACTCAAAGTCCTCATTTTATGTCAAGTTGCTTTTAATCTAGAGAATAATGAAGTCAATATAAATTAAGGTTTTTCCCTCTTGTTTTTGGGGGGGTTGTTTCTGTCATTCTGATTTTACATTTTTCCTTGTAGAATAAGATTCATTTTAAATTCAAATACTTTAGAGATTTGTAGAAGGGGGAAAATCCTTATTGACCTTTTCTCCCTGGGTTTTACAAATGAAAGCTCATAAACCCTTTAATAATTTTTCTTATTAAGCCACAATTACATCATCTTCGGTAACAATAGAAATCAAACTTGCCATCATATAGAATTAAGAGGAGTCTTCTCTAAATGCACAATTTACTCATTGTTGTAAATTTATACTTTTCGAATTTAGATAATTTTATTCCAAAATGTTGTCAAAGCCCCCCTTGCATTTGTTTAAGTGGTGAACAGCTGAGCTCTGTCAAAGAGACTGCAAGACTGTTTTCTCTTGCTTTAGTTCGATTTTGCCAGGCAGGTTTCCTTACACACACTGTGCACTAAATAAAGATATATATTTGTTGAACATGTGGATGCAGGCTCTCACTGAAAAGGAGGAAGGTTCTCTCTTCCAGATTAAATACATTTGAGAGGTTGAGGATATGGAAGTTTGTCAGGACTAAATTGTTGCCCAGTGTTTATCTGAAAAAATAAGTGACTTTGCAATTTGCGTTGTAGCAATAGAAGTATGGGCATCTATCCACACTGCATAGGGCTGCGCTGTCTCTTCTGCCAAACATTGGTTGTATGTGGCTACTTAAGCTTAAGTTCAAGTTAGTTCAAAGTAAATAACATAGAAAATTGGGTTCCTCAGTCACACCAGCCACACTCCCAGGACTCAGTAACCAGACACCATGGCAGAACGTCTCTTGGGGCAGCGTTGATGTGGGACGTTTCATACATTTGTGTGTTCCTCTGTTACCTGTCCCTGGACCTTGGCTCACATCATTTCCACTTCACTCCCCACAAAAGCTAAACATGTGAAGGGCATTTAGCTCCTTAGAAGCACGCCTCACACCCTAGCACCCAGGGAAGCACTCTCCGGTTTCTCTGGGTAGATGCTGGCTTTCCCATCCCCATCTGTTCCAAGGCCCTGCTCTTGCCAGGACACAGCATCCCCGAAAGCAGCCTCCTCCTCTACTCTCCCAGCCTCCCCAGGGCCTTTTGCAAAACATTTTCCTTGTGGGGATCTTTAATCTTATTTATATTTAAGCAAGCTTGTTTCCCCACTGTATCCAAGAGTGAGCCTCATCAGACACTTCAGGACTCTATAGGTGTGACACATGTGTGACAAATAACAGCTGGTCCTACTCATGGGATGAGGCTGCTTCACAGCCCTCTCCGGTGAACAGAGAAGGCCAGGTGCTCCTCCCCACACACCGTGTTCAAGAAGGTCCTGCAACAGTGAAGGCCAGGTGCTCCTCCCCACACGCCGTGTTCAAGAAGGTCCTGCAACAGTGAAGGCCAGGTGCCCCTCCCCACACACCGTGTTCAAGAAGGTCCTGCAACAGTGTAATGCTCAAGCCATATGAGGCAAATGTATAGCGTTCACTGGCTCTTAGCTAACTAAGTAAGAATTTTACTACTACTATTATGGAGAGGAAAGAAGGTTTCATAGGAAAAATGAAAACATTGGAAAGTTCTGGTCAGAGACTGAAAATATGAGCAGAATTATTGGCCTTGTGGGTAACCAGAGTAAGCTGTGCACATGCTCTTCTCCCACACTTCTAGAATCTCGATTGCCATATGTATCAGTCAGCCACTGCTGCAGAAGGAATAGCCCCTGTGCTTAGCATAAAACAGCAACGATTTTTTATTTCTCATGAGTCTATGGTTTAGATAAGTGGTTCAGCTGCTCTTGGCTGGGCTGGGCTGATCTTAGCTGGGCTCACTCTTGTATCTGAAGGCAATTAACAGGTGGGCTATAATAGTGGACAAGCTTGGATGACTCAGCTTTGCTACACAGGTATCTCACCTTCCAGCAGGCTAGCCCAGGTTAGTTGTCAGAGCAACAACAGCAAAATAAGAGAGCTAGCAAAAGCATGCAAGGCCTCTGAAGAACTAAGGTTCCAAACTGGCATATGGTCACTTTTGTCATACCCCATGGGCCAAAAAAGTCAGCAGGTAGTCCAGAGTCAACAGGTGGGGAAGTTGATGGGAAGAACCACAAAGTCACATTGCAAAGGCACAGATACAGAAAAGACTGAAGAATTGTGGTTATTTTTTTCAATATAACAGCTTGAATTGGGATATAATTCACATACCATACAATTCCCCCATTTAAAGGGTACAATTTAATGGTTTTTGGTATATTCACAGAGTTGTGCAACCATCACCACGATCAATTTTAGAATATTTTTTTAACCCCAGAAAGAAACTCCATACCCATTAGCAATCACTTCCTATTTCCCTCCAATTTTCCCCACACCCCCAGTCCAAGGCAACCACTAATCTGCTTTCCAACTCTATGGATTTGAGGACTGTCGCTATTTTTGCAATGGGTCTTCCCACATATCTCCTTCCCCAAAACCACCATGAAAAATGCTATTCCAAGAACAGCAGAACACTGGTCTATTGGAAGACATGATTTATATCCTGCCTCTGTCACACCCGTGAAAGTTAGGCTAATTAATGGGGTGCTGAGGCCAGAGTCTGAGCCCCAATGTCAGATTTCCTGGACATCATTTGCAATGGCCACCTTCCACCAGAACCTCAGTGGAGGAGACTCCCATCCGCGGAGCTTTCCTGGGCATAGGCAGTAGGCCTCGCCCGGGGAAATTCTGGCTTGAAATTTCATGTAAAAGCTGCAATAACTTCTGGGTTAAGAAAAGTTCAACCATGTTTTTCTCCGATTTCTTTGCCTTTGCCTTTGCTCTTCTCCATCTGCAAATGAAACTAGGAGTGTTGAAATGTTGCAAGGAAAAAAAAATACTCTCATGGTATTTCTGATCCAAGCGGAAGCAGAAAGTGCCAAGGAATCTCATGGGAGAAGCTCTTCTCAATGATTTTCAGTTGAATTTTTACAGGCCCATGAGGTTAGGATAGTTAAACAAACTTTGGATAAATGCCGCTGGCTTTTTATTCATTTATGAACTAACCCTTCAATTCTTTTGAGGTTCAACCATCAGCACTTTCTACAGAGCCTGAAAACAAAATGTTTCAATATGATTGGAATACACAGTGTTCAGAAAATGTCATAAAATGGGAAATAAAACCCCAGCATTTTATTTAATAGAATTATTCAAAGGCTTCTTTATAAATTTTGTTTACACAGAAATTCATTTAGGTCAAGTTGAGTAAATCAGCAAATTAGATACGCTGGTCCCTGACTTAATTCCTCCGTGTTTTAGAATTCTAAACTTTCTGCCCAATTGGCTGGGTCTGCCTGTGGATTTCAAATATCTCACCATGAAGAACAGCCAGAAGAAAACTGTAAATTTGATCCTCCAAGAGAGGGAAAGAGTGGAAGGTTTGCACGACTGTGGATCCAACAAAGCTTCTGGAACGAAATGTGGCCTTATGAATAACATCGAGATTGTCTTCCCAAACTCTCCCCCTCACACACTTTCTTTCTGCTTCAAGGAGAGGACAGCTGGAGCCAGACAAACTCAGAGACATTACATCAGGGATAAAGGTGGGTGGAGAGGGAGAGAGAGAGAGTGAGTGAGAGAGAGAGAGAAAGAGAGAGAACAGGAGGAGGAGGAGGAACAGGGGGAGGAGGAGGAGAAGGAAGAGGAGGGAGGGAGGGCATAAGGAAGCACCAAGCATAGCAAATTGCCTTTGTAACTCTGTAACGACTCCTTTTTCCAGAATTATTAAAGATGGAGGAGGAGAGAAAAGTCGAGAGGAAACCTCAATATAGCATCTTTAAGTGTTTTGTCTGCTTAAAAACAGCAAAGCACCAGAACATATAACCGTAAGTTGAGGAGGGAGCCGGCCCCTCTGCCAAGCCAGCCTTTTCTCTGTAAAGCTTTTGTTTCTTCCAAGGTGCCATAAAGCCTGAAAGGAAAGGAAATGATGAGCTGGAATGTCATTCCTTTCAGATCTTTATTCTGCTGCTGACTTTGATTCCGGCCCCACAGCCTGCCCCCACTTGGCTCTGCCTTCCTTCCCCACCTGATTCTGGTGCCATGAATGGAGTTTATCAGCCAGCAGCGGGCGTGCAGGGAGCGGTCCAGGCATAACGGGTGCAGGATGCATTTGTATGGATTCCTTTACACCTTGAAAAGCGACATCTTGTCCTGTACTTTCCTATTTCAAAGACTTACTTGAGAATATCTCGCAAAACGTTTAAATTGCCAGGGTCCTTGAGGACTCGCAGAGTGTAACGATTAAGCCATGTGCCAGAAAAAAGAAATGCATGCAATACACACAACTTCTTGATTTGTGCTAGAATCATAAACTTTACCAAGAAACTTTAGACCCCTCTAAATACGTCTTGGCTCCTTTTCCAGGAAGAGGAATACTAGAAAAGGTAAATAATTAAGGACCATGTTTTCTTTTTCGCCCCTTCTCTCAAAGTTTTAGTATCAAAAACAAATAAACACCACCCCCCAAGTTCTGCCTCATCTGTTCTTGCGCTTTCTCTTCTTTCGGCCAGCTCCTCTTTCTCCCTGCAGCCGCCAACCCCACAGGGCTCTGATCTTTCTAATTCACACTTGAGTTCTGATATTTGAGTACCTGTGATTTTCAGGCTGTGTGCAAGGCACTGAGAGCACACAGGTGAGCAAGACACACTCCCTGTCTCCAGGCATCTCCTGAGCCAGCGAGAGAAATTGCAATCCTGTGTGATAAATTCTCACCGGAGGTATTTGCTCAAGTTACCTGGCACCTAGAGGAGGAAGGCACTGACTTGGATGGGGGAAGTCAAAGATGACATCAGGGTGAGGGGAGATATTTTGACAGGATATTAAATACTAGGTCAGAGTTTTCAAGGCAGAGAAATGAGAAGAAAGTGTTACAGGAACATGAACACTGCAGCAAGTGCAGAGAACAGGTCCAGGCAGCTTGTGCTGTGCTCAGAAGAAACAAAGGGTCCTTCCAGGCTGCAGCTCATAGTCTGCTGTGCAGAGGAGAGGAAAACAAATCCTACGAGGCCTCCTGTGAAGGCCTCATAGACCACAACCAAGAGCCTGAATTTTGTGTATCTTGCATGGTGCTGCGGGAAGGTTGGAAGGTGGCCCAAGATATGGGAGGAGGAGCAGGTGTGAGAGTGCCTGCTAGGAAGCTATTGCAACATTCCAGCAAGGACGGGAGAGATCCACGAGGCTTCTCAGGTGATGGGCATAACTTGAGCACCAGCTAGTGATGGAGAATGTCTTAAAGACAAGAGTCCATTTTGACTGAGAGGCCTAGAAGATATCAGAAAGTTAGTGATTAGGGCATCCACCCATAGGCAAAAAGTGTGGGGAAACCATTTGAGGAAGGAGATGAGAATAGAAGAGAAAATGACTTCAGTTTGGGATGTTCTGAGTCAAGGCACCTGTATGATTGATATGGTTTAGTTCTGTGTCCCCACCCAAATCTCGTGTCAAATTGTAATTCCTAGTGTTAGAGGAGGGACCTGGTAGGAGGTAACTGAATCACAGGGATGGATTTCTCCCTTGCTATTCTCGTGATAGAGGTCTCAGGAGATCTGGTTGTTGTAAAGTGTGTGGCACCTTCTCCTTTGCTCTCTCTCTCCTGCCAGCCATGTGAAGATGCACTTGCTTCCCCTTCACCTGCCACCATATATGTTTCCTGAGGCCATCCCAGAAGCAAAAGCCTGTGCAGCCCACAGAACCATGAGCTGATTCAGCCTTTTTTCTTTATAAATTGCCTAGTCTTAGGTATGTCTCTATAGCAGTGTAAGAACAGACTAATACAAAGATCAGCATTGAGTAATCTAGGATGCCACTGGAAATACTAGAGTGATTCTGAGGAAGAACTGGGGTCTGGAGTGAGAAATGTGAAATTGGTGGGTAGGTTAAGCATGGCTTAAAGTCTTGAAACGACTGAGATGGCCCAGGCACATTTCATAAAGGAAAGGGGCAAAGTAGATGAGGTCAAGAGGGGCTTAGGGACAGTAGCAGCACTTTTCACTCCAAGGACTCTCAAATCCTAACTACTAGTTTTCACCCTTCCCCTGCAATGCTGTGTAAAAGCTCCACCAGTTTATATATACCCCATCTGCTTCTGGACTCATCCAAAACCTTGCAAAGTGCCACTTCTCTGTCCTCTGCTACTCAAAAGCACAAGATGGCATCTCAGAAAAATGCATTTATTCAGGCAATCTACATTCATGTAATAGACTTACCTTCTGACTTTATGTGCACGAAGTAGTATGACAAGGTATGAATATAAAATGCAGTAAGATGCAGCCCCTGACTCCAGCCCTACTTACCCATCCCCGACAAAGGGACAAAGGGTGTGTACATACCAGGCTGAGATCACAGACCTCAGTCAATAAATGCAATCAATTGTTATGGGTCACTGGTGAAGGTGAGCATTTGCTGATTACTTTGGTGACTCATAGGAGAGATTTTTAAGGGTATAGGATGAGAGACAAAGAGAAGAAAACAGGGAGGGCTTCCCAGAGGAAGGAAAACTTGAGCTGATTCCTGGAGGTAGGAATTCCTGCTACCCATGGGCTGCTCTTACTCCTTTAACTCCATCTGCTCTGCTCCCTTCCTTTATGAAATGTGCCTGGGCCATCTCAGTCTTTATAAGAGTTTCAGCCATGCTTGACCTACCCGCCAATCCCACATTTCCCTCTCCAGACCTCAGTTATTCCTCGGAATTATTCTAGTATTTCCAGTGGCATCTTAGATTACTCAATGTGGATTGATCATTGTATTAGTCTGTTTACTCCATTCAGGTTAAAGGAGTGAGAGCAGCCCATGGGCAGCAGGACCAACGCTGAGGACCTCCTGCACTGGGCCTAGCTGGGTGAGGGTGTGGGGCAAGGGAGAGTTTAGGGATGTGCTCAGGGATGGGTCATGAAGCCCGTTTATGCCAGAAGAAGGAATTTGGACCCCATCTTGTAATCAAGGGGGAATACCAAAAAATTCGGTAAGAAGCATCGTGATCAGCTTTGCAGTTAGGAAAGGTCTGAGACTTCAGGAAAGGAGACCAATCCGAAGGTGGGCTGCACTGTGGACTGGAGAGGAGAGGGATCAGAGAATCAGTAGGGACTGGCCACTGTTGAGGAGTGAGGTAAATGATAGCAGGAGACACGTCTTAGCCTCCTGGTTGGGGCCCGGAGGACAGAGGTGTCACTGATCTGGATGGGGAACCAAGGACGAAAAACAATTGAAGGAGGTGATGATGAGGTAAGATCCAGGGTAGGAGGAGGGACTTGAGAGAGTTATCATAAAGCTCTGGGGTGGGCTGGTGCACTCTCCACCACCTCAGCTCCGACAGGGCAATGCCTTTCATGCTGTTGTTACCATTGGCGTGTCTGTGTTGAATACCTTCAATAACGCCTTTACTATTAAAATGTTAAAATATTCATTGTTGAATTTAAATGTGCATACATGCCAACCTTTATCTATACACATGAACCCACCTCCAACTTCTCCGAAATTTACAGTGAGATCGCACTGCTAGAAGACCAACTGGATCAGCTAAATTCACTTAACAGTGACACTAATGATAATTTTACTACATGGGTGTCCGGTAGGGCTATTTCACCAATCTTTGAGGGAAACTGGATTCCGTTCAGTCTCCTCATGGAAGTTCTAATTTTCATCTCTATATCTCTGTGTTTTTCCATCTTGCTGATGTGAAATATTGTAACAGAAAGCACAAAACTTATACAACTAGTAAGTAAAAATAGTCCAAAATTTTTCTGAGTATAATAATGTCTTCCAGAAATGGAAAGATGGTTTATCTGCAAATAATTATCCAACAACTATTACGTAATGATATTACTCATCTATTTTCTGGAATAATAACAACATTGAAAACCACCATGTGTTTATTAAGCAAACCTTTTAGTTCTTTTAGTAAATTAATAGAGTACATTTTATGACAATTCTCTGTTCTGCCCAAAAGCCAAGCCAAATATTTGTTCCACTCAACTCAACAACAAAACAAGTACCACCATCAAACAAACAAGAACAACAAAAAAAGTTGACAAGAATTTGTAGTATAGAATTTGAATTTTCTAATTTGAAATAAAACTATTGAAAACCTCATTCTACTGCTGCTGATTTACCTGGGGACGCCATTTCTACTCATACCCTCCCATCTCTAAAAGACCCTGGGAAGGAAAGGCATAGTAAGTACGAGGGCAAAGAAGAAGCTAGATTTGGAGAAGCACAGAAAAGACAAAACAGAGTCATTTACTGAAGGCATAACTTCAAGGCTCCAACCAAGTCATTGCCATTCTTTCCCTTTCGAGCTTGAGAAAAGGCTTCAGAAATCATTTTACTAATTTCCTCTGCCTCTGAGCTTGGCTTCCATTTAGGATATAGAAATCCTCACAATAACATTGCTCCCACCCTACAATAAGAAAAAAAATGTTGGATAATCTCTAAATCTTACATTTTCTCGAGCTGAGATCATAAGGCAGCAAGGTAAACTGAAATCTGAATGGTGACAACCCTCTTCTAGGAGATATAAGACACATTAATGGCTTCATTTTTGGCAGGATGTGGGGAAAGGAAGCAGAAACCATGAGAACAAGTAAGGAGAAAAAAACTAAAATTCTAAGAAACTCTTAAAGGCTGAGTATGGCATTCAATGAGAATTTTAACCCATTTATGTTGGAGGCTGCACATTTTTTTGTGTGTGAAAGATCAGACCTTAGTGATGACCTTGAGTAGTAGGATATAAATAACTCCCACAAGCTTAGCATTCCAATAATGGAACTGTGGGCATAAGCGGGTTCCCTGGGTGTCCCAGACAAAGAGGGAGCATCCACAATCCTTCACAGGCTCTTTTTCTCAGGCCACTGCTAGGTGCTTACAAGAAAGGCTGGGACAGACAGCGGATTTGTGGAATTCCCCCATCGACATATATGCACAAAACCCTACTTCCTAGAATCTTTTTTCACATTAAGGAAAAGTTTTAAACCACTGGGGAAGGTCCAGGAAACCTCCTCCCAACCCCAGGACACAGGTGAAGATCCATTTCCTCTGTATAATAGGTAGAAACAAAACCTACTTCTTCCTGAGGAAGAACCAGAAAATATCCCTGCCTCAAACAAGAGCTTTGACGTCTGTTCCTGGGAGAGAAATGGGAAACTTTCTCCCACCAACGTCTCTCTTCTACATGTATGGCAAAACCTGGAGCACTATTAAGGGATGAGAACACTAAGAAAACTCCACCCTCATTTACAGACACGCAGGGCCTGCCTAGGGCTGTGGCTAGCCAAGATTGCTGAGAATTATCTCCTAATCCCACCCTGAGCGTTGCACCAAGTACAAGAAAGTAGTCAAGCACTGGAGAGTACACATCATAGAGAGAGACCCCCATTGTCCATATCTGTGCAAGGTCTGTTGACAGCTTAAGATGAAGCAAAAACATTAAAACACCACCAAGCAGCCTAGACAAGCTAGCAGCAGCTCAGCTGGAGGAATTTTAAGTCTGTGGTACACTAAGTACACTGTAGCAACAACAAAACCCAAATGCAACTCAGCTAACACCTAGATTGACCCAATATTCCAAAATAATGACCTGGCATGGGAAGAAGCAAGCCCATTTACAGTACAAATATTCTTTGCCTCAGTATCCGCTATACTTCTACCCATGATGCCCTTCAGTCAGTCAAAAATTATTACACACACACATGCACGCGCACGCGCACGTGCACACATGCGCCCAAAAGCAAGGGGAAAAAAAGCCTTCAAGAGTAAGATAGTGAACAGAAACAGAGCCAGAGATGACTCAACTGTTAAAACTCACAGACTAGGACTTCAAAATAATTCTAATCAATATGTTAAAGGATCTATTGGAAAAGTGGACATTTTGCATAAGGAAATGAGGGAACCCCAGATAAGTGCTGGAGACTATAAAATAGAGCCAAATAGAAATGCTGACAATAGAAAATACAGTATCACAGATGAAGAATTCCTTCAACTGACAAGTTAGCAGACTAGACAAGGCAAGAAAAAAATAGTAAATTTGAAGCTAAATACATTGAAATTACCCAATCTATAAAACAAAAAGGAAAAAGAGTGGAAGTGGGGCATATGGAGCAGAATACCCAAGAGATATGAGACCGTATCAGATGGTCTAATATACTTGCAAATATAGTTCCAGAAGGAGGAAAGAGGGAAAGATGCAGAAAAAACACAGAAGAGATAATAAGCATTTTCTGAAATTCATGGAAGACAGCCAACTACAAAACCAAGAAGCTCAAAGAACTTTGAGAAGGGTAGATTAAACAACACACACACACACACATATACAGGCATGCACACACACACTTTAACACATGCCAGTTAAAACCACGAGAAAAAAACAAGGAGAAAATCCTGAAGACAACCGCAGAAATAAAACATTACATACAAAGAAACAAAGGTAAGAAGTACAGGAAACTTCCTATCAGACACTTTGAAAGCCAGAAAATAATAGAGTGACACCTTTAGAGTACTGGAGAAAATATGCCAAATGAAAATTTTATAGCCAGAGAAGATCTCTTTTAAAAGGAAAGTAAAACAAAGACTCTTTCATACAAGCAAAAGCTAAGCCAATTCATTGTCAAAGCTGTATGACGAAAAGCATTAAAGGAAGTTCTTCAGATAGAAGCAGGATGATACCAGTTGGAAATTTGGTTCTAGGCAAAGGAATGCAGACCTTCAGAAATTTTAAAATGATGGTAAATATAAAATAATTTTAAACCTTATTTTATTTTAAGAATATTTGAGTCTTTAAAGAAAAAACAGTAAAAATGTATTGTGGGTTTATAACATGTAGAATAAAATATATGACAACAAAAGGAGGGGACAGAGGAGATGGAAGTTTACTGTTAGAAGGTTAGCATATGATACTTGAAGTGGCATAGTAGTATTTGAAGATGACTTTGAGAAGTTAAAGATGTATATTACAAATCCTAGAACAATCATAAAAAGTAAAAAAGTAGTATAACTCATAAGCTAACTGTGATGATAAAATAAAAATATGAAAGCAATTAATCCAAAAAAGACAGGATATGAAGAAAAGAGGAACACGGATAGGTGGGATAAACAGAAAACCAATAGCAACATGATACATTGAAACCCAACCTCATCAGAAATTACATTAAATATAAATGATTTGTACACCCCAAGTAAAATATATAATCAGATTAGACATAAAAGCTAGACCAAATCATACCCTATCTGCAAGAAACCTACTTTAAATAAGACACGTATCTGTTAAAAGTAAAAGAATGAAAAAAGATACACCAAGAAACACTAATTTTTAAAACGAAGTTGAAGGGGCTATATTAATATCAAACAAAGTAGACTTTGGTGTGGAATATTACCAGAGACAAATATAGGCATTAAACAATAAAAAAGAGGTGACTTTATCAAGAAGACATAACTTTAAAAAATGTGTATAAGCTTAATAATGGAGCTGCAAAATACATAAACAAAATCAGTCAAAACTAAAAGGAGAATGAACAAATCCACAATTATGGTTAGAGATTTAAACTTCACAGTATTATTAAAAAGTACCCATTTATGCTGCCTTCCCAGGAACTCGGATTTTCTGTATGTGAGTCTTTGGATGTGTGTGTGGGATTCCAATGAAAGTCACAGCAGAGGCGCAGGGTTTCAGGTAGGCAAACCTCAGGGATTATCCAGTCACTTTTTGGGCATCTCTGGCTATTCAAGTTTTTTTCTGCACCTTCGTAACTTTGGAAGAAATTGACTCAATTCAGCTTCCTTGTGCGTTTTCTTCCTTGTTAATTCACAAGAATTCATCCACCTTTCCTTATGAAGTGTTGTGTTTGTAAACTTTGCTCTGTGCACCAAAACTTCAATAACTACTGGTTAAATGGAATACAGTGAATGAGTCTGATATTAATCACTTTAGAGTAATTAATAAAAACACATAGCAGTGACTCAGATAAAATCACAGCACCACACAGCTCTCATTGGGTAAGCTTCATAGCTATCTTTATTTGTGGCAAACTGGTTTAACTATAATTACACCAAGTTAGGTGGATAAAGGAGAGAGTGAGAAATTGGCAGGAAATCTTTTATTATTTCGTCATTAAAATATGAATAATAACAGTAATAGTAATAGGGACTGCCTCCTACATTCCAGGCACTGTGCTAACAACTCTGCATTGACTCATTCATCCTCCCAACAGTCCTCTAGGCACAATTACCCTTGTTTTAGGGATGAAGAATATGAGGTGTGAGGATGTTCTACTTTGCTTGACCAGGTCATCCAGCTAGTAAATGGTAGAGTTGAGGTTCAAATCCAGGTTTGCCTGAATGAGCAAACCTCACTTGTGTGTGCTGGTTAAGAACAATGACTTTGAAGCCAAATATTTATTGAACACTCACTTTGCTTAACAAGCCAATTAGAAACTAGAAAGGCACGTGGGCCAGCAGTGGCTTTCGCAGAGTCTGGTGACAATGCAAACAGCCTCTAACTCATAAAGCCAGCTCCCAGGACCCCAATCAGAGGGCACAGGTAATTGGAGGGAGGTTGCGGATGGTCATTTCAAAGGGCAAATAGATTAAAAATCTACTCTTTTGCCTTCTCTGTAACAGCATTTGTTCTTAGAAACAGAAAAAAAAAGTAGCCTTTAAATTGACTTCACCATCTGTTTTGAATAATTTTGCATAATGTGAATAAGCTTTCTAATTTATCATTGCAGATTAGTATCAGAATTTTTAAAAGAGGATGCAAAGATTGAATTCTGTTCTTGTTGAGCAGCATTTCATGACTCATTTTATACATAAGAGAAACTGAGGTGACGAGACATCATTTATCCACGTCGCTCATTTATTTAGGGGAAATTCAGCAAGCACCCAGAGTCTTTGGCCCATGAAGTATTTATATTTACTTTTCCCAGGATTGTGGGTTGAGGATGGTACGTGCTCCAGGATAGGAGCGCCCCAAGTGCCACCCAGGAGGAGGTGTGGCTGTGTCTTTCATCTTCTCCGCACACTCTAGCAAGGATGTGGCAGGCACCTGGCCTGTCCCAGAGGCAGCTTAGGTGTAATTCTGCAGGGCACACTCTGAATTCCCCAGTTGCAAGCTGCATACTCCCTGCCTGCTCCTAGCTGCACACACAGCCTTGCACGTGGTTCGCATTGCTGGGCCAAACCCCACCCAGCACAGAGACCTGGCCTCTGGTACCAGGAATGATGTGGGGTTATAAACAGTCTGCACTGTCTCTGATATATGATGTGAAGGGGAAGATGCCGGGACAAGGGGAAAGGCTGCGAGGATTACTGAGAATTCCATTTCCAATTTCCTGACTCCATCGTCCTGCCACGAGGACATGCCTGGCTTCAGATCGGCCGCAGTGGTGCATGTGTGTGAGAAGGGGTGGGGAATGCCCTCTACCTAAGTCACTTATTTAGAGGAGGAACCTGCAGCAACCCACTTAAAAACTTCAAAACCCCATTGCATTTCTACATATTGTTCTTTCATTATGGATACGTCAGTTTTGAGAAATTTCACATTCCAGGTACGGTGACGTAACCTAACATAATTAACAGTATTGAATTCCAGATAATAAATAACTATTGGAGTATTTATGCCATCTGTAACCTACACACTTAGCTGTAATGACACTTTATTTATTTTCTTCCATATTTCTAGTCTTTTGAGGATTATATCACCAAAGTATTTTAATGATTGTATCGTTGAGGAAGATGAACGTGGCTTTTCAAAGGTATGGGAGCCTCATTGTTTTATGTAGCCTCTAAATTATACACATCAACCGTGGAACTCTGTGTAGGATTTGACAAAGAAAACCCATCCATTACAAAAAGAAACTCAGATTACGTGATTGTCGCCCAAGCCAGCTCTGGTAAAGTGAGCAAAAAAACTTCCCTTTTCTTGTTTAGCATCTTTTTTTTTTTTCATGGCTCAAATTGGCACACACTTAGAAAGTGTGCTCACGGGAGAATTTTAATTTATTGGTGCATCTTGCCCCTACTGTACATTCCCAGCTCCTAGTTGAGTGTAATGGATGAAGCAGATGTTTGACACGCAGCACCTCTTCATAACTTCACTCTTCAAAAACAGTTTTACAAGTACTTACTCGCATCGGTTCCCGTTCAGCACAGGAAACTGAGGTCATTGTGAAACATGAGGCTCGAGCAGAAGTCTGAACTCATGTGCCCTGCAGCTGGGCCTCCATCTTCTGAGCACGTTAGCAATTTATGAAACAGCCATAATTTTCAGCTTATGGACAAAGAAATAAAAGTGTTGACACCATTATTGTAACATCTGTGAAGGGAAAAATATGAGCCGATTTCTAAGTGCACAAATGGTACCAGAGTTATAAAGATTCTTTTATGCTTAATTGTATTCATTATCAGCAGTAATTATTTCTAACGCGAGCAGTTTCTTCCAATTTAATGTCAACCTAAAAGGTTAAGACCTTACCATGCAGGCATTTCTACCTCATGATTTGTTGGGTCTGCACAGTCACGCTAATTGGTAAAGCAGTAGTTGCTCCTGCGAGCTCGCCTGCCTAGTGGTTTCTCTGGGTAGAGCAGGGCTCTTGGACTGCGATATCACAGAAGGGTACTACTAGGCAGGGTCTGAAATAACTTCAAGCTGTGTGTTTATCAACAGTGGAGAAATTACTGAAGCTTTCTGTCTCTCCACCCCAATCCAAGCATCCCTGGAAACAAGCTTCTGTAGTTGTGGGTGCTGATACTGAGTTGTGTACTGGGTGAGAAGGCCCTGGAGTGCTCCTGCGTGCTATTGATGGATGAGAAGCTGGCTTAGCTAGCCCAGGCCATGAAGGCAGGTCCTCCATGTGCCTGCAGATAAATGCCCTGGTGATCCAAGCCCTCTGCTCTCAGTAGGCTGAGGGTGGCCTGGAACTTGAAGCTCCATCCAGTATGCAGCCCCCTTTCCCTGGTTAGTCTGTCTACAAAGGATTGCGGTCATGAAGATGACTCGTGGTGCAGTTGGTCGACAGGCCTCCCATAGTACTGGATGAATACATGAAATCAAATGCCTGTGCTGTGTGTGTGCTTGGGTGTGTCTGTGCACATGTGTACATGTTATGGGAGTTGGGGGAGGGGCACAGATAGCTCCATCTCAGCTTTCCAAATAACCTCTGAGCTAGCTCAAAAATGTGCCCATAGGTCCCATTTGGATCATCCCAGGGCATCTTCCCGCAGCCACAATAAGACATGCAGCCTCCTCCCTTGTAGGAGGCCAGTCAGGAGCCTGCTGTGGTTTCCTTGGCCCCATCCATCACTTCACTACATAACCTGATTACTTGATGCTGAAAATCAGTTGTCAAAATACTAGAAACCTGACACTCTCTTTTGTTTCTTAATTTCTCTTCAACTACTTAAAATCAGCTATCCCTATGCATTAGCTGTAATACACACCAGCTTGCATTCACTCAAGAAAGTCTGTTGTCTACCCTCAAAGATGTAGGGCTCACCGGAGCACAGGATCTGTCTTTCTTGTTGACCCATTTACCCCAAGGCTTACAGCTCCTGCAACATATGTATGCTCTTGTTTTAGCTCAGATTCCCTAGAAAATGGTTGAAGCAAGGCACGAGTGCCAATGTTTCACAGAAAAGTGAAATCCCAGGGCAGCAAGAGTGAAGGAAGAGAGAATTAAATTAGAGGTAAGTGGTAAGCAAAAACAAGATGATGTATTACACCTCTGGCCTGCTTTCAGTGAACGCTCAGCTACCCGGCCATCACTTGACAGATGACTCTCCAGGACAGGTGGATGTCACCGGACAGCTTGTATGGAAAAGCTATGCATAGAGTAATCCCCTGAACGGAGCAATGGAGAGGGACTTCTTTCTCTAATGTGGTTTGGCTCTGTGTTCCCACCCAAATCTGTCTCAAATTGTAATCCCCGTGTGTGGAGGGAGGACCTGGTGGTAGGTGATTGGATCATGGGGGTGGTTTCTCTCATGCTGTTCCCATGATAATGAGGGAGTTCTCACAAGATCTGGTTGTTTGATGAGTGTCTAGCACTTCCCCCTTCTCTCTCTCTCCTGCCACCATGTAAGACATGCCTTGGTTCCCCTTCACCTTCTGCCATGATTGTAAGTTTCCTGAGGCCTCCCAGCCTTAACGAACTGTGAGTCAATTAAACCTCCTTTCTTTATAAATTGCCCAGTCTCAGGTAGTATCTTTATAGCAGTGTGAGAATGAACTAGTACATTCCCCATCCCCTGTCTACTTCTCCCATAGGTCAAAAGACTCCCGGCATGAAATTAACACCTCTTTACTTCTGGGTTTCATCATTTGAGGAAGTCAGATTGCAAACCCTGAAGTTCAAGGCCTATCCACTGGATGCATCTGTCCCAGATGGCTGAACAACATTGTCTGTAAAACCCACATGACCATGGGAATGATACGGGTCAGGAAGTAGCCCAGGGTCCTGGGTCACGCGGTATGGACAAGAGAATTTGAGAAGGCACAAATGCTGGGTCTGACAATGATATCTGTTGAATAAATGAAAGTGGCATAAAAGGCAAGTCAATGATAATCTATGCCTTCAATGATTCTCATGTCTTACAGGAAAAGATAGAATTAGGAAGCAATGAGAGACCATTTAAAGGTCAAAGTGAACGGATATCCTCAAGCAAGAATGAAAGTTTGGTGAGGAAGGGTCCAGGGAAGGCAGACACATTGCCACCATTCCAAACACCTGCTTTTAACCCAAATTATTTTGTACAAGTGCCCTTTTATGGTGAATATGTCACAATTCATGTTATAGTAAATACACTGTGATGGCAACATAGCCTGCAAGAACGCATGTAACTGATGCTACAGCTTTTTAGAGTGGAGTCTAAACACATAAATGAAATCATGGTCTGTCTTCACACTCACTTTTTGATTATAAATTATTCCAAATGTGAAATTTCAAGCTAAAAAGTATAGATTAAAGATATGGCTTATGTGAAAGACAATGAAGTAACTAAGGCTAAGGTTTCCTAAAGTGGAGTCAGAGATTGCAGGAGGAGTGCACTCACACCTGCTAAGGGTCAAACCACAGAATGTTCTAGTACACTTGAAAAAACAATGGAAGTCGGTATCTCCTGGCCTTCAATATCTCTCAGCTGGGTGTACCCTAATTAACCAATCAGAATGGGTTTGCCATTTAGGATTTCTGCCCAGCCAACGAACTACCTCCAGAAACAACTTTTTATAGAAATCACAGGGGAAGTAAGAAACTTTCCCTGTGCTTGCCTTATGGAACACTCTTTGGGACTGGCCTGATTCAGTGTACCCAAACTGCAATTCTTTGTCTACCAAATTAATGCTACTCCTTGAACTTCCATGTCAATGTTTGTCAATTTTTGTTTTTCTTGTTTTGAAACAGTGTCTCACTCTGTTGCCCAGGCTGGAGTGCAGTGGCACAATCATAGCTCTCTGTAGCCTTGACCTCCTGGGCTTAGGGGGTCCTCTTGCCTTGGCCTCTTGAGTAGCTGGGACCACAGGCGTGTGCTACCATGTCCAGCTAATTTTTAAATTATTTGTAGAGATGGGGTCTCACTATGTTGCCCAGGCTGGTCTTGAACCCCTGACCTCAAGCAATCCTCCTGCCTTGGCCTCCCAAAGTGCTGGGATTGTAGGTCTGAGCCACCACATTTGGCTTGTGTCATTTTTAAAAAATTAATGCTTATAAAACGCAAGATTTTCTACAATTATTATAGATTGAAAAATTATATGTGATTTTCTTTGAAATTTTGCTAGAAGGGTCATATTATTATCTTCATTTTGCAGGTAAGGAAACTTAGGTTGGGCACCTTGTTCAAGGATGTTCTGCGGGAGTCCTCTGGCTCTAGAGTCTGTGCCTGTAGCTTCCAGTCTATGTTTCAACTCAAATAGCACTTGGTTTTGGTACTAGGTAAAGCAGACGACCACCCTATGGGCCCCAAAGACATGAAAGAGGATAATTTGTTTTCGTAGGCAGCGTTTCCCAGCAGTGTCTTGAATAAGAGAGAATCTCTGGATATGGCTTTTCACAGCTACTCTGATGCTCATTTCGAATCTGTACTCCATTATCCTAGAAGTGGACTAATGGGCTCTTCATCTCATGAGATACAGTCCATCCACCTAGTCAGCCTCAGCACTCAGAAATCTAAGACCAAGTGTTTAGGACTTCAGTGATCTATGTTTCAATTCTAACTAATTATCACGGGCTATTCTGCTACTCCACAGACAACACAGGGAAAGAGACAGCCTAACCAATGTGATCATTATTTCTGCCAGGTTGACCAAAAGGCAGTGCCAGAAAACAACTCTACAACCTCAAAGTCACCAGGCAGAGCCTTCCACAGTGCACCTCTGTTTGATACCTGGTGCCACCTCTAACAGAAAATTATAATAATATGACAATGATTCACTTCCAGAAAGTAATTTGAATCTGTGCCAGTGAGGAATGCCTGCCAGACTGCATTGCACTTGTCTTTCTTCTGCCCACCACAGCAAATTCAGGTCAGATAATTAGCACTCATCTTTATGCCTTATGCTTTCTGAATTTCTGCAGTACTATGAGTAGGAGGTAAAAGTTCTGAAACCTTCCATGAGGTTGTTGTTGCCATGGAAACCACTCCCTTGGAATGCTCATACTTATTCCCAGTCGCTGAACAGCAGAAGATGCTCCAACCTAAATACTGAAAGAGTCTTAAAAGCCAGGCGGAAGGCGGGAGGGTGCTGGGGAAGTTCGGGCTCTCCCCAGAAGGTGACAGTGAGAATAAAACAAATTAGGAAGGAGGAGGACAGGACCCTTGTTCTGCTCCCTGACAGGTGATGGGACTCAGACCCTCACACCTGTCCTTGTAACATGTCAATCAGGGAGCTCCATGCCCAGCCTCAATGCTGGGATATGATCTTCCACCGGTGAGAGGTTCACATGAACTAGACTGACCTCTTGTAACTCCCTCCCCTGCAACTGACTGGCTGCATGACCTTGGGTGAGTTGCACCCACTCTCTGGGCTTCAGACTATGCACCTCTTTAGAAATGAAGGCATTGCTTCAGCTGTGCAACAGAATGACTCAAGTTCCGATGAATGACTGCTGGGTTTGAGGCCTTCTCTTGTAGTGGATACAGCAAAAATATCCTATGAGGTTAGGTTGGGGCTTCCCTGTCTGTAGAAAGAAGCTTGCAGGAGTGATGATAGCATGAGGTCTTTGCTCAGATGTTCCAGAGAGGAGGTTGTTTTGACCGTCTTTATTTGGTTTCACAGGAAACCACTATCAGTAAATTTCCCATTTGACTTCAGATCATTTCCAATAATGTTGTGAAGAATAGGGACAATGAGAAAGATGAGGCCATTTCAGTCCTTGTAACTGGCTTGAGAGAGGGGCTGATGGATATACCTATACCTCTTCTAAAGATGAGGAGACAGAGGTTCAAAGCTCCATGGTAGTGCATCACAAGAGGCTCATGTGCCCAGACCTCCAGTTCTTCCCAGGTCAGCCTTGGGTTCAGCACCCTCTCAATTTGAAAGGAAAAACACCCACCCACTTCTCAGTTATCCCATTTCATTGCTAGGAGAAGTGTATAAGTTTTAACCTGAATCTTGGTTCCTTCTAGCTTGTGGGGGACACTGCCCACAGCGAATTTAATTGTTCTGGGGAGGCGTGTGTGTTAAACTTTTAAGACGTATTCTTGCTAAGTGAAATGTAAAGAGAAAGTCTTTGAACCTGCCCTCCAGGCTGGAGAGAGAGTACAAGGCCAGTCTGTGGCAAAAGCACGAAGACAGAAAAGGATGACGAGAGAGAAGCCCTCTTCGAGGAGGACAGGTTGGAGGCAGAATGCAGCAGTTCCCATAGGCAGACCATCCAAGAATAGAGGGAGAATGGGGCAAGTGGATGCTGTCTTAGAGACAAGCCATGGGGGCTTCCGGGTTCTCTGTTCCAAAACAATGTGGGTAGCCTTCACAAGAGCAAAGAGGCTGATGGTTTCTACAGGAAAAGCTACTTCTTGACCAGTTTCTGAAAGTCTCATTTTAATATGGAGATGGGAAGTTGAGTGGGTGTGAGAACAAGAGGACAGGGAATAGTGCAAAATTTAAAAAAAAAAGCAAAACGACCCTAAAAGATGCATATGACTGATTCTAATTGGAGCACATTTTCCTTGAATTTAAAGTCAACTTATACGACCATCATGCCAGACTACACAATGAATATCACCGGCTAAGAGGTTTTTGTTTCTGATTTTTCAGGCTCTAACTAGTTCATTCATATTTGGGAACAAAACAGTCACGTTTTAAAATTGATTTGTAAATAAACCCGACTGCAAACCCATTTAGAATTCAAGCCCTTTCATTCGAAACAGAATTTAAAAGACAGACATCTGCCAGTAGCCATCGGTTGGGATGAGTTTCAGGTTTGTTTTTGTTTTTGCTTTAAAATATAGTGCAAAATAATTTGAAGCAAAATTCCCAGGAATATCATCTGGGGCAAAGACAATCGAATGCTTAATGAAGTCTATTCCCGAGCCTGCTATTTTTATCCCCCGTTCATCTTTGCCACTGTCATCTCCCAGAGCAGCAGGCGGTGGCTGGGACAGCAGCTCAGAAATACAGCCCGGCACAGGCTCGGCTCACAGCCTCAGGATGTGGGAGGCTTCTACAGATGACCAGCTTGGTGGCATCATCGTCCCCACCTGGAGGTGTTTCTGGACTGGAACAGAGACACACCCCAAGACACCCCGAATTCCTCTCTGAGAAACAATCTCCAGTTCCTTGGCAGGTCGCTCATAAATATTTCCAGTAGGAAGGAGACCTTATCTGGAACCGGGATACGTGTCTGTAAGAAACTCTTATGAAGTTGTCGGAGTTCAAGTCGGCCTTCCTGTTGTTCAACCTGGTGGAGAATGTTCCTGTGGGCCTTGGGGCTCCTTTCAAAGACATGCTTTGTAGCTCAGCTGTTTGGGGGCAGTGGCAGGCACCTGGGCCCCAGTCACACAGTGACTGTGGGGCTTGTCCTTGTCCCTTGGGAGCAGCCTGTGACTCCAGCTCTTCAGCCTCTCGCTGCTCCCGCTTGCTGGGTGTGGCTGTGGATGGGTGGCCTTTGTTTTTGTCCCAGGGCTGCTGCTGCCAGCCAGCGGGTCTCTGGTGTCACCAGCCACAGGTCTAGGGGTCACCGTGAAAACATGGGACTCACTGACCCTCTACAGCTCCTCTCCTGAGAAGGTTTCCGGGTGCGTCTATCCTTATGGGGAGCCTCCCTGGCAGGCCACAGAGGGGCGAGGAGAGCTTCCTTCCTGGTTACCCACCCAATCATGCTTTGTGCTCCAGATGAAGTAGGTTTTCTGGGTCCTAATAAAGTCTTCCAATTCCCCCAAGCTGTGAAAGTCCAGAGGCGGCTGTCATCTTCTGTGCTGTGGCTGTTTCCAAAGTCAGGGCTGCCACGAGCCACTCTCCGATGGTTTGCTTTTCCTCGGAAGCGGCTGCAGCTCTTCTGGACTTTACCACCGCTGGGGCCCTCCTATTTTCTTCACCATATTGAAAAGGCATTTCCTAAATTCATAATGTTTTACACACATTGTGGTCTTGGGATTGAATTGTGAAGTCTGCATGGACGGGGGTCTGGCCTGCCCTTCAACTCTGCCCCCATTTCCTTAAGGAATTGGTGAACGTAGATACTCTACTTTTATATTTTTACAGCTGCCTGTATTTTCTCATTTGATTCTCATAACTCTGGGAAGTAAGGAAGGCCAGAGTTATTATTCCCATTTCTCAGATAAGGAAATGGAGGTTAGAGAAACATGAATGAGGCACATTGCCATGCAACTTAGCACCTGGAACCTGACCTCAGGGTTCTGATTTCCAGCACAGCCTTTCTCCACTCTCCAGCCTCTCCACCCTGAAGTCAGTCTCATATCACTCCAATAAACAGTTACATTGTCTCTGCCAACACAGGATCCCAAATTGCTGCCTCCACTCATCATCTGTCCCTTCCAGGCATGAGACTTTCCAGAAAAGGGCAAGATGGATAGAGAATCCTACGGTTCCGGAACCAGATGTACAATTTTAAGTCTGTTTTTTCCCCCTTTCAGAATTACCATTCCTTTATCTCATCCCGAAATATTCAATCAAGTATGTTAAACGCTGCATCCCAATGTTTATGTGCATTTAGTGGCTGGACATAGGCCCATAGCCTTCAGCAACAAGAAGGACCATGTTGCAAGGTCTGGAACAGCCGTGAAGAGTGAAAGATGGACAGGAAATGTCAGTCTCCCTAGCGACCCCTAGAAGTCCTCAGGAAGGAAACTGGACTTTCCGCAACATTTCAGTCCAATTTTTTTTTTTCTTAAAGCAAAGGGAGACTCCAGGAAGCTGGACATCTGGGGACCTTTGGGTGACCTTAGTCAGTCTTAGCAGTTTGAACTTCATCTTCTGAGTTCCCCCTCTGGGCAATGGGGAGCCACCCGGGCTGCTGAGCTACAGCCGTAGCAGATCCAGATTTCTGTCTGGGGTTTCTCCACCGGCAGAGGGAAAAGGGAGAAACAGGTGAGGTAGCAGGAAAAAGGCCCAGAAGGAAGAGAAAACCCAGTGAGAAAGTGGCAAGTCACTGAATCCGGGAGGCCGCAGGCCAGAGCAGGAGGACACCACCTTGAGAAGTCTCAGGAATCCATAGACTTGGACATTGACCAGGGAAGGGGTGTAGGCAGAGGGTGTTAGAGGTTTCTGGTCTGGAGGCTTGGTTGGGCATGCTCTCGACCCGGCCGCCTGGAGAGCAGGGTCACAGGCGGTGCTGCTTTGGTGAGAGAGCTTTCTAGAGGTGCCCCCGCAAACCCTGAGTGCTGCTGGTTGTGTCTGCCCTCTGTTCTGCAGTATACTCTTGTCTTCCTCGGCCCCGGTCATCCTGAAAGAGACACCTTAGTCCAGCCTGACTCCAGAGGACTCCCGGGAGCTCTGCTGACCATCCCCGTGCCTCCACCAGAAAAATGTTAGGTGACAATGTTGCAGGTGGATAGGAATCTCCACCCCTGAGTGAGCGAGGGACGAGGGGAGCCCAGGAAAGTGCCTGGCTCTGCCTCTGCAGTCTGTTCCTCTTGAAGCTGCCGTGTCACTGCTGATTTGCCTACTGGTTGAAGGCATTGCCAGGATGAGAAGGAAGTGAGCGGCACACTCCGACAGTGCCACAGGGCAAGGACAGGTGTGGCAATGTGGAAGGCTCCTGTGAAACTCACTGAGATGCTAGAGGGAGGAGACAGGGATTAAAGAAAAGTGGCTGCACAAACTTGGATTTCCTCATGTTATTAAAGGAGTCTCCATCATGCTGACCCCTCGGTGCATCCACTCACCTCCTCCCCCTGACTTCTGCACCACAGCCACCAGGGCTAGCTCCTTCCCAGCTGACTTCCAGACCAGCCCTCTCCTGCCTTCACCGCCTCCTTGCACCCAGGCACTGGCAGCAGCATCTTTGCAACCGGTTCCTCCTTGAGCCTTCAGCTCCTCCCACACTCAGACCTGTGTAGACCCTCCAGAGGGTGCCCAGGAATGCTGGGGAGGAGACGAAACTTCTAGTGGTTGCTAAGGATACAGGTTCAGTTTCTTTTTGTGTCCACCCTGAGAGAAAGGCTGTCCAGTCCTCAACAATGAAGCCATGTGGGATAATAGAGGAGGATTTTTTTTTTTCTTAAGGATTTGCTAAGGAATGAACACCAGAAACCAATACTTTATTCTATTCATAATAATTTATTATAGCAAAAATAAATCAGTACAAAATAAAAGCAACAATAGCCGAAATGCTTGCTGTAAAGCTGTCAGAATAATCAAAATTTCTTGGTACATCAGGATCTGTAAAAACTGATCTAGAAAATATTAGAGTTAAAAACTACTATGACCACAATAGAAAGTATAAAATTGGCAAAGACTAAAATGAATAAATGATATGTAGACAAAATACTGATCTATGAATCAAACCTTGACTGCAAAATGTATTTGGGAGAAAATTGGTCTTGATGAAAATAGTTTTGGTAAAATAATTCATTGACCAACTTTCTATATGGCAGCTAAATATTTCAAGTGTTTCTATTTTTATTTGAAATGTATTTAACTGGATTTGCTCCAGAAAATACTTTATTCACAAAAACCCAATGTTGATAAATTTTTTTTCAAATATTTACATTCATAAGCTGTTATCAAAGGATTCCCAGAATGAAAAATATGTGGAAAAAACAGCAGACTCAAAATGCTATGGACCAACTTCTATGGTTCCAGACAAGATGGAATAGACAAATTTCTCCCTAATTCCCCCACTAAGAGTAGCTAACAATCACAGACCTCATATATAAAATAAACATACAATTCTGAATGGTGAAAGGAAGAATACAATGAGCTAGGGGACCTGGGCCTTGAGAAACAGCATAGTGGCAAGTCCCCTGGGCTTCTCTTTTGCCTCCTTTATATCTGGACTGAGACACTGGAGAAGTGTGCAAATCAGAAATGTCAACAGACACAGACAAAAAAAAGACCAAAGAAAAACTGAAACTCTGTAGACTAAAGAATAGGACTAGGGAAAAAAATAATCTTAGACATTAGAGCAAAAACATGATCCATTAATGAAAACTTTGAGAAATCAAACTACGTCAAAATTTAAAACTTTTGCTCTGCAAATGACCCTATTAAGAGAATGAAAACAAAAACAAACAAACAAAAACCAAGCTACATACTGGGAGAAAATACTTGTAAGCTGCATATCTGACCAAAAGATGCATAGAAAAAATGATCAAAATTCAACAGTAAATACCCACAACTCAATCAGAAATGGGACAAAAGATACACCATTCACCAGAGGATATATGGATGGAAACAAGCATATTAAAATACATTCAAGATTATTACCATTATTACCCATTAAGGAAATGCAAATTAGAATCACAGTGAGATATAATTGCACACCTACCAGAACTGCTAAAATAAAAAATAAAGTGTAATAATACCAAGTACTATCAAGGATATAGAGAAACTGGATCCTTTATATTTTGCCTAGGGGATGCCAATGGTACAAACACTCTGGAAAATCACTTGGCAGTCTTCAAAGGCCAAGCAGGCACATAGAATACCAGTCATCAGTTGCATTCTTGGTCACATAGCCCAGAAAAATGAAAACTGATATCAAACAAACATCTGAACTGAAAACAACCCAAATCAACAACTTCAACAAATGAATGGCTGAACAAATTGCTGCATGTCCATATGACGGAATACAACTCGGCAATAAACAAGAGCAAATTATCACTGTACACAACTGGGTGGCTCTCCATGACATTATGCTGAATAAAAGAGCCAATATCAGAAGGTTATACACTGTATGATTCCCTCTCTGGAACATTCTTAAACTAACAATGATAGAGATGGAAGATGATTAGTGATACAAGTTTGGGGATGGAGGAGGAGAAGGGAAATGGGTGTGACTGCAAAGTGATAGCACAAAGGGGATGCCTGTGATGACAGGGCAATCCTATTCCTTGACTCAATGATTCCACCAATTGACACATGTGCTAAAATTGCATAGAACTAACACACACACACACACACACACACACACACACGAGTGCATGTAAAACTGGCAAAATCTCAATTGTACCAATGTTAATTTTCCGGTTTTCATTCTGTACTATAATTACGTAAGCTTTTACTATTGGCAAAAGCTGTGTGAAGGATATAGGCATCTCTCTAAATTATCTTTCCAACTTCCTGTGAATCTATTACTCTTTCAAAATAAATAGTTAAATGCAATGTAATGTGCCCACAAGCCCAGGGTTTACAGTAGACGTGACTTACTCTTAGCTCAAAAATCCTCTGGCCTGACTCATCTTGGCTCACTCCCAAACTCAACCTTGATAATTAATAAGGATTGTTTTTACATTGATAATATTTGCCATTTTCCAAATCTAGCAAATTCCTTTGAATCCCTGTGGTTTTACATATGCCGTTTTCCTCATTTAAAGAATATTAATTCCCCTTCTCAGGCATAATATCAACTCCTCTCCTTAGAAATTCTGCTCAAATTTCATTCCTCTGGTGCATGCATTTTGATGAGAATTATATATATTAATCATATATCAATTATATATTAAAGAGAATTATATAAATATATTTGTATGCATATATATTACACATCATATATTGATCATATGTCATACCGCATGTGTCACATTATAATTGAATTGCAGCTTCCCTCAGGCAGCCATATCTTTGATGGGAATATGTGGGTAATTGGGATTCAGTTGCCATAAGAGGGATGGATGCCAGAAGGTCTAAATACTCTCAAGCTGCATTGCAAATCTGAAAGTTTGTGTGTGTGTCTGCACATGTGTGTGAGCATGCACACACAAATATATAGGTATATACACATACATGCATGCTATGTTGCCTATATATAAAGATATGTAAAGTGTATGAATCTGTTCTCACACTGCTATAAAGAACTACCTGAGGCCGGCACGGTGGCTCAAGCCTGTAATCCCAGCACTTTGGGAGGCCGAGACGGGTGGATCACGAGGTCAGGAGATCGAGACCATCCTGGCTAATACGGCGAAACCCCATCTCTACTAAAAAATACAAAAAACTAGCCGGGCGACGAGGCGGGCGCCTGTAGTCCCAGCTACTCGGGAGGCTGAGACAGGAGAATGGCATGAACCTGGGAGGCGGAGCTTGCAGTGAGCTGAGAGCCGGCCACTGCACTCCAGCCTGGGCGGCAGAGCAAGACTCCGTCTCAAAAAAAAAAAAAAAAAAAAAAGAACTACCTGAGGCTGGTTTAATTGACTCACAGTTCCGTAGGCTGTACAGGAAACATGGCTGGGGGGTCTCAGGAAGCTTACAATCATGGTGGAAGGCAAAGGGGAAGCTGGCATGTCCTACATTGCTGGAGCAGAAGGAAGACAGCAAAGATGAAAGTGCCACACACTTTTAAACAACCAGATTTCATGAGCCCTCACTCATCATCATGAGAACAGCAAGGGGGAACCTGCCCTCATGATCCAATCACCTCCCAACAGGCCCCTCCTTCAACATGTGGGGATTACAATTCGACATGAGATTTGAGTGGGGACACAGAGCCAAACCATATCCTATAGTATCATTATGGGGCATGGATATGTATAATGCATATTTATTGATTATATACATATATACATGTATGTGCATGTATGCACACAATTCACACATAAGCATACTCTCTTGGCTTTCTATCAAGATGTGTATGGATATCACCATGTGACATAGATACAGATGGCACACGTGATATGCCTGCATCTGTACACACACACAAAGAGCTCACCGGGAGGTCTTGGCTTCCAAAATGCAGATGGATAGAGTTCTTACTGCACAGTACCTGTTTCACCAGAGTTCCGTGCTCCTAGTCCCTGCTCAGCCTGCAACTTTCTGGTTGTCCACTCATCGCAGACTTTTGCTCCCTGTCAGAACAGAGCTCCTGATGTTCTCGGACCCCAGGTCAAAATCCCTCCCCTCTTTCCCAGGATTCTGCATCTGGTGCTAACTCCCAGATTTTGACTACAATGAGGGTGAGGGGGAGCCATTATTCCCCAGCTGGGCAGCATCAACTTGTGCTCTCTCAGTCACAGCCTACCCTGTGGCAGTGGCCCCTGAGCTCTCCCAGGCAGGACAGGGCAGCTGTCCACCTCTTGCAGCTGCAGACTCCGTGCAGTCCATGGGGATGCCTCCTCTCACTGGGCACCCCTTCCCACCTTGGGGGAGCAGAGGGCAGAGCACCCACAGGATGCCTGCACAGCGTGGGTACCTGGCTATATCTCATTAACGACCTCTCTGTCCTTAATCTGGCTGGAGGTCTGAGACTTGTGGGATCTGTTCTTAGCGACTTCCTTTGTGAGTTCTACACACCCCAATCTGCCCCACACTCACTTTGACATTTACTTTTATCAAATTTAAGCTGAGTGGAGAAGAGTTTATTATCTCATTCAATATCCTTTACCAAAATTATTTGGTGATGAAACAGATGAAGAGAGGGGAAAACTAATCTTTTCCAAGAGGCCTTTGAAGGCAAACACCCAGATTTCTGATGCCTCAGAGTCCCTTCCACATGGAGCATCTAGAACATTCTACACTAAGCACTGGCCACGTTATGACAGAACCAGACACAAGAGCAGCCCTTGCTGGTCCAGAGTTAACTCAAACACCCTGTGAGTGCCTCAGCCACATGAAACTTTATTGACCAGTGACACCCGGTCTGTTTCAGAGGCTTTGGAGGAAAAACAGTCTCTGGGGCCCTTTCTCCATCTTTTGAAGATGTAGACGCTCTCTGCAGGCAGATGGGGTTGCCAGCTCACTCTCTTGATGCAACTTGAGGTCAGTGTTGGGACTGCGGCTGCCCCAGCGGGTCATCTGCTCTCTGAATATTATGTGTTAAGAAATCATAGTTGGGCAATGTGTTCCCAGAATCACTGTATTCTCCAACTATAGCTTACATATGTCAGTGTTTGTATTTTATGTTCCTTTGACCTGGCTGTTACTTTCCAGTTGTTCCAAAAGCTTAAGCATGTTTTGTTATAGAGCTGGAACATTTTAAGACATGGCAGCAACATTTCATAAAATTGCAATGTCTAAAATGCCAAGTGTAATTGAAAGAATTTCATATTTATTTCAGCTGTAAAACTGAAGGAAAACATTCGTATTACTTTTAGTCTTTTGTAATACTCTGTGTTGATCTGTTTATTTTGCGAAAGGCACTACCCTAGGCTCCATCTAGGTTTTCAAGGTGAGGTAAGAGTCAGCCCCCGCCCCAGGTGAGCATGGGGGCATCCAGATTCCTCGGGATGGTGCCTCTGGGTGGCAGCAGTGTAGGAACACACTTCCTCCTGCATGAACTGCAATAAGAACTACTTCAGACTAAGGCGGCAGGGAGCTGGATGCTTCAGCCATTTCAGACCTTCAATGACTGACCTGCTCCAAGCCAGTTGGAAATGTAAGAAACTTGGACTGGAGATCATTTGCAGGATCCAACAGAGAGTGGTGACCTTTACCAGCCCCTTGCGAAATCTGAGATCCCATCTCTTCAGCATGCAGTGGGGCAGGGACCCAAATGGGACTGGACGGAGGCTTTGCTCTGCAGTGCTGACAGTCTAGAGGAAGGCACAAACACCAACAGAATCTGAGCATTCGCTGAGGCCATTTCAATATGCAGTGCAGGAATGAATGTAGTGTGCGTGCACCCACTCCTGACCCGCAGCTAGAAGGAGAGAGACCTGAGGGACAGTGTGGAGGAGGTGGACTGGTGGCACCCTCTCCTGCTGGGCACGTGGCCTTGGGCAAGTCATCTAACCCCACAGAAGCTCATGTCTTTGTCTGTGAAACAGAAATGGTAAAGCATCACACCCACCTCTTGGGCAAGTATTAAGAGTTCTCACATGTAAACGCCCCAAGGCCACTCTGGGGCACGCAGCAGCAGCCGCTTATTGAGTCTCCAGGAGACTGAGGAAAAATTTCATGGGATGACAAAAGCTGATTCCCTTAGTCAGTTTCAGTCAAGAACCCTGAGCCTAAGGAAGAAGGAAAGTCCCCCACACCCCCAACCAGGGGTCCAGTGGTCACAGACAGCAAAGAATGTCGGAATAGCAGCATCTTTGATGATGGCTGGGCAGTGCTATGTGGAGCTGGCTGGTTAGCTTAGTTCCTGAAAATTAGAGTCATCTATCTATCTATCTATCTATCTATCTATCTCTAACTAGCTATCTTATCTATGCAGTCCTCCTTTCACTTTCTTTATCTTTGCTTCTATCTCCCTCTCTCTTTTGTCCCTCTCCCACTCTCTTTGATCTCCCTCTGTCTTCTCTCCATCTTCCATTCTCCCTCCCTCTCTTCTTCTATCTCCATGTCTATCTCAGTCCCTAGATTCCCATGGCACATCAGATCTACTCTTTCCTCAATCATTTAAATTTACAGACAGGGAAACAGAGGCCCAGAGACAGAGAAGGGGCACCAGCAGCTTCCCAATGTCACACTGAGAGTGGTATGGCCAGCTCGGAACTCAGACCTCTGTGCTCTGGAACAGCAGTCTCCAAGTGGGGTGTGAAGAAGATTCAATGGGCTATGGGAAGAAAACATTAAAAATTCTATTTATAATTTTTGCAGCTCATGGTTTTAGAATTTGTATTTTGTGTATGCTTTATAAAGCATACCATACAACACGTACCCACTAATACCTATCTACCTATGTATCTATGTATCTTTGTATCTATGTATCTATCTATCTATCTATCTATCTATCTATCTATCTATCATCTATGTACTTAAAAGCACATCCCTATACTCACACTGGGGGCAATATTTTGCTAACAGAAGTGGGACCGAAGTGTTTGGTGACCAATGTCACCTGTTTGTTGTGGGTGGGTAGATTTGAAATTACTATCAAACCTGTCCCCTGTTGTTTAGTATTGAAATCTGTTTCTCCAGAGTTGGGTGCCTAGAACTGGGAACATACCAGTTGCTGCTACTGACCATGTCTAGAAGGATGGAAGGCAGCTCGACGTTCCATAGAGCCAACTGGTTTGCACAGAGGAGGTACGACTGCTTCTGAATCTCATCTCACCTATAAGCATCCCAATACACTTCTATTTCATGGGGTCATGATAATTCCCCAGCAAGGAGAGGAGGTGTCGCCAGCTGGTTGCTTGTCAGACACTGAAGCCCTTGGACTCTCTCTGTGTCCAGATCATTGCCCTTGCCTGGCCTGGGTGTTGCCTGCAGGAATAGCTGGGGGAGGCTGCTCACCCATCAGTGTTGGCTCTCCAGCCCAGCTGCCTTCCACTGGTTCCTGGAAACAGCATGTCATAGCCCCGCAGCAGGTGGAACTCAGAGGCCAGGAACAGGTTATTCTCAGGAAGACACAACTCAGATTCCATACCTTCCTTCTGGCTGGGCCCAGAGGCACTTCTCACGCATTCCTTGGCTCCAGTAAGGGTCCTGAGGACAAAGCAGTTAGACTCAAAGCACATCTTGAGTCTAAGTTTCCACAAAGCCCTTTAAAGTGGCTTATGCAATTTTCTGGTTAAAAACTTTGGCCGCCTCAGACTCCACCAGCAACAGAAGTTGAGAGAGCTGAGGACCTTGAGGTGCTCAGTGCTTTGCATTCCCACAGCCAGTGGGAATCACCAGTGACAGTCACCAGTGTTTCTCCCTTAGATTCAGTCCTCATGTTCATGTCCCCAGCCCAGAGCCAGCCCAGCAGGTGAGCCAGTGCTCAAGAGCTTTTGCACACATGGAGATGCCTCATGGCCAGGGTGACCTTATGACTGATCTTCTGAACTGCGGCATTTGGGAGCACTAAACTGATTAAGGCAGGTGAATAAGCATAAACTATAGATATGCCAGAGCCCCCTACTTAGAGAAGACTGTACAAGCCACCAAGGTAAACCACTTACTTGTGCTGAGAGTAACCTGTGCCCATTTGCAGATGGTTCTGTTTGCAAATGGCCTGTCTGGCTTTGTTCAAAATTGGAGTCCTTACCACACTGTGAAAGAGATCTGTTAGCCAAGCAAAATTGTTGCTCCTTAAGGAAAGCTAAAATGTCAAAGTAGTTGAATCTTTACAAAGTCAAACTGATATGGTTTGGCTGTGTCCTCACCCAAATCTCATCTTGAATTGTAGCTCCCAGAATTCCCTCATGTTGGGAGAGAGACCCAGTGAGAGATAATCAAATAATGGGAGTGGTTTGCCCCATACTGTTCTCATGGTCATGAATAAGTCTCACGAGAGCTGATGGTTTTATAAGGAATTTCCCCTTTTGCTTGGCTCTCATTCTCTCTTGTCTGTCGCCATGTAAGACGTGCCTTTTGCCTTCCACCATGACTATGAGGTCTCCCCAGCCATGTGGAACTGTGAGCCCCTTAAACCTCTTTCCGTTTATAAATTACCCAGTCTGGGATATGTCTTTATCAGCAGCATGAGAAGGGACTAATATGCAAGGTATTTGGTTTCAGAGAGATTTTCTTTTATGCTTCAGTAAAAGGACAACACTTCTCAGGGAAATCTCACCTTTCTGCAGTAATTTCAGTGCCCTGCAGTCAAAGCCAGCATTCTGGTGGCAGTTTCTGAGTTTTGCTCAGGTACCTCTCTAGCCACGGATGTGGCCCAACACAAGCAACCCTGGGTCCCTACACCAGGCTGCATCACACGGTCTGTGTTTTCTAAGCCAGGGACTCTGGGCTCCCTGAGATCACACTCCGGTGTTGATTTTAAGTGGGCATTTGAAATGCCTCTACTGGGCTTCTGACTCATGCTTTACCTCCAGGCCCTGCTCTGTGATGCTGTGGGGTGGGCCCGGCCTGCGGCCTGTAGACTTCATTTAGCCGCCTGGGTCCTGCTGTCCAGGGGATCGTTGGCCCTGGGTCCTGACGTGGAGTTTAATATGTTCATAAACATGTTTTCAGTGATCCCTGCTCCCTGATATCTGGCATATTAACAAATAAGTGCTGCTAGGGGAATAGAAACCAGAATTATACCATCAGAGTGGTATTTGGGGGGAAATCCTTTCCCTCTTCTGATTGCAGGCTAGGATTTTTTTTTTATTATTTTAATAAAAAACAGAAGTGATGAATAGCTCCACCTTCTCCAGCACTAAGAAGAGGGTGCTTCAGACCCATGGGGTTCGCCTCCAGAGTTAAAATGTTGACAATCTGGGAAGCTTTTGTGTGTTTGTTTAATTCTGGAAGCCAGTTTCAGACGATGAGGAAGAAAGCAAATAGGATATGGCAGAAAGACAAAAAAGAACATATATACCAGACACAGATTTTAAAAACCAAGCCCATCATTATACCGTGTAGGAAGGGGAGATTTTTTTTTTTTTTCAAAGAAGAACGTGTAAGTGGTCTGCCCTTGTCTGAAAGCCTGGACAAGTGACACAGACTTTCCACCCATGGTGTTTTTAATTCCTCTGTCCCTGTGCACAGTACAGGAAAATCACCCGGGTCTTAGAGAGGCAGTATCTATTAATTCAATCGCGCTCATTGCGAAATACACACGAGGTATTTCAATCTGGCAAGGTGTTCACCGTCCACCTTGAACAAAGGCCAATTTTTCGGTAACCAGAGCCACCAGAGGCCAGACTTCGTCAGAGCTTGAGGTTTAAACCCCTGTTTATTTGGGTATGGCACCAAACGAAGCATTTTCTTTATGTTCCAGCAGTTTCTGGAAAACCAGCTGTTCTAAATTTGGTTTAAAACATTTGTTAAAGTCACCAATAAATGAAAAGGAGAGGGAATCGAGCTGGCTTTGCAATAGGAAAAAGCTCTCAAGTTTCCTTAAACAAGACGGGTTTTCCTTCTAGATTGGTTTTGTAGTTGGGCTTGTCTTGAGGGGATTGTTTCTGTCCAGGGCTGAAAGGTTTTTCCACTTCCATCCTCCACGCTCAAGCACGGCCCAGCTGCCCCGAGGTTAGAGAGCTGAGGACCGCGTAGGCAGGCCAAGGGGGCGGGCTCAGCCCAGCCCTTGGAGGCAAACTCAGCCCGGGAGTGCGGCGCCCCCAGGCCAGCTGGGCGGCACCTATGGCAGTGCCACCGGCTCCTCACCTGTGCCCACAGGTATCCAGGCTCCAGAGCTTTTGCACGGTGAAGGTGATTGAGTGAGCCGCCGAGCGGTGGGGACAGGAATGCTTGAGTGAGGAGCACTTCCAACATGGTATTGAAATCATTAGTCTGGAGTAAAACCCTGGCCTCTTTCTGGACATGGCAGGGCCTAGAGCGACAGGACCTGCCCCCTCTAAGACGGCCCTTGGTCCTCAGAAAGTGCGGGGCGGAGGCCCCATCACCGGGAGGCGTGCTGCCCTGAAATGCTCTTCGAAGAAAGTATCAGCCATAACAAATGAGCACGCACCGCGCACCAAGTCTCGGACTCCAGGATGGTGCCTGGAGGTGAGCAGCCCTCCCTTCACCGCACAAGGTGGATCAGACACATGGCATCTCCCAGGACATGCATGAACTGAGTGAAACGTCATCGCAGGATGGCAGCGTCTTGCTCCTGCGTGCGGCACACACACCCCAAGGACTGAGGACTTCCTTTGAAACACTGCTTTTGAGTTCTGAACCAATGTGTTGAACAGAACGCCCGCTCCCCCCACCCACCCCTCCTCAGACTCTGGCCCGTGCTGGCCCCATCTCACACAGATGCCCTTCCCTCTTCCACCATCTGCCAGGCCCTCCGCCTTCAGTCTGTCTCATGTCCCAAATGGGTCTTCTCTTGTCCTCTTGAACCCCAATACCCAGCTCCTACAGTGGGCACCTCATTAACTCTTCCAGGTACAAGTCTCTCCTCTCCGCTAGACCATGAGCCTCTAGAGAGAGCAAGATCGCATGGGTCCCACGGCCACCAGGACAGACGTCATCCCTACAGAAGATTCAATGAGAGGGTGTGGATTCCTTGCCACTTCCCGAAAATATATTGCCAAGTCCCACATCAGAAGTCTCGTGGGTGAAAACGCTTTTTCACATGGAATTACAATATGTCACAGTGAAAAAACGTTTTCCAAGATTCAGCTAGGTGAGCAAAGTGAAGGCTGAATGCAAACCAGAACCATATTGTAGCCCTCCTGACATTTCCAAAATAGTGACCAATAAAAGTTGCTATTTATGCGTGCCCTACTGGTGACACTATTAAATCTTTTGGCTGCACTGTTTGGGGAAGGTTACAGGCTGAAAGCAGTGTGAATTGGAACCGTGTCTAAATTGGAATTTTTATCTGGCACCATTTGGCTTAAACTTGGATCGCTAACCTTCAGGATTTACTCATACTGGAATTATTCAACAGGGGACTCACTGCTGTGTGGCATTTTTTAAAAAGTGTATAAGAAAAGAGAAAAACTTGGGCATGCTGCCGACACATGCATTATGTTTGGAAAGGGCTATTCTTCCAACTTGGGGGATACAAAGGAGACCTAATTTATTAGCATTTCAAAATTCATCGCCGCCGCAGAATGGGTAAACAGGCAATTGTGATTAATCTAAACTGAAAAGCCACATTT
The DNA here is from genome assembly GCF_009764315.1 of Trachypithecus francoisi. Lineage (NCBI taxonomy): Eukaryota > Metazoa > Chordata > Mammalia > Primates > Cercopithecidae > Trachypithecus > Trachypithecus francoisi. Next base: position 2,536,830 of record NW_022681442.1, on the reverse strand, counting down.
TGTTTATTAGATCTCTAAACCATCCAAGCTACATTTTTTGTAATAGTTCAGATTTTTTTCTCCCCCACTACTCTTCAGAAGTGACAGAGAAAAATCTATTTCTTGGCTGGAGTAATCTCAAATAAATTAATATCATTTTTCATATAAATTTGTTTGGGGAAACTTGAAACTGTAGCATAACCTATTGATTTCATTATTTGAATTAAGTTTAAGAAATCCTACAGCTGTTTGCTGTCAAAATTTAAACCTACTGTCCATTTTCAGCTAGACACTTAATATACATTTCACCTGGTGGCTCAATAATGTTTTAATATAAAAGTACATGCTCATGAAACATATGCTCAGGGCTCCTCTGAAGCTTAATAGCAACAGAAGGGGTAACAATTAGCAGTTTTGTTTTCCTGGGTATACGTGGTCCAAGTTGAAAGTTTTTGCTGGGCTGCTTCCAAAAAATTTTGTTCCTCATTTCTTGACCTTTTTGGAGTTTGGAATCAATGAACCACATTGCCTTCCATAAGAGTGTCAAGCGTAGAATAAAAAATTGCATCACATCATTTTTCATCGTGGCCAGATGAGGTCTGAGTGGAGGAACAAGGAACAGGAAAGAGCGAACATCTGAAAAATTGGCTCTGCAAGCTGGAATGTGATTCTGCTCTAAGGGGCCACTTTTTTTTCCCTTTCTTTCCAGAACAGGCAGGTTGTAGACAGATCTGGGTCTTAGCCTGCCACCCCAAGGGCCCCAATGTCAAGAAATAGTGATAGAACACTGTTCATTTATGCAACATCTGTAACACATATAGCAAATTATTAATAGCTCAATATGCCAATCTGCCACTGTGCATTTTTGGCATAGTAGGGGCCAGGAGCACGGAAGTTTTGCAGCTCAGAAATGAAAACGCTGCTCCTGATGAAAATTAAATGCAGGTGCTTTGAGTTTGTGTATTTGAAAGCAAACATCACTAGCTTTTTTGGGGGCGGGGGGGGAGTCAAAAAGTTGCAATGCTTCCAGCTAAACTGAAAGGTTCATAGAGCTAATCTCTTGTGGATATTGGCATCGGTATTATTTATGTCATGTTGTGTCACTTAATGCTAATTTCTGTGATGCTAACAGTTCTCTGAAGAGACAATTATGCCTCTTATGGCAATGAGGGATGCTGCTGAGGAACAGAGAGTGGAAGCCACATTGCTTACAAAACAAACAAAAGCCAAGGCGGGGATCAGAGTCCCCAGTAAATAGGAGCTGCTGTGTGGTCACCACATGCCACTCCCCTCATTATTAGCCACCACTTGGTTTCATGGAGACAGCTTCCCTGTCTCCATTGCAAACTTTCATCTTGTTTTTTCTTTACTTTTTCTTTAAATCAATAACAAAATCTTCTGTTCATTGCTTACCAATGAACACACAAAAAGCCTCCCCTTGTCTAGACTATCGCCTGTTTGAATTTCTGAACCGTCGGCCTCCTGTGTCCCTGCAGGTCTCCAGTTCCAGCCTCTGTTTCGAAGTCACTTTGCTTAGTGTCTGCAGGCTGGAAGGGCGTGCTTGAACTCTCTGCCAGGATAGGTTAGCTACTTCCCCTGGATTTTATTTTATTTATTTTTAAAACTACTTTATTAAAATACGATTGTCATAGAAAAAGTTGCAGATATTTAATGTATAAAATGTGATGTGTTTGGGATCTTATCCCAATATAGCCATGAAACCCTCACCACAATCAAGGCTATCACTTACCTTTCACCACCGGAGGAAGTTTCTTCCTGCTTCCTTTATTTTTATGTTTTAATTCTTTAATTTTTAAAAAAATCTGTGGCAAGGACATTGAGTACAAGGTCTACCACCTTAGCAAAAGTTTAAGTGTATAGTACAATATCGTTACCTATAGACCCTGGGTTGTACAGGAGATCTCAGCACTTTTTCATCCTGCGTAACTAAACTTGGAACCCTTGGACCAACCTCTCCCCATTTCCCCTCCCCCAGCATCTGGTAAACACTATTCTACTCTCTGATTTGATGATTTTGACTATTTTGGATTCTATGTAAAAGTGGGATCGTGCAGTATTTGTTCTTCTGCGCCTGGCCTTTTTCACCAGGCGTAAGGTCCCCCAGGTCTGCCTAAGTTACTGCAAATGCACAGTCCCCCTCTTTTTTAAGAGTGAATCATAGTCCATTGTGTGGATGAACCACATTTGATTTCTCCTTTCACTCATCCACAGATCCTAGTTTTTCCTGTATCTTGGCTACTGTGGTTGATGCTGAAATGAACATGGGGGTACAGAAATCTCTCTGAGATTTAAGTTCTTTACCTTCAAGGAACTACTCCAAGGAGCTTGGGGCTGGGGAGATGAGAATGTGTGTGGGGGGCAGGGGTGGGGACATCACAAGTTTGCACACTTGATCCTCACTCGATTCCTAAGTCCTGCTCTCTGCTGGGCCTGTGCTAGGAGCCAGAGCTTCAGGGATGAACCAGCACCTGCCTGCAAAGCACAGTTCTTCAAGACAAGCAGTGGAGCGACGAGACAGAGGAGGCAGGCATGCTTCCAGCTTGCAACGGGGGTGCCTCTTGAAAACAATTCCTGTGCGTTTTCCTTGCCATAGCTGCTTAGTGCTCCCAACTGCCTGTAGGCCAGTGGGGTTTGTCGCCCAGGAGTAGAAAGGCAGAGCTGGGTAATGTCCAGTTCTGGCTGTGCACACAGGAGACAAGGCGGCACTTGTGCCAGGCAAGCACTTTGCCAGAAGAGGGCTAAGGGAAAGGATGTGCTGTTGCTTCCCATTAGCCATTCAAACAGGGCTCAGGGGCCTCATCCTGGCTGTGAGGGCAGTGGCCCACCTGCTCGCGACAAGGCCGAACCATCTCTGTGGCAGGAGAGAAGATAGCAAAGGGTGAGAAGAAGGAAATGCTGCCCTTTCTCCGGCTCTGAGGCTCAGATGGGGAGAGGAGGCCAGAGAGCAAGTCGAGCAGATCTTTGTCTTAATTACTGGGAAAAGTTCAGGGACCTCAAAGGTGGGGTTCTGCTCTCTCCTCTGTTGGAGACCCTGGGAGGCAGCTGCGGGAGACAGCCTGGCATATCCACTGGCTTCCAGCACCAGACTCCAGGCAGCCAGCAGAGCTGGCTCACAGGCAAAGAAGGCACAACGCCCTGGAGGCCACAGCCATTGCCAGGGACATGCCTGACGCCCCCAGTCTTCCTACCTCCCCCATCTGCAGGGCCCTGGGAAGGAGGAAGAGGCAGAGGTGGGGGGCACCTGGACCATTCTCCAAGAGGACTAGAACCACCTACAGAGATCCTTCCAATCACCAGGTCTGACTAAGCTGAAGGCCAGACTTACGTAGCTAAGTCTTTTTCCCTGCCAATCAATAGGCAGGTGGCGATGAGCAAAGCTGGATTAGTGAAAAGAAAAAAGGATTTTATGTTTCTCTTCACATGAGTTATAATTTGTCAAATTCTCAGAAAGCTTCACAGTCAAGCAAACTCTGGGGTTGTTCACTATGTTTTCCCACTGATGGTATAGAATTGGCCAAAATGGAAGGGGGCTACCGTACGAACAAGGCCAGCACCCATGGAACGCGTGGGTACAAGTGTTTTTGGTGGTGACAGCCAAGGGCAGGGGCTCCCCTGCGTAACCAAAGCTATGAAAATGGGTCATTTAATTTAAATGTGCATGGAAACCTCTGTGGCCAGGCACCATGAGGGGCACAGAGGAAAAGCAAAGCACTAAGGCCTGAGAAGATCATGGTTTAGGGAGGGAGCAAGGCGTTCAAGGAGAGGTTCCCTCTGGCTGCCTCTGAAAAACATGGGTTTTCTTAAATTTAATGAAAGCATTCATTTCATTAGCATATTATGTAACACGATTTACTTGGATGTATTGCTTGTTTTTTTTTAACATTGTTCTTTCTTCTTTTTCCTTTATTTTTGCTGGTTTAATCCATTACTAGTCACTTCTATCCCTCTTGTTAGTTGGGCCTCTCACTGTGCATTTTGGTTCCATTCTTGGGCACCTCCCGCCCCAGCCTCTACTCCCATCAGCTGCCCTGGGCCAGGGCCTGAGCTAAGTTGATTACATCATCAGGCTTCTTTGTTCCAGGCCTTCTGGTGACAAAATTTCTTTGCTTGGCCAAACTTTAGTCATGCTCTTGAAGCTTCTCCTAGGCCCATCCATGTATTTCCTTGTACAATCTAGTTGTTGCAAAGAACACGGCTAAGTCAGTTTATCAAGAAACCCCAATCCTCAGGCATCTAATCGGTCTTGATGGTATCTGAATCTCTAGCCAGAATCTCCTGTATCCCTGATGTCTCCTCTTTAGTCAGTTTCCATTCACTGACCATCATCCTGCCCTTGGCTATGGATGCCCACTCACCCATGCTTTATTCAGAGCTGAGCCCAGGCGCTGCAAAGTCCCATTGCCTTGCTCCCTGTACCTATGGAGATGGTCCTGAATAGAGTCTCCTGTCCTTTAACAAGTGTCATTGAGTAATTGTTTCTTTAACACTGGTTGGCTTCGGGCAGCGGGAGCACCAGCTGGAGAGTGGGCGTGAGGCCAGCACTTCCCACCTTCAGCTCCCCAGTGCCATTTGAACCCTTTGAGGAAAGATCTCAGCTGCTGCCAGGAAGGCCTGTGCACAGGCTGATGACCCTGCTCTCCTAACTTTTTCTGACTCTTTTTCCGGCAAGCCATGCCACCTCCTCCTTTGGGCCTGGGCTGGGGAGCAGCCTCGAAGTTACTGATCCCTGGGACGCTGCAGGGTCCTGGCTTGTCTCTTGGTAAACGTTTCTCAAAGTTCCCACTTGGGCTGTGCCCTGTGGCTCCTGCTGACGCTGGCTGAGAAGTCTTCCCTTCTTTGGAAACCATCATCGGACAAATATTTCTCTTAGAGGATGTCAAAACAGAGTCTAAATCCTTCTCCCAAAAGATATTCTATTCCTCCGTTTCTGCCTGCTAACCCGCAATTGTTTTCGCTGCCCTCTTTTCCCCAGATGAGGCCCTGGGAATGACTTAGTTCCCCCTCCACGGCCCACATTCACTCCTAGGTTTGCTGTGGTGACTTATTACTTTATTTTGAGTTTATTTTAAGGAATTGTTTTGCACGGTGTCCCTTCTGTTCTCAGAAGCCTGTGGGCTTCCAGACAACTTTCCCATATTCATTTACATTTAACGACATGTTGCAAGAGGTACCAAGTAACGACTTTTTTCTGTTTCATCATTTTCTGTTTTGAGATCCCGGTTTTGATACATTCATTTGAACACAAACTTCTTTTAAATTAACAGTTAAAAGAATTACTTTGGATCAGTGAGTGTCAGTTATTGTTCACAGTCTCCTACAAAGATACTTCTAGGCAGCTCACGATAGAGCTTCAGCCTTGAATCAGTCCATTTCTCATTATTTTTAGAACTACCAAGTTAGAAAATTCTGATTGTTTACCATATATTGTTGGGAACTATCAAACTTTTTATGACTCTGAAAATTTGGTTTGAATGTGGACCCCAAAATAATGGAACGACTTCTCGCCAAAGACCACAGTTGCTCTGCCAGTGACTTTTGATGTATGTATTTGACTCAACAGCTAGAAGGCAGAATTATCTTTCAGTTTGAGAGGGACCAGTGAACAGAATCTTAATCCATTGTTTTGGTTGCATTTGAATCTGACAAAAACTTTCTTATGCTCTTTTTCAGCATTTGGCTGAAGTTCTGAAGGATTCCCAATACCATATAATCAATTTCTTTTTTCAGTGTGTGATAAAATTATCAAGTATTAGAAAAGGTAAACTCCCGTGATTAATGTGTTTGGGTCACAGTTTGATCTTTAAAAAAAAAATCACTCTTACTCGAGCTTGCAAATTCAAACACATATTTCAACCCTAAAATGCCAGGTTCAGGCAATTCAAGAAACCCAATATTTTGCTGAGCTATGCCCCTGGAGCAAGCTGCTCAAAGAGACTTCAAGCATCATCAAGGCCTGCAGATGTATTTTAATGCCTCCCACGTCCCAATAGTTCCTTAGCCTCTCCCCCGTTCTTCAGATAATGTTCCTGTGCTAAAGCTTTACCTTATGCACTCGTTGCTCAAAGGGTGTTGTGCACCCACTGCCCTGGCACATTCATAGCGCACATCCTGGGGTCAGTAGCACGTGGCTGATTGAGGGCCCTCCACGAATGAGCCAGGTCTGAACTCGTGTCAGGTGCAGCCCAGCTATGCTCAGGTGCAGTGAGAACACAAATCTCCTTGCAAAATACACTTTTCAACTTCATCACAGTTCTCAACATAATTATTGTCTAAATTAAAACTATCCTATCTCATAGCTTAGGTTTGCTGTGATAGTGTTCAACTATCTGAAGGCCGTGAACACTTCTCATGTGTATTGAACCACACATTCCTGCTCTCCATGGTTTCATTCACCTGCAAAGCAGAGACACAGCACAAGTGCACACACCCATGCACACACACCTGCACACGCCCGGAAAGCTTCCCTGACCCAGGCTGCCTTCAGTTCCATGCCATGCACAGCCACCCCATTGGTGACGAATGGTGCCCGCAGTGCCTTCTACTTCCCCTGTTACGACCTTCCTGGCTGCTTATCCATGTGCTTCTGTAGAATGTGGTGCCTGGGATCCTTTCCTTTCTTTTATTTCCAACTTGCAGGGTGTGATTTGAAGGCGGGTTTTGTTTTCCCCTCTTCCTTTAACAACAGAATCATCAGTTTTGTACTATTTGTTCTCATATTCTGTCTAATTTGAACTTCGCCTCAAAAAACTCAAGGTATTTACTGGCGAGGCCACTGTGTGTTGATGAGAATCATCTCCGTGCTCACTTTGCCATTTCCTAACCGGCCATGGAGTGGAGAGCCCATGAGGGCGACTTCCTCCAGGCCAGGCCATCCAGTTTTGAGGACCGTTCCAGCATGCCTGCCACTGACGACCGTATTCTTCAGTAGTGATCACTACCTGATAGTCCCACCTGGCTCTACTTTCTGTATTTCCACTCTTTAACATCGTCTTTTATGCTGTTACCTTAGGTTTTAGTTTTATATTTAGTTTTAGACTTCAGTGAAACACCTTTGATTCACTTTTTAAAAACGATTTTACTTCCACACAGTAGTATCACACACATGCCAGCCTGACCCACATAAATGCTAATTTCTAGCATGAAGTTACAGAGGAGAAAACAAACTACGTGAAGTGAATGTTATCAGGACAGACTGTATCCTTGCAGCACTGTGCAAACTCCAAGAACACAAAGGGATTACCATAAAGTCCAAACTATTCTAACAGTTTACGTTTGTGAAATGGACACAAATAAAATAGTGCGACTGATTGCTTTTTTCTTCGGAAACCACAATTTTGTAACCACTGGGAACACTGTATTAGGTGTTCTCCAGACAGACAGGGTACACACATTCATATCTACATATATGCACACATATAGTACATGCATACACAAATATATGCATGTGTCTATCTCATATGTTTATATGAGATAGATTTTAATAGGAGAATTAGTTTTTGCAATTACAGAGGCTGAGAAGTCCCACAACAGGCACTCTGCAGACTGGGGATATATGTAGCACGGCTCAGTCCACATCCTAAAACCTCAGGACTAGGGAAGTCCACAGTGTAACTCTCAGACTGAGATCACAGGCCTGAGATCCTGGGGGGGCCACTGATGTAAGTCCTGGAGTCCAAAGGCAGGAGGGTGTGTCTCTGCTCTGAGAGAAGGTGTAAGTCCTGGTCTCCAAAGTCAGGACAGTATGTCTCAGCGCTGAGAGAAGGGGGTGGGGAGCAGGAAATCTTGTCTCTCTCTTTTTGTTCTGTCTGGGCACTCAGCCAACTGGACAGTGCCTGCCCCCCCTATCTTAAATGCCAGGCTCCTCTGGAAACACCCTCGCAGACATACCCCAAAATCAGGCCTTGCCAGTTCTTCAGATATTCCTTAGTGCAGTCAGGTTGACCCATAAAACTAAGCATCACAGGATCTCCAGGACATACAGTGAGAGGCACTGAGAGGCTGTGTGTACCCTGCACCCCCACACCATCCAGCCTCAGGTCTTGCCTCTCTGGTTTGGGCCATCGTCAAGCCAGTCTGTGGGACTCCAGGGTCCAGGAAGCCGCAGCTGGCCCCGGGATTTCTAAGGCCCACTCTACTGCTTGAGCACTGGCAGTGCCAACTCCATCTCTGAGGCCAGATAAAGTTGCTTAACTATTCCCAGCTATCAAATATTACTCAGCCCCGAATGTTTGCTCTTGTTCTGAACTCCTCCTGATAGAATATCACTTCCTGGACTAATTTTACAACAGCCACTCAGGGTTCCCTCAAACGATGTCTAAGGATTTTATTCCACTTGATCAACTTTCCCTAGTTAAATCTAAAGCAAAAGCTACAAACTTTAATAAATATGAGTGTGTTTCCATATCATTGTTGTCCTGTGGATAGAAACAAAAATTATAATATTGTTATACTAAAGACTGTATTTATCTAAATGCTTTGGACCTATCCTCAATGGCCGAGAGTCTTAGGTTTTTCTTTTGAATTACAGATAGAATTGGAAATGTGTTTTTTAATATTAAAATGTTACCAGGAAAAAAATAGGTGTTCTTGCAAATCTTAAGCCACTGTGGCATTGCCAACATCATTAGAATCATCTAGAGAAGGCCAGAAATACTTTCCCAGCACACTTCTCTCCTTCCTCCCCCATCCTCCACAGCCCTGAGCTCTGTTCCTCCTCAGTCCCTGACCCTACTAGGGCCAAGGCCACCCAGAGATGTCTCTCCACATGGCTGATGCCTGCAGCCCAGGCTCTGACAGGGAGAAACGGGCTGCAGAGAGCAGAAATGCCTCTTTAGGATGAGGTCATGGGACAACCCTGACTTTGGCTAGAGAAGAGGAAGAACAGGGAAAGATGGAAGTGGTTGGAAAGGGGCTGAAAGGAAGGAGAGATGTGGAAGCAAGGAAAGGCCAAGGAAAGTCCTGAGCTCACCAGTTCTGGTCACCATCCGGGAAACCCAGGAAGTGGGGCGTCCGACAGGACTCTTGAGAGTGGGAGAAGACTCAGAATCCAAGGTTTCTGGATCCTGCCTGGGCTTTCTATGACACATTATCTGGTTTGTCCAAAACACATGTTTTATTACACAAGAAAGAAAAACTTTGGCTGAATTGTTTGAATTATTAAGGCTTGGTCCAGCAGTTTTCAAGGGCTTTTGAACTTAGATTCTTGTACGGTTTTATAATCCCTTTCTTTTGGAAACCTCTCTGCATTTTCTCCCAGTGTAAAAGCATAAAGGATTGCCATTCCAAGATGTTTTTATGACAAGGTGATCTCCTCCTGGAGTTTGAGGTAAATTATGAGGTTGAAAATCTTGTTGGGTCATGAAAGCTCTAATATTTCATATTCATATACAGTACTTTACAATGTTCAAACTCCATTGCATCCCTTTGCTCATTTCACCCTCCCAAACACTTGAGGGGAGGCAGGAAACATCATCTTTCTTTGCTCGGTAGATAAGAAACTGGAACTCATGACAGCCAGGTGCCTGGCCAGGATCCCAGAGGGAGAGGACTTCTGTTTCTGGGGTCACTGCTCTTCCCACTAGCACCCCCAACCTCCCAGCTCGTGTCTCCACAGTTCTCACTGGGGAAGCAAGTTTAATCATCCTCACCTAGCGCACCTCACGTTGCACATAAGGATGCTAGGGCCCAGGAGCCCCCGGCACATCCAGTGGCTGGTGGGCTCACAGAGCAATCCTGACCCGATCGTCAGCGACCTGCCACTCCCCAAAGGTCGGACAGCTCCCTCCCCAGAGCACAGTTGTGTGTCTGGAAAGAGTCATTTGTTTTACTGTGGTTGGGGATCGATATCCAACCTGGAAATCATCTTCATTCTTTTCCTGTGTTTCCTCCAATGCCTGAAAATAGAAGTACATCTAGGATATGACTTTAGCAATGCAATTTCCAGCCTCTCTTCGGTCAGTGGGCACACATCCTAAGTTTAAACACCTTCTGAATGGAATGGCAACTTGGAAACAAAAGCAGCCCTCTTTGGAGCCAGATCAGGCCACGCACACCCGTGACAGAGGACTCTAAATTTCCATGCAGCCTGCAAGGCTCCAGGCATGAGAGAGAAACAAGAGGAGAGGAGAGTCAAGACTGTGTGATGTGTTGGGTCCTCAGGGATGCTCTGACGGTTTGTGCCTGCTCTGTTCTCCTTCTCACGCTGCCTTTTCTCATCACAGAATGACAGCTACTCAGTAAGGACCTCAGCATCCTACTCTTGTTTCTAAAATTAAGTAAATCAGGTCTTCACAAAATCAGTAAAATGTTTGCAAAAACAACATTTTTGAACAGTGCAAGGTAAAAGGTAATATGACCGTGACACGTGCTAAGAACTCCCATGACTTTAGTTTAGACTATGAGAAAAATGAGGGGATATAAGACTCTATTTGAGAAAAAGATGTAATATTCTATTACTGGGTTTATAGCCAGGTATAAAACCCAAGTACACCGCTCCCAGCTACTCACCCTCCTCTGTTCAAACCGCTAATAAATGGTGGATTCTTCTAGTTTAAAGCTTGTGACTCTCACCTTTAGGTTTTCATAACTGTTGGAAGAGAGAAAAATTAAAGCTACATGACCTCATCTGTTACTTTGCAAAAGGAAAAAACATAAGTGAGATTGGAATATTTTACAAAGAACAGGAAATTTTATTTGATGAGCACGACACACAGAAATACTTGCTGGTGAACATGGCTCACGCCGCACTTTATTTTAGGAAGGGCTCCAAGAAGCAAGCAGGTTGTGGCGTTCAGTGGGCAGAGCTGAGCAGAACTGATCCCACGACTCCTTCCAACACAGGAGGCAGGGTCTGTGCCGAGAGGACCCAGAGCCACCTGCTCGTTGTAAGCAAGGCCCTTTAGCAATACCAAACAAATCAGACTGCCAAGAATTTTTTTTTCTTGTTCCTAACTTTCCCATAAAAAGATTCAGGTAAATGTAGCATGACGAGCCAATTTAAGCCAATTTCAAAGTTATTTGAGTAATTGGTTATTAAGATAACAGTCTCAAATTTCAATTCAGCAATTATTGTCGTAAAGACACAGACCCAGGCATCAGAAGAAAAGTCTGCTGTGTGTTAAAGAGAAAGAGGTCCAGTTTCCTGGGGGAAGGATGGTCCCCAGTGAGCCAGGGGCTAGCCCTGAGGACACTTCCTTCTTCTCCACAAGGGCCTCAAATGCCCACCATGAGGAAGTTTCCAGAATACAACATCACTGAGTTTCCAAACAGAACAAAACCACACTCTCGCCTTGGTTACTGAGAACTGAAGGATCACATATCTGTCTATCTGTCTCTTTATCCCTCTGTCTCTCCATCTCCCCATTTCTGTCTCTGCCTCTCTGTCTCTCTATCTCTCCATATCTCTCTGTCTCTGTCTGTCTGTGTCTCTTTGAGACAGAGGCTCACTCTGTTGCACAGGCTGGAGTGCATTCACTGTGGTCTGGGCTCACTGCAACCTCCACCTCTCAGGCTCAAGTGATTCTCCTGCCTAACCCTCCCAAGTAGCTGGGACTAGAGGCACCTGCCACTAGCTAATTTTTGTATTTTTAACAGAGATGGGGTTTCACCACATTGGCCAGACTGGTCTCGAACTCCTGATCTCAGCCCATCTGCCCACCTCAGCCTCTCAAAGTGCTGAGATTACAGGCATGAGCCACTGCATCTGGTCTGTCTCTCTATATCTCTCTCTGTCTCTTTCTGTCTCTCCATCTCTCTCTGTCTCTTCATATCTCTCTCTGTGTCTCTCTGTCTCTCCCTCTCTCTCTCTGTCTCTTCTCTTTATAGCTCTCTCTCTGTCACACACACACACACACCACACACACACACACACACATTTTAGCAAGTCTTCACCCTAAGTTGAGACCCACAAAGGGATTTCTTGTCAACCCCCAGGAGACAGCAGCGCAGCCTCACTCAACATCTCCTGAAGGGAAAGATGGCTTTGGCAGAGGTTCCTGGTGAAAGGCCAAATTCGCCTTTCTAATGATGGGTGGAATTACCTCTGAAAAGCCTTACGGCAAAGAAATACAAAATGCTCAGTTGACTCCAGCTAATCAACCCCTAGGATGGCGATGACTAATTATTACAAACCGCTAGATAACTGCTCAGCCCAGGCTACACGGGACTTCTTTTCGGGCACTGGTTGCTCAAAGGTTTCCAAAACAAGCAGAAGACCGGGCGCTGTGGCTCACGCCTATAATTCCAGCACTTTCGGAGGCTGAGGCAGGCAGATCACCAGACGTCAAGGTTCGAGACCAGCTTGTCCAACATAGAGAAACTCCATCTCTGTTAGAAATACAAAAATTAGCCAGGCATGGTGGTGTGCGCTTGGGGGTCCAGCTAGTCAGGAAGCTGAGGTGGCAGGATTGCTTGAACCTGGGAGGTGGAGGTTGCAGTGAGCCGAGATCACACCACTACACTCAAGCCTGGGTGACAGAGCAAGACTCTGAGAAAAATTAATTAATTAATTAATTAATTAATAAAAAATGACAACAACCACAAAAACAGAAATCCTTGACCCTGACCTTGGGTAGCACTAGGAAAGATATTCATCAAAGAAGCAAAGTGGCCTTCTGAAGAATGCACAGTGACAGTGAGAGTCACCACTGCCTGTGAACAGGTGTCCAGTAACCCCCCGGGGGCCAGGCGTGGTGTTTCGTAAGAAGCAGCCCATTGACTTCTCAGAGCAAGCCTGCAGGGAAGGTGATTTTAAGTTGGTGAGACCAAGATATGGGGAGAGCTTAAGGCCTGCCCTAGGACGCTATAGGAAGCAGGATGCAAGGGTGTGGAAGACAGCCTTGCTCCCAACACCAAGCTTTTAAACACTAAACTGCTGTCACTACAATGGAGAACAGAGTGTCTAGTGCAGCGTATGTGTCCAGGATGGCAGCTGCGGGATGTTCCCTGCGTTGAGGAGGCAGATGTTTTCACACTTCCATTCATCCGTTCTTCCACTGAGTGTATAAACATTCACTGGGTGCCCACACTGGGCTGGCAAGGCAAGGTTACTTTGAATTTAAAGTGAAAACCCTACAAAAAGGAGAAATGGCTAGGCACAGCGGCTCACATCTGAAATCCCAGCAACATTTTGGGAGGCCGAGGCAAGAGGATCGTTTGAGTCCAGGAGTTTGAGTCCAGCATGAGTAACATTGGGAGACCCTGTCTCTGCAAAAAACAAACAAAATTATCCAGTTGTGGAGGCCTGTGCTTGTAAGTCCCAACTACTCAAGAGGCTGAGGCAGGAGGATCTCTTGAGCCCAGGAGGTTGAGGTTGTAGTGAGCCATGATCATGCCATGCACTCCAGCCGGGGCAACAGAGTGAGACCCTGTCTCAAAAAAAAAAAAATGGAGAAGTGCTTCAGAAACAAACAATGGCCATTAGTCAATTCAGAATCAAATCTCTGTCTATCTGTGAGTCTCAGGACTGTAGAAATATCCCCTGGATAACGGCAGGGGCCTCCAAGCTTCTCACTGGGAAGAAGCTGGCCCCACCACCTCCCTCTCTAGTAGACTGCTCATGTCACGCTGCTCTCTTCCAACCACTCCCAGCATGGGCTCAACCTTCCAGGTCCAAGGTGGACTGTTCTGCCGAAAGAGAGTTTCTATGCGGACATGCACATGGCTGACCCAAATATGTCTGTTCTGCAAATGAGCCTCTTTAGTTGCTGACGAGCTCTAGCACTGCACACAGCCTGCAGAGATGAAGCGGGAAGGCAGGAAGGACCTGGATGCAGCACCTGCCTGCGTTCCCTTCACTCTGCCCCAGGAGCTGACATGTGCTCCATTTGTCATCACAAACATTCTTTTCAGGTGGGCAGCTATTTAAAAAAAAGTGGAGGTTCCCAGCAAATTCTAAACCTCGCAAACAGATGTAGTCATGGGTAACACTCACTATACATTCTCCCTAATTTACATCTTTTGGAATTTCTTCTTTGATTTAAGCTGTCCCAGGCAAGAACCTCATAGTAAACAGAACAAGACACATTTGCTGAGGAAGGGAAGTGGGTAGGAGGCTGGGTTGGAGGCACAGCTTTATGTCTCCTCGTCAGCAGTAGAAACGATTTACACAGTTTAGAGAGAGCATTTGCCCCTCACAACTCATGTCTCCTTTTTAACAATGTATTTGCAGGATGTTTGAGTAAAAATGGCCCTCAAATTTTATCGATTTACCCTGTTTATTTTCCAGTTTTTGTGAGACATGCAATTCCTTTGCTCAAAGTCTTATATAAAGGGAGACTTATCAAATAAAACATATGCACAAGACACACATGTACACACATGCATACAGGTACGCTCTCACAGGTACACACACACATGCATAAAGGTACACTCACACAGGGACGCACATGCATGCATGCATACAGGTACACTCACAGATACACACGCATGCATACAAGTACACTCACACAGGTACACACACACACGCATACAGGTACACACACAGTTATACACACATATGCATGCATACAGGTACACACACACAGGTACAGGCACACACACATGCATGCATGCAGGTACACTCACACACACATGCACATGTATGCATACAGGTACACTCATACAGGTACACACACATGCATGCATGTAGGTACACTCACATAGGTAAACACACATGCATGCCTGCAGGTACACTCACATAGGTACACACACACGCATTAAGGTACACTCACATAGGTACACACACACATGCATACATACAGGTATACTAACACAGCAACACACACACATGGATGTACACATATCCAAAGCAACATAAAGCCTGGGATGGGCCCCACCCCACCTCCTGTGGCTCAAGGCAGGCAGGGCCTGTGGCCCATGGCAGGGTCTGTGGGCCCCCTAAGGACCCTGCGGGCCAACTAGCAAATCCCTGATTCAGCCACCCCTTCATCTTAATAATCAGGAAAAAGAGGCTGAGAATGGGGAATGCTTGTCCTCTGAAAACCACAGAACAAACAGCACAGCTGGGTTTGGGTCTTGGGGTGCCAGCTCCCCACCTGGGCTCCAGACATGGGAGCAGTAGCTTGTCCACTTCTTTTTTTTTTTTTTTTTTGAGACTGAGTCTTGCTCTGTCACCCAGGCTGGAGTGCAGTGGCCAGATCTCAGCTCACTGCAAGCTCCGCCCCCCTGGTTTACGCCATTCTCCTGCCTCAGCCTCCCGAGTAGCTGGGACTACAGGCACCCGCCACCTCGCCCGGCTAGTTTTTTGTATTTTTTTTTTTTTTTTTTTTAGTAGAGACGGGGTTTCACCGTATTAGCCAGGATGGTCTCGATCTCCTGACCTCATGATCCGCCCGTCTCGGCCTCCCAAAGTGCTGGGATTATAGGCTGGAGCCACCACGCCCGGCCGCTTGTCCACTTCTGAGGCTCTGCTGCCCCCTGACCCACAGTCCTCAGCTGCCAGCACCTGTCACCTGACTGCAGCCAGGTGGACCGCACCCAGGGCTTCCTAGGGTCCCCGCCCTGGTGCTAACCTTCTCTCCACATGATCCCTGGGATCCCCGGCATCTGGATGACCCCATCCGGGCTCAAGGCTCCCCCAAGCATCTGTCTCCCGATGACTCCCAGATTCGTATTCATTCCCATCTCCTCCCAACCCCAGGTAGGAACACCTCCTGCCCGCTGGGTACTACAGGTCTGCCTACGGACACAACAACCTCAGGCCTCTGCACCTTCTCCTGCACATCGGCCGTGTCCTCTCTCAGAACAAGGAATGACCACCCGCACAGCGCCCCAAGCAGAGACCCGGGACCTCCTCAGTGCCTCCCCTATAGAAGCCCAAATGATGATGCTGGGCACAGTGCCTGGAGGGGGTGGGCTCTGCACATGCACAGCTTTACCCTTACCCTCAATCCCGGCAGCCTTGACTTTGCAGTGCTAACTGCACCCTGGGGCCTCAGGGAATAAAAATAGGCAAGGCTGTAGAGAAGTTCAAGGACATTCACTTATGGCATCTTACATGAGCCTCATGAGACACCCTTGAATTCAACTTACTGTTACTCTCATTTCAGTGAGGAAAACGAGGCCCTGAGCAGAGACCTTCAGGGCCATGCTCAGGGTCTCCTCCCAGGCAGCACACAAGTAGGGCCTGATTCTCTGGAACCCTGAGTCCAGTTCCTTCTGTCACAATACACACCTCTTGGTTGATTGAAATCAACCCCGGGGGCTCCAGGGGGCTCCAGGCTGTCCTGTGTCCAGGCAAGAGGAAACTTGCCTACCCTACCCCACTCCAAGGCCTCCTGCCAGACTTCCAGATCCATTCTATCCCATCTGCCCATCTCGGGGCTCCCCTCGAGCCCACTGGGGGATGACAGGAAGCCCACCTTGACTGCCCCCCAAACTGAACTGCCTATGTCAAGATCAGAAACGACCCAGTGGCCGGTGACTCAGATAGTCATAGGAAAGCAGCGTAGGGACACCCTGAAAAAGAGCCACATGATAAAGTAATGTCCTGATGTTAAGGACACGTACACAAGTTCTGAGACCATCTGCACTTATGTTTTCTCTTAATTTTTTTTTAGCTGGGCACAGTGGCTCACACCCGTAATACCAACACTTTGAGAGGTCAAGGCAGGGGGATTGCCTGAGCCCAGGAATTCAAGACCAGCCTGGGCAAAATGGTGAAATCTCATCTCTGCAAAAAGTACGAAAATTAGCTAGTCCTGGTAGCACATGCCTGTAGTCCCAGCTACTCCAGAGGCTGAGGTGGGAGAATCCATTGAGCCTGGGAGGCAGAGTATGCAGTGAGCCAAGATTGCACCACTGTACTCCATCCAGCCTGGGTGACACAGCAAGACACTGTCTCAGAAAAAAAAAAAGTGTGTGTGTGTATATATACACACACACACACATATACACACATATACATATGTGTGTGTGTTTGAGATCATCAAAGATTCATATGCAGTTGTAAGAAATCATAAAATCCCAGGTATCCTTTACTCAGTTTCCCCCAGTGGCAACATCTTGCAAAACTATCATGTCTTACAAAACAATGCTACAACCAGGAAACTGCCATGAACATATCCCACCAATGTTACTCATATTTCCCCAGTTTTTGCTTGTACTCATTAGTTGCACATGAGTGCATTTAGTTCTACACAATTTTATCATGTGGGTAGGTTCCTATGTTCACCACCACGGTCACCATAGAGAGTCCTCATGTGGCCCCTTTGTAACCTCCCAAGGCTGCCCTGCAAACTCCCCTCTCTCCCTCATGGCCAGCCACTAGTCTGTTCTTCATTTCTATAATTTTATCATTTCAAGAGTGTTTTTAATATGTAAGTGCAGTCATACAGTACATAACCTTTTGAGACTGGCATTTTTGTCCACTCAACAAAATTCCCTGGAGATACATTCGAGCAGCTGTGAGTATCAGTGATGTATTCCTTTTTCATTACAGAGTATTATTCCCTGGCCTGGATGTACCACAGTTTGTTTAACTGTTTGCTCATTGAAGAACATAGAAATGCATACGGTTTACACGACAACTGACATTTTTCAATGGAGTGGAGGTCATTTTGGGTCCCACACACCAGCTCTATGTGCTCCATGCCTGGAACACCAACCCATGGTCCAAGGACACATCTTATTTGCTCCCTGGATACCAGAGTCATCTTTCAGCATGCTCATACTATGAAGCGATGCTTCAAACAGGCCAGTATGAGGCCATTTCCCTATATTTTGTAAATCGTCTTTACTTCTCTGGCTCAGACTGCAAGAAAGGAAAAACTCCACATGGAACACATAGAATCATAAGTTCTGACTTGAGTTTTACTTTTAACACATGGGAAAATGGATTATCAACTTTTTATTAAAAACATTGACTGTCTCCATGGAGACATTTTTTCTTAACTGGGGCAAAGGAAGGGCAAATGGTATAAGGTTTGCTAAAAAAAAGAGTTAATGTCCTGTAAATTCAAACTCCTGGAATATTTTAATTATGAAATGTAAAGGTAATCGGTACTATTGCCAGTAGGGTATGTCTGCTCATATTCCTATAGAGTGAACTGGGCCTTTAAACTATTAAGTCCTAAATATCATTCTTTTTTTCCCAGTCTCTCATGTGCTTTGAAACTAATTCTCAGCATTAGTGTATTTGGTTCCAAGTTGGGTATGTGCTTGGCCTGACAGCATCTGAAAGTGCCAAGGCATAAAATTTGTAGCTCACCAGAGGACGCTCTGTTGGTTCACTATTTGTTTAAAGTTAGACAATCTCCTCTTAATTGGATTCAATTATTGGCAGTTTACATAGTCTGTAAGAGAAGACGACACGCTTCCAGTGGGTGCAAGGAGGGTTGGACAAGGTCTCACTGGGTCTGCAGGATCCAGAGGATTCCCGCCGCACTGGATTCAGAATAAGATGGGTCTCTTGTTTTGCCTTCCAGGTCTCTGGACTACCATCACCTGCCATCACCTCCACATTGTAGCATTAACCAACACAGGACAACTGTGCCATCTTCTACTCCAGAGACCAGGTGACAAGATGTAAAGGCATGAGGGAGCTGGCACTAAAAAGGGAAGGATTACGACCCAGTCATGAGAAACTGATGGAATCCAAAAGTCAGAACTTCAAGACACACAAGCTCTTGCTAATGCAAACACAAGAGCATGGAGAGAGTCTCTGGTGGTTCACCCTTGTTCTCACGGCTTGTCTCTGATTTCACTGGAACAGACCCTGGTTGTCCTATAGCAGAGGACAAGAGCAGGGACGCCTGCACACCAGCAGAGTGTGTTTTCAGAATTACAGTCAACATGTCCTTTTGAAAATGTACACACAGAATGGGTGACAGCGTATGGCTACTCCCATCACAGTGTCACAGCAAGGCCCTGGGATGAGGGGCTGGCTGTCTGCAGTGAGCACGGCCTAGGAGGAAGGTCTGAAGGGACCACTGACTTGATGGAGCCATCCACCCTGGGGTGTTGCCATCTGCCTGCAAAGACACAGCTCTCTTCTCTTCCTTGGCAGAGGAAAGTGTCACCTGCCCATGGCTGTGGAGGGTTCCAGACTTGACCTGCCTTGTGAGGCCTCCAGGCTTCCTGGTGGGTTTCCTCCCAGGCAAAGTGACCGATGGCTTCTCTAGAGCTCAGGGCTAGGACTCAGGGCTGGGACTCGATGCCCGGCACCTGATCTGTGCCCCCAAGGACCAAGTTTCGTGCTCCCACCCACCCCCACCCCCAACCCTCCCAAGCGGGATGCGGATCCCAATAGGAGAAGGCCCGTGGGAAGTCTTCTCTCCAGGCTGTGAACAGGACCACTGAATGGACTGATAACCAGGCTATTGTGCCAGGGCCATGCCGGGCAGCGGAGCCCACCTTGCTGCCATGCCCCACAGTAGAAAGAGCACTTCAGCAGGAGAACCAGGAGGGCTCCAGGTTACCAGTTCTTCAGCTGAGTAGTTCAACACCCACAGCGTCAAACTCAAGAGGACTCAGCCTCCTCCCATCAAATGCTTTCCACAGATTGCCTTGGGTGCCAGGATGTGGATATCTGTGAAATACAAATGGAGCTGTTGTAATATAAAAGACAAGCCCCAGGGGCAGGGGGAGAGCTTGTCTGCTCCGACCTAAACAAGTGTCCTAGCTAGCGAGTAGTGCTGCAGATAAAAAGAACCCGGCTAGTCCCTGCAGAGCCCCACAGGGCTGCCAGGGTGAAGGCAAAGAAGCTCAGTGCAATGAGGCTTCTCAGCAGAGCGGGAGCTCCCGGAGGCCAGAACACAGGAGAAGCCCTCTGCCCCTCTCTTTCCTCAGAGACTACAGGGACACAGCATCATTGGAGGGACACACAGCCCAGTAAGAGAGACACAGTCCAGTTGGAACGACACGGCCTGAGTTGAAGGGCACAGTCCAGTTGGATGGACGCCCTGTGTGGCCTACAGAGTAGACACCCGAAGAGCGCAGTGGGCAGTCCAGAGCATGGAGACATGCATGTTACCCTGGTCAGCGCACCCTCAGCTGGCTCAGTCGTCCTCACCTGCTCTGACACCCCTGCCTGGAGCCACTCCACTGCATGAAGGCGGGTCCTGGACTGGCAGCAGGTGTGGCTCCAGTCTGAGGCTCGTCTTTTTGTGCCATCAGATAATGGAAAATTCTCTTTGGATCAGTGGATAGCTCTCAGGTGAATGCATCCCTAGCACAGTCCACTTGGCACCTGCCTGAACAGGGTGCAATTGGAAAGCCACCATCCCCCAGTGCACAGCCATGGCCTCATCCAGCCTGAATTTCTTCCTGAAGGCCTGAAGAGCCCTCATGGACCCATCAAGTGTCCTCAGAAGCTGCCTGAGGCTCTGGAGGGACCACAGAAAGGGGGAGCCACCTTTTGCATCAGTGACCCCCAGGTGAGGTCTGGGAGGCCTGAGGCAGGTGTCTGCAGCAGAGGCCCTGGACACTGCAAGCTCCTTAGGGCCACGGGAAGGCCCCCATTGAAGCCACAGGAGGAGTGGGTACCCAGGTCTGCAGGTAGGGCTTGGCATAGACCTGTAGACCTGGGCCCCCAGGGGCACTGGGTGGAGTCCCAAAGAAGATGGAGGAGGAGGGGGAAGCGGCTGTGCACTGGCTGAGCCCGAGTGTCACCAAAAGAGAAGGGACCCACACCTTGATCTGGGCTTGGGGAGGGACAATGCCCCACTTGGCCATTTCACTCTAACCTCAAGGACATGGTGGGTGGGCAGCTCCCTTCCCTGCAGCAAAGAAGGCTCCTTCTACTCACTCAGACACCATTCCAGAACAGTCCACTGAATCCTCATACAGCGTCCTGTGTGGCTTCAATCCTCCATTCTCACTGAGTAACACTTTCTTTAACACTAAAATGATTATTAAAATATTTAATATGTAAAGTGGAGAGACATCCAGCGGGTCCCAGCAGCTCAGCCCACCACGCTGCTTCCTACCTCCCAAAGCCTCCTGAGGCCATGCAAGGACACAGGCAACATCCGCTGAACGCTTCCCACAGAGGGCACACCAGCACCCTCTGGCTCGGCCTTCCCCTTCCCCGCAGAGCTAGGACAGTGCACACAGGCCGTGGCAGTGAGGAATTGCCGCGTCATAGAGGAGAACCTGGCTCCCTGGGAGAGAGCTGACTTCAGTTGCCCTTCACAGCACTTAGGGCCCGGCTGCTGGGGGCTAATTAAGTCCCCAGGTGGTCTGAGGAGCACATACCCTGCCCTGAAGTTGGCTGAGCCCCAAGGGGTAGCTAGACCAACCCCAGCAGCCCACCATCTTTCCCAGGTGTGCAGGGGCCCAGGTGACAGCCCCAGGGAAAAGAGAAAATTGCAAAATTGTTGCTGCTAAATCAACCCCATTAAAAATGGCAATTATCCACGCTTCACTGTGGGCAACAACTCTCCAGGCCGATTAATGAGAAAACCTCCTCTACTCTTGGCCACTCCTCACCCAAGGAACTCTCAGCTGTTCCAGGGCTCACCACCAGTCAGAGGAGGACCCCAGGTAGAGGGTGAACTCCAGGGATCCCCCAGAGAGGAGGCCTGCCTCGTGAATAACATGGGTTTATAAATACCTGCAGGCAGAGCTTCCTTGCAGTTACCACGGAGATCATTCTGGCTCCCAGATTAGAGGTCAGTTCCTGTGGCCAGAGAAGCAGGTGCAGGATGACCGAGGCACCAGTTCTGCAGTCAGACATCGGCTCCACTAGCAGTCAGCTCTTTGACCTGGGGCTCAGTATTTTTACCTGTAAAGTGGGGTAATCACGGAGCTGACCTCATGGGGCTGACAGGGACCCTCCTTCACAGTGAGTGCACAAGAGACACTCGTTATTTCTGCTTCTGGCATCTTCACGGGGCGTAGCCCCTCTCTGTGCACAGTGTTCTCAGTATGCCTGCTGCAAGCTGCCTGGGGTCAAAGCCTACCTGCATTCATTTGTTCCTGTCATTTATTTAGTTAACAAACATTAACAGTGGCCAAAAACCACCTCTTCTCCAGTGTGATAACATTGTATTAAAAAAAAATTTAAAACTTGAACTTTGTGGTTTTAGTTTGTTTTTGTTAAATTAACCAAATAAGTGGGAGCATCTGATGCTGGATAGAATGTGACAAATGACTCACTTCCCCATGGTACACAGCATTGTAAATTGGCCAAACCCTTCTGGAATATTCTATGATAATATCTAAAATACTGAAAATTGTTATGTCCTTTGACCTAGGAATTCCAACCTTGCATGTTCATCCTAAAAAAAGTTAAAGAACTCATTCTGTTACACGCTTATTCCTTGCAACATTATCTGCCTTAGCGATAAATTTGAAGTTCTTAATGTCCAACAAAGGACAGTAAATCAACACATAGTGCTTAGCCCTTAAATCTATAGTTATGGAGACTGGATGAGCCAATTACACCAGAATGTATTTAAAAATGTACACATTTAGGTTTAGGTTTCTTCTGATTAGGGAAAAATACTGGATTGTAAATGGCAACGTGAAATCAGGTGTTTTAGTTTGGGCGCTTTGTTTTCCCCCTTAACCTTTCCTCTGATGATACTGATAAGACGACATAAGCAATGGGCGGTTGGACACCCAGCGCCACATTCTCCATGAGTGCCAGACCACAGCCAGTGCTCCTGGTGTAGGCTCACGGAGAACAGAGTCAGAAAAGCTCAGCACACTCTGACGACTATCGCTGTCACCCACCCACTGTCTTCTGACCAGCAGCCTCAGAGGGAAGGCCTTCTTCTGTTGTGGGTTGAACTGTGTCTCCCCAAAGAGTATGTTGAAGTCCTGTACCCCAGTATCTATGAATATGTCCTCATTTGGAAATATGGTCTTTGCAGATGTAATCAGCTTAAGACAAAGTTATCAGTGCGGGCCCCAATCCAATCCAACTGGTCTCCTTCTGAGAAGAAGGAAAGAGACACACAGGGGAAAATGCTACATGAAGACAGGCATGGGCTAAGAAAGATGGCCTGTAATGGTGGAGGGAGGGAACGGAGCCAGGAGGCTGCCAGCTAAGGAACTCCAATGATTACCGGCAACCCCAGAGCAGGAAGAAGCAAAGGAGAGTCTCCCTGTAGGCTTAGAAGGAGGACGGCTCTGCAGACACCTGGACCTCAGACTTCCAGCCTCCAGAATTGTGAGAGAGCAAATGTCTCTGGTTTTAAGCCACTAGTTTCTGGCATTTCATTACAGAGGTCTTGGAAAAGTAATTTATACATTGAGTCTCAGGTTCTTCGTCTGTACAAAAAGAAAGTGATATTTTTCTTTATAACGTCCTAAAGTCTTTAAACCTTTAGTCCCTGAGGCGACCTGTGCTGGCCTGGGAATAAACTCAGTGTGCTGAGTGGACCCAGCCAGGGCAATGAGAAGATTCGTTCTCGCTGTGAGGAACCTCAGGCTGGGTCTTCTAAAACCTCATCTGAACCTTCCTGAGAACAATTCATTTTCTTTGTCTTTTTTCTTTCTTTATTGAGACAAGGCCTCACACTGCTGCCCAGGCTGGAGTGCAGTAGGGTCATCACAGCTCACTGTAGCTTTAACTTCCAGGGTTCAAGGGATCCTCCCACCTCAGCCTCCTGAGTAGCTGGGACCACAGACACGTGTCCCCACGTTTGGCATTTAAAAAAATTTTTGGGGTCAATGTCTGTCTCACTATGTTGCCCAGACTGGTCTGGCTCAAGCTGTCCTCCTGCCTTGGCTTCCCAATGTGCCAGGATTACAAGTGTGAGCCGCCGCACCCAGCCCCAAAACAGCTAGTTTTCTTAACTGCTTAAAGAAGAGGCTTTCATGCTGTTGTACACATAGCACGAGGTGTGTGAGGCACTTCACTGCATTATGTGAAGGAACTGTTAGGACTTCCATTGGAGCGGAGTCTTTTCCATTTTATTCATGTTTTAAAAATTTTAGAACCGCTTTAGAGTCACAGAAAAAGTAGGTAGACTGTATGGTTTCCATAAGCCCCACATCCACTCCCCTATTATTAGCATTTCCCAATGGGATGGTGCATTTGTTACAGCTCATGCATGAACCAGTGTCCTAGACCCACTATTATTAACTGAAGTCCATAGTATACTCAGATTTCCGTAGTGGTGACTGAATGTCCTTTTTCTGTCCCAGGTGAGCTACATCACATTTAGTTCCTATGTCTCCGGAGGCTCCTCTCGGCTGCAGCGGTTTCTCAGACGTCCCTTGTTGGGATGACCTTGACAATATGGAGGAAAGCTGGTTGGATATGGTGTAGACGGTTCCTCAGTTGAAATTTGTCTGATTTCTTCTCATGATTAAACTGGAGTTACGTGTTTTGGAGGGAAAGGCCACAGAGGTAAAGTGCCCTTCTCCTGACTTCATATCAATGCTACATGCCATCAGCATGTCTTAGCATGGTTCATGTTGACCTCAATGGCCCAGCTGAGGTGTGTTTGACAGGTGTCTCAACTGTAAAATTACTAAAATGACTCTTTCTTTCCCTTTACCATACTGTAATTTTTGGAAGTCACTGTGTGTAGTAGCCCAGGCTGAAGGATGAGGAGTTATACTTGAAGGTGGAACAGCTACATAGATCATTTGGAGTTGTTCTCATTAGAAATTTTGTCTGTCCTACCCTCTTTGTTTATTCTTTCATTACTTATTTACATCAGTATGGACTCCCATGGGTATTTACTTTATACTTTGATTATGATCAGGTACAACTTTATTTATTTTGTAGCTTTGGCCTTTGAGAGCTCTTTCATTTGTGACTGTTTCCCTTTGACATAGTAGTTTTTGGGGTCATTTGTTTGAATTTGTGTTTTTCCATTTGTTTTATAAAGGGTAGTACACCATTAGTACTCGTGGAGAAATAATGGATGCATTGATATGTAATGGAGCTCTGTGCAGTGGATGAATGGGATGAATGGGTGCACACGTGAAATAGTTTTGCTTGTGCTGTTGAATCATAACATGTTTGGACATGACTGGCCCGAGGTTGTCACATGGCGCTATCATCTCGAAGCATCAGGTCGGAAAAGTTGATTTCACATCTTTTCTTTGTAACCACATTACATTAGGAATAACCACACTGGCCTCCTAAAGGCACTCTCTGTGTTCACTGGGAAACATGGAGCCCTTGCAAATGCCTGCATGACACCCTGGACCTATACCCTGATCACAGGATGGCAGACGTAGGCATCATCTGTTCCAATTAATGTCTTTGAAAGATGAAGAAACTGAGAGCTGGGGCTTGGGAACGGGAAGGAGGGAGGGAAGTCTGACCCTTCAGGACAAGCGCTGCCTCTAGACGGAGCAGACATCCCCTGAAACTTGCTGACACTGCCTCTGGGAGGCCTTGGACAGGGTTCCATTCTGGGCCAAGCGTCACGCCGAGGACTGGGCCTTGCCCTTCAGGATGCATGATGCTTAACCTCTGAGTCGCAGCATCTTTGGGTATAAAATTAAAGAGAGACCTTGGTCCCACTTACAGCACTGTGGCGGGAACATTCTCCATCGATCACAATCGGTCCTACACACCTCTGGGTCCCACACCCGTGGATTCAACCAACCAAAGATCAAAAATATTTGGAAAAAATATTCCACAAAGTTCCAAAAAACGAAATGTCAATTTGCCACATGACGTTGAATCCACATGAGTGAAGTGATGCGTAGGCATTCTGTTAGGTAATTTAAGTAATCTAGAGATGACTTAAAGCACATAGGAGGATGTGCATAGGTTATGTGCAAATACTACACCATTTCATATCACGGGCTTGAGCATTCACAGAATTTGGTATCCATCAGGGGCTCCTGGAAGCATCCACCACAGATAGTAAGGGATGATTGGACCCAGTGCTGCCCAAAGGTAAATTGCTAATAATCAATTTGGAGCTATTATTAGGATGATGTCATCCTGCACGGGTGCATATGGAAATTTTTGAAAGCAAATGCAAACTTGTGGTGGTGGTGAACTCTGGGGAAGCCTCTGGGGGATAGGAGTTGGACAACCCGCGTGGTATATTTGTTCACAATATTTGAAAGGTTTTACCCAGTATATTTATTTTTATACTAATAAAGAGAAAGGATACATCATAAGTAAGCAATTAGATATCATTCATTTGAAAATGTTGACTGGACTTCAACTAGGTGCCAAGCAGTATGCTAGGATCCTGAAACCACAGCAAGGGAGGCAGATGGGGCCCATCCTTAAGAAGCCTCAGCTCCCAGGAAAATGACGTGAACCCGGGAGGCGGAGGTTGCAGTGAGCTGAGATCGCGCCACTGCACTCCAGCCTGGATGACAGAGTGAGACTCCATCTCAAAAACAAACAAACAAACCAACCAACAAACAAGAAGCCTCAGCTCCGTGTGACGCCGATGCTCCTGCAGAAATAGGAGCGCCAACTCCGCCTGGCCTCTCCGGTACTGAAAACAACAGGTGGGAACCTTCACACCCCCATGTATTCACTTGTCTTTATTTTATTCCTCAGCTGGGTAGAATTGAGTTAATCACATCACTCAGTTCATGCACAATATCACCATTGTTCAAAACCTCATTTTTATGTCATAGTAATTAACCGTTTGCCTCTTTTTCTTCCATTTCTACTTCTGTGGTGCCCCCAGTCCCAGAAGTGCCCATTCAGCATAATGCATCTATGAATATCACATAAGTACATATCCTTAATATCTTTAAACATTGTCTTATGTGGGGATATGCTTTTGTATTTTTTATTTTTTTAGAGATGGGGTCTTCCTCTGTCACCCAGGCTGGATTCCAGTGACACAATCATAGCTCACTGCAGCCTCCAACTCATGGGCTCACGTGATTTTCCTGCCTCAGCTCTCAAGTAGTTGGGACTACAGGCATGCACCTATAAGACCAGCTATTTATTTTTTTATTTATTTATTTGTTTGTTTTGTAGAGACAGGGGTCTCACTATGTTGCCTAGGCTGGTCTCAAACACCTGGCCTCAAGGGATTCTTCCACCTAAGCCTCCCAAAGTACTAGGATTACAGGTGTGTGGCACCATGTCTGGCCCAGAAAAAAATGCTTTTAACTTACATACACAGTATTGTATAATAGATTGCAGTCTACATCTTACATTTTCCACTGAGTGGTACATTTTAAAGATGTGTCCATGTTTTCCCTCTTTGTGAATCTGTCCACTCCTTTCATCTGCAGAACAGAATACCTTTGTGTGCCTAAGCCACATGGCATTCATCCTAGCAATGCTTGCCTGACCTGTACTCTTGCTATAGCAAACAGCCTGTAAGAAAAGTGTACCATTATTGCAAATGGGGCAATATTAAGCCATAAGATACACACATCTAATTTCCCTAAATATTGTTACTTCACCCCCCTGAATATTTGCACCAATTTAAACTTCTACCAAGGATACATGAGGGTTCGGGGAGTTCAATTTATGAACAGCATTTAGTACTGGCTGGAGAACGTGACTTATAATTTCATATAAAATCTGAGCCATTGGATTTGGCCAAGTAATCTGTCACCTTTGGGAACTAAGGAAGACCACCAGTCTGGGGGCCTCCATGTTCAGAGGGACAAGATCTCCACCATCTTAGACAGTGGTTGCAACCCAGTGCCTCTGAAGCCTACAGGGGCTCAGCATGGGCAGTGTTGGAAGGGACTTGCTCCCAGCACTGTGCCTTGAGGTAACAAGAGGATTTCCCAGCAACTCCTGGGCTCCCTGCCTGAAAAGTCCAGATTCAGAATATTCTTCCCCCAGGGTAAAAGCATCTGGGGGCCTTTCATGTGTGGTTTTCGCAACATCCCATTTCAGTCAGCACCTGTTTGTGTTGATGTTAGCGATAGCAGAGGATGAGGGCATAGAAAAAATTAAGCATTTGCAATAAACGCTGAAAATGAACTATTTTATTACTTGAAAATATAATTCTAGTTATTTGCCATATAAATAATATGATTCCCCTGCATTGTATGATCCCCTTTCTGCCTGCAACATGAAGGTTCAATGCCCACCTTCTCCTTGGCTTTGAATGTGTCGGACTCTCTGACCAGTGCTCTAGGGCACATCTCATATTTTCCCACAGCAGAGGAAAGGAAGACGGTCCAATCTCGAGGGTGTGTGGCTCTGTGGGGAGCCTCGGGTTGCACTCCCGGGGGATTTAAGGCCAGGTGGTGGAGCTCTCCCCCAGCTTTGTTTCTGAGCTGGTGACACTTTCCACAGTTTATCTGTGTGGTCTCTGGGAAGCCACTTCCCAAGAAGGAAGCTGAGGCAAGGCTACAAGCATCAAGGTGTCAGCACCACAACCACAGAACGGCGAGTGAGGAGAGCACACATGGGCCCTTGCTGTTCTTGCCATCACTGCCAAACACGTCCAACTGGACACAGCTTGGTTTCCACCGGCCTTACCCGTGGGTTTGTAAGCTCCATGAGGGCAGCGCCTGGCCTGGTTCTTCTGTGGATCCTCTGTTCTGGATACAAGAGATGGACTACCTATGTTCACAGAGCAGAACAAAACAGTGCCAAACACCACATTACAGAAGTGCAGGCATAAATCAGAACTAGTCTGTGGTCTCCGGGGGTTTACATTCAGGCAGCAAAGGGACAACAGGCCAATTCCTGCTCACGCCAGCCTCTGTCCACTTCGAGCACTTGTCGAGGGCCTATAGCAAATCCCAAGGGGACATGCCCTTCTCAGAGCGTGCGAGTCAGCCCCTTAAGACCGCTGAATGGTGGCCTGGCCAGGGTGCTCCTCAGGCTGGAGAAAGAAGACGCCCCTGAGTGGCCACACGTGATTCCCGTGTGCCCCAGGCCGGAGGCGTTGATGTCCAGACGTCATTCTCTGCAGGCAGCCCTGCTTCCTGACCACATTTCTCCTTCTTGGCCGTACCAAGATCACAGCTTTTCAGAACCCACACAAACATCGACACCTGGCCCATTTTACATTCCTGTTTTCCACTGAAGCTGAGGACCCTGTAGACACCCGTGAAAGGCGCTGGAGGAGCGGGGGCCCCGCGCACATACAGAATGCAAGTCCCTTAATTAAAATATCTGATCCAGACAAGGCATTTTGAAATATTCATTAAACCAATTTTTATTTAACCTACATGGACCAATCAAATGCAACCCACACCGCCTCATCGCCGCGTGTCAGGAGAAGTAAATTGAACTCCTGATGGGGCAGAGCGATGGGTCAGCAGGCAGGCTTCTCTGCCTTCACCCACTTTCCACGCAGCGCCAGACAAGAGAGGGCAACCGTCAATCCAGCGCCGCGGCGATCATTACAGGTCTGCAGTGAAGCAGAAAAACGCCGTAATAAACAGGCCCCGCTGCCTCCTCTCACTCCATTCATCCTCCCCTACAAGTGCTCGGCCCTTCTGGCCTTGCTGAGCGTTAAATCCCCGTCCAGCTGTTTGACCCTATTACAGGAACATGATAGGCACCCCTGTCATTTGAAATGCCTGCAACAGTCGGATGCACCAAATCTATCTTCCCGACAGGTAAACCTATGGATAATTTATTTTTATGTGCTTTCAAAGGATGTTGACAACAGTCAGGAACGTCCGTGTTCAGGGGAGTGGGTCTCGCAGTGCCAGCGGTCACCGTTAATGAGCAGGAGGGGTGGCGGCTGCAAGGGCGTCCAGCTCCACGGGCCTCCAGACCCGCGCCTGCAGCCTGGGCCCAGTACCAGCAAGATCCGGTTCCGTCCATGAGATTCTGACTCAGACTCAGACAGGGTTCTGCCCGATTACATTCAGCTAAAGCCACTTACCTGAAACATCCCCCAGGACGTGGGCAGGTGTCACCCAGAGAGCAGGGATGGTGCAAGCTGTGCTGCACATATGGGGACCCAGAGCTTCATATGGCTGCACTAAACTAGTGCGGGTTGGGTCTGATTAAAATCTTTATCTGGCTTGACATCTTTTACATAGCCACTTGCTCCTACGCTGTCCGTGCCACTGCCTCAAAGAATTATCTGCAAATATTACAGAGAAGGGTTAAAAGCTGGCAGGAGACTCTTAAACTTTGTTATCACATTCACCACAAAAAATAACCACACATATACAAATATCATTGTTTGCAAGTAGGAGTAATGCAACCTTTGCAGCTCTGGGGCCGGGGTACCTGGAGAGAGAATGACTTCTAAGTCGCCCTCCGGATTTCTGTGTGACCGTGCACCTTCACAATGGGTGCCATTTAAGCCTACAGAATCCAATCAATGTGTCAGTTAAATTGCTACTCATCTGTCGAGATTAAGCGTCCGACTATTACCTCAGATTTAGTAGAAGTCTTAGATACTGGCACATTTCACTGAAGCCATTAGTAACACCTGGAATCATTCACATTAGTTTAAGATCTGGCACCATAAATTCCCAGCCATTAATGATTATTCTGACTCCTCAGGATAAATGGCTTAACGTTTTTGATAATGAAAATATACATTCTGCAGTAGTTCCTTCTTAAACCCACATTACCTTTGTAATGTACTTCATGGCTGATTGTAACGGACGGCACCATAACTCTCCAAAGGAATTTTAGTGTGCTGTAAAGTATGGAAGATCTGTTGCACGATTAATTTTTTTAAAAAAATTAACGAGTTATTTATTTAGCTGTTTACTTTGGGAAATGTAATGACGTATCTTAAATGGCCTGATTGTCATGACAGAGTAAAAGCATCTTGAGCCGCGTTATTTCGGTCACTTTCCTTGTAAGTTCCGACACACAAGATACGCTCCACACAAAGGCAGGCAACAAACTTCTATTGGATAGTATCAAAAATAACAGAAAAAGATCACTGTGAGAGCCCAGGGTGTCAGCTTAGTTATAGCTGAGAGAGATTATTTAAATATCTCAAATAAATCTTTTCATTCCCAGCACATTCATCTCTTTTAAGTGCTCATTAAGGTAGGGGCGTGACAGCCTTGGAAAATGAAACACTAATTCTTTTTCTCTGAAGCCGGAGTGTTCTGCTCCCAAGGGCGGCTGTAGTTTAGGGGGATTACAGAACTAGGGCAGAGAGGGGTTCCTCTTCTGCATTTCATTCCAAAAAGTGATGGGGGGGGTGTTTGTTTGATGCCACTTTTCTTCCTGCTTATCTCTTGTGATCTATTAGATCTGAAGAAAGCGGATGTCAGTCTGTGGTGTTTGATAAACGGTCTTCGGAACGGGGCTGTGCCGACCTTACCTCACTGCAGCTCAGCGTAATTTGCAGTCAGCTTGTCTTTAGTTGATTTAGACTAAGTTTTCCAAAGACAGAAGCTGAAGGATGGGACTGGAGCTCCACGCTCTCCTTTTCCAATGCCAGTTTTGTTTTTTTTTTAATAATGAAGAAACTCTGTCTGAAAACACGTCGCAGCACTAGTCCACAGCTAAACTCGAATAAATGTGCACATTCGGGTCGTACTGTTAAAAGCATGCGTATTTCCGGACCCCTCCGAGAGAGGCAGTCAGGATTCCCTTAAACAATAAAGGTTCGTAAAACAGGGCCTGGGAACTCGTTAATGAACTTGGAAATGGTTATTGATCCACATTAAGTCTAATTTGCTTAAATTCAATGCAAAATTTTGCACGTGGTGTCAGAAAGTGATGCCCAGGAAGCTAGAGGGTAAGCCGCCCTTCTGCCTGTGTAGGCAGCACTGCCCTGGGTGGCTTCCCTGAAGCTCTGCTCACTCCCATCCCAGCCTCTGCTGCTTTTCCCAACCCGGCTCCTCACAGCCCAGAGACACTCCTCGGAATACCATGGAAGCCCAGCAGGACTCTCGGCAAGGCAGGACCCACGCCGCCAGCACCTGTGTGGAGGTGGAGACAAATTTCCAGGCACAAGGATTGCATAGAGCAGAAGAAAGGCTCTGAACTTAACCCGCTAGAGGAGGGGATGGACAGCGCGGAAGAAGAAATGTGAGAAAGCAAAGAAGCCCCAAACATGGTGGGCATTGCATATAAAGGTCGAAAGATACTGAGATCATCTGCAGGAGAGGTACAAAGACAGGAAGATGAGAGACGAGAAAGGTTTCATCTGAGAATCTAAAAATCACTAAAGCGTCACATAGAAGGTAATTGGGATGAGGACTGAAATTTGGGGCCCTGGTGGAAACTGTACAAATAAGGTCTTATTGAAACATGAAGCCCGGAGCGTGCCAGGGCCACTGGTGGGCATGCAATAAATAATAATTGATAATAATGAGGATACTCAAATTTAATTCCATGTTCCATGGGAAGTTCCCCAGGGCATGGCTGGAAGCATCCTTGTGAGTCCCTGCGCCCGCTCCTTTTATCCGGTGGGGAAGCAGGAACGTTTGTCTCACTGGCCGGCCATGCCTGCTCCAGCGGGAGGCCCGCAGAAGGCAATGCCACAGGGACCACTCCACTGCTGAGCAGCCTCTGTCCTCTGCACTGTCCCTGGTGAGGGAACAGGACAGGAGGGGCAGCCCCAGACCTCCCAAGGCCCCATGTGGAAAGGAGCCTGCGCCAATAGCCAGTGCAGCAGGGCGGGGCGGGAGCTGCCCTGTGCGGGAGAACTCCAGAGACAGGCGGGGAAGGAAGAGCCTGAGTCGAGGTGCGGGGAGACAGCTAGGAACTACTTCCAACTTGAAGATGGACATTTCCAGACCTCGTGCGTGTCCCTGGAGCCAAACCAGGTGGGACCCTCAGAGGAGATAGGGCCGCTCAGGGGCCTGGGGAAAACCACAGAAAGCTACTGCAGCCAGGCCCATCTGGGTCTGCCAGGGTGAGCCAGGAAACAGCCATGTGTCCCCACAGGAGGAGACGGGACCCGGGGAAAATGGAAGAGGCAGGACAGCTAAGTGGACTGGAATGAAGCCAAAATGAGGGGTCGGGGACATTGTACAAAGCCACTCTTTGTGCTATCCCTGCTCTGAGAGCGAGTGGAGAATCTGCTCCTCCAGCTGACACTGAGGTATTTTTAAACAGCACCAAAATGACACATTATAAGCGCAAGGGTTTTAGCACAGAGTAGCAGAGAACATTCCAAACCCGACATTTTCTGTGACCACAATTGAGCCTTTTTTAATACGTAATTTTCTTTAGAAGGCACGTTTAAACCCAGGATGAACAGCAGGCCTTCCCCGACTCCCTGCCTAATTGTTTAACATAGACGTATAAACAAAACTACACACACCTGTGTACGTATACGTATACACAGAAGCATGTTCATATATAAACATATCATTTGTTTTGTGTATGCAGACACATAATCTTTTCCATTTTATGTGTGCACCACTCACACACACACATATATATATATGTGAGTATACCTTTTAGCAACATATAGAGTGATTTTCCCTCTAGGTGCTCCTTCCATGATCTATGGAAAATAGGAAGGAAGGAACTATTTGCATTTGGAGCTATGTTAACCCAAATGAATAGTGCTTTCAGCGGCAGGTGATCTTTTTAGACAGCGTGCCCTAGAATTTTTGGAAAGTGCAGAGAATTTGTAGAAATAATGATTATGAGGAAGGAAATGATGGGGGGGCGGGTGGATTGGTTCAATTTCTACTAATAAGTGCTTCATAATAGCTCAAAAAAATCTCTGTCAGGCCTCTGCCTCTTTCGAAATGCAAATGGCTGAGTGCAGGCTGCAAAGCTTGCTGTGTGCGATACACAGACAAGGGTAATATCTTCTCTGTGTCATTCCAAATGATATGGAAACAACGGAAAGCGTCCTGGCTGTGGATAATTACGGAAGAATGACAGGTTGGTAATAAGTTCTCATTTAGGAATCTCTCACACTCGGGAGGCGCAGGGACGGTTTGCACGCCATGATTCTGGAGTTGCACTGCCATCTGCATGAGTAAGCAGGTCTCGAAAAAGGAATTTGGGGGAACTGCACATGAAGATTTCAGACTCGAAACCCATAATTTTATTAACCTTGAAAACTAATCAGCATCTTAGTGAGACATGAAGATGCATCCCATCTGCAACGTGGGGAAGGCATGTGTGAGCTGCTCTTGCCTGCCCTAGTTCTGTGACCAGAAGGATGAAACCACACCAGTTAGCTGGTCTGGTGCCCACCGTGCAGCTAAAGCCTCGTGGGTGGTCCTTTTCCTGGGAGCAGTGCTTTGCCAGGGTCCCGGGTGTTTTTAAGGCAGAAACGAACTCAACAGAGAGACCGTGGGAGTCTGTCAAGTTTATAGTAGATTCAGGTTTGGAGCTTGGCATTATTGATGCATATTATTAATCATCAAAAAATGAGGGAGGAGGAATATTTAAAATCCACAGTGACATGCTGGATGAGTGCCTGGTTGTGCTGAAGCAGGTTCCATTAGCCGTCACTCACTCCGGAGCACACAGGGGAGCCGGAGTCTCTTTCCACGTGGCACTTTGGCATTGGAAGGAAGCCCTGGGGCACCTCTATCCACAAGGATGGCTGCTCCTCCAGAACCCCAGCATTAGCCATCAAGGAGCCCCTCTGAGCACCACCCCCTCACCCTCAGCTACAGGGTGACCCTCAACCACAGACTATGCTGATGGCAACATGGCCAACTGGGTAGAGGTGTGCAGAGAGCACCCTCTGGTCTGGAACCTTCTGCTCACACTGGGCTCTGTAACCTTCTGGCCTGAACACCTGCCACCCGTGGTTCTCCCACAGTTTCTGTGTCTCTCCCAGAGTCTGACTTCTTGAGGACAAGCACAGAGGGACCTGTCTGTGGCCCCTTTCTAGGGCTCAGATGCGTATCAGGATATCTATTGATTTGATGCAACGTTGATCTTCAAATGGCTGCTTTTAATAAGCCTGCCTTGTTTTATGGCATTTGCAGTCACCGTCTCCCCTCCCCTCCTATATCTGCTGTTAACAAAATTATCTTCAGATATTTAAACTTGGACTGGGAGGAAATAGATACAGCCTTGGGTACATGCCATCTGGCCATCATGCCAGGGCGCAATGAGAGACAAAAGGTCGCACTGGTGAGGCACATAGATGCCCTGTCCAGTTTTTGTTTTGTTTTGCTTTTATTTAATAGTTGTGATATGAAGAGATGGCATCAAAACAACACACTCACATGAATTCCTCTTGATTCCATGTCAGGTGCATTAGTAAATACGTTGTCTCCTGGAACCCTGCATGAAGTGAGTGCTATTATTATTACCATTCTATGCAGAAAGAAACAGAGTCACCAAGAAGTCAAGTGATGCCTAGGCCCAAGGTATCAGCCTTTTACAAGTCTAGAGCTGGGATTTGAGCCCAGCCCTGACTCTGCCAAGACCTGGCTTCTCTCTATGCAGCCATGGGGTCCCAGGGAAGAGACGCT
Source organism: Trachypithecus francoisi (assembly GCF_009764315.1). NCBI lineage: Eukaryota > Metazoa > Chordata > Mammalia > Primates > Cercopithecidae > Trachypithecus > Trachypithecus francoisi. Next base: position 2,501,634 of record NW_022681442.1, on the reverse strand, counting down.
AGAATGGAAACATTAGAGGTGTTAGTGGCACTTAGGAAACCACATGAGAATGACAATGTTATGTGTGTTCAGGGCAGCATCCAAGAAGCTCCTTTACCACATATGGCACAGAAGGTCAGCTCATGGCGAGAGGAACTTAGGGCTGGTGTGATGACTCCTTGTATTAGTCCGTGTTCACACTGCTGATAAAGACATACCTGAGACTGGGCAATTTACAAAGGAAAGGTTTAACTGGGCTTACAGTTCTGCATCGCTGGGGAAGCCTCACAATCATGGCAGAAGGCAAGGAGGAGCAAGTCACGTCTTACATGGATGGCAGCAGGCAAAGAGAGAGCTTGTGAAAGAAAACTCCCCCTTATAGTAACCATCAGATCTCATGAGACTCACTCACTATCAGGAAAGCAGCATGGGGAAGAATCAGTCACCTCCTGCTAGGTCCCTCCCATAACATGTGGGAATTCAAGATGAGATTTGGGTAAGGACACAGCCAAACCATATCACTCCCATACTTGTATCCCCACCTGTGACCCTTGCCATGGAACATGGGCTCGGTGAGGGAGCTTCCATCTGGTTTTGAGTTTTTCTTGCTTCTCTCCTTTAAAAACAACTAAGTGAAGAACAGAGAAAGTAGCAAAAATTCCTATGGCCTCACGAGCTGCTCAGGTGAGTTGGATTAATCTGAGTTCCATCTTGCAGGTAATCCCATGGAAGCCTGACTTAGAAACACAAAATGTAAAATTGGCATGAAAACTTCATCTACACTTGGGTAAGCACAGAAGTCACTAATTACTGTGATTAGTTTCAATGACAGAGTCACAATACAAAGCAATGATTTTATTTTATATAAAATAAATCCTCTAGGTGCCAAGTAACAATGTTTGGTCAGCTTTATGAATTTCTTAAAAGCAAATAAAATAAGGATAACCAAGTAGTTAAGAGAAGATCCTTGGAAATTTGACCCGGCCTTCTCCAGTAATTATTCTAATTATTCTTCTATTATTTGGGCCAAGAGCCAAAGGTTCCCAAGTGCGTAGGAAGTTAATAGCAGACTTGAAGTGAGAAGGGGAGGGCAAGCTAGCATATGTTCATTAAAGTCTGCTTTCACTTAAGGGTTTTGCATCAAGGAGGCTGCAGGCACCAATAATTTATCTTGAAGTCTATTTACTCAGTGCAACAGGGAAATAATAAATTGTCCTAATTTTCCTTCCTGGCCCCAGAAGTGGCTGCCTCTTGCCTTCCCTCCCAGCGACCCCACTGGGGTCAGTCTGTTGCCCAGGCACTGAGTGAGCCCCCAAACACAGTTGGAGGAAACGTTTCCAGTGGTGCCCCGTGGGCTCCAGCCAGCTGCGTTAGCATTCTTCAGCCAAGGTGTATACTTCTGAGGGGGTTGCTGGTGGTTGGTGGGTGGGAGAGCTGATAAAGGAGACTTGGGACCAGGGCCATGAATGGGACTTCCATAGGCCTAGCATGCCCTGGAGTGCCCAAGCCAGGAGGCAGCATCTCTTTTGCTGCCTGAAGACTCCTTTGAGCCATAATCCACACATGAGCCTGGCCCTTTGGAAGGTCATCCCAAGAAAAATATTGAAACGGCAAGTTCTTATTGAATGCCTGCTCCAAAACACAAAGCTGGGTTCTTGGGTCACACGGCTAAGCCTCATCAGACACAGGGCCAAGATCATTGTGGGCAGAAATAAACCGAGACCTGCCTTGCTGTTTCCTAGTAAGCTCCAACATCTTCAGAGCATCAGTCAGTTTTAGCAGTGTCATTCTGAAGGCACTCCAAAGCCACCACTGAGTGCATGTTCTAGAAATGCTCATGATGCCTATTCCCCTTGGTTGGTTCTCTAGGAAGTTCTGGGTAAAGGGCAAGGACATCCCTGGAGAGGTCAATGCAATGACCCCTTTGTGCCTCCAGAGAATGAATTAGCCCCAGGTTCCTTACCTGCTACCTGAGCTAGCCCAGAGGAAGAAGAACAGAGAGTGGGCAAGCTTTGACAGGAATTGTGGGGGACAAAAGAAAGGTGAAGACTGACCTGCGGTGAGCCAGGATGTGGCACAAGTCAGGGACCATGAAAAGGCATTGCTCCACCCAGACCCATACCCCAGTACAGCCACACCCAGTGAGAAGCTGTCTAGTTACTGAAAGTCATGACCCAGCAGTTCAGCCAGGCTGCCCACCCAACACGGCCTGCGGGCTGCAGACTGGAGAGTCTAGTCCTCATCACCATGAGGTGCCACTGCTGTGTTCAGTAGGGGCCATCCAGAGCCTCCCCAGCAAACAGCAGCCTTTGTTCATGGATGCAAATGCTCCCCATGCAGAAAGCCACAAGCCCCAAATCCAGCCTGTGGCTAATGCAGGCTGGCCAGGCAGTTGCAACAGGGTCCCAAGTCAAGGGATTTCTCAGCATATCTCTTTATATGGATGGTTTTTGAAATGTTTATCTTCTTGGGTAAGACAGCAAGGAGCAAGGGAAATGCCTGGGAGAGGGACAGTGAGAGGGGCTACGGGGGTCTCAGTGAGAAGCTGGGAGGAACAAGTAGCTCTCATCACAGGTGCACCTGCGTGGGGAGGGATTACCTGTGATGAGGGCTGCATCCCTTTACAGAGGCAACTTCCATTTTCCAGAGTGCAGTAGACCAAAGGGAGATTGGAATCTGCATCAGCTATTCTTTCCTGAACTCAGACCCTAGAATATATTTTTTTCTAAAAGTTTTCATATCATAATATCAAAAGTCATGGTTTTCTGACTCAAATATGTGCAAACATTTCTTCCATTGGAGTTCTTCAGTTGTCTGTGTTTGGGAGTCAGCTGGCAATAGGAGGGGTCTGAGGAGAACAGACAGCCCCACATCCCTGGCACAGCTGGTCCCAGCGCCTGGGAAGATCATCATGGTGACATGGCGAGGGCATCAGTACCAGCCCGGGGTGGTCGAAGGGAGGCAGCCTCGGTCCCTGACCCGAGGCTTTCCTGTGTCATGCGATTGGCCAAGTTTTGTGTTTTTCCCTGCATTGGTAGGCTCTGTTGGTCACTTGGGATATGCAAGTCCAGATAAACCAGGGGGCTGGTCTAGCAGGGAGAAAGCATGGCTCTCCCGCCGCCTGACAGCTCCACTTCATCCCCAGCCTCAGACACTGAGACTCACATTTATTCATTTTGAGCAATGTGTTGTACAGACGACCTGTCTGCATCAGCCCTGGCCGAAATGTCTTCTTTAATAAAAATTCTGCTCCAAACGGCCCAGCTGATCAAGTGAAGTGGCCTTTCCACAGACTATTGACAATCTGTCTCAAGCATTATCTCATAAGTTTCCTTTTATTTTCTCTCCCAGCCCAGATAGTCTCCACTTTGAACCATAGCTGCTGGACGAATTTGGATTTGATGCAACCTGCACACTTTCTACCTGCCTCCCGGCTCTTTTTGCATTCTTCAAAAGCAACAGGAAAACTTAAAATTCAGAAGAAAACATATTTAAATGACTCACCTCTTCCCTGAGTATGACTTATGAGATCCACAGGGAAATGGATGTTATTTCTTGAGGCAGCTGGCCTTGGAGACTGAAGCAGTTAGGAACAGATCTATAAGCTGGGGGAAGGCAGAAGTCTCATGTTAGGGATAAGCATCCCTGGATGGATCTTCATGGACACAAGTCTTGTATGTGAAGATAAAGGAAAGTAAACTCACTTATGCAAAAGTAGATATTTGTGACAGACTCCTGGATGGACCTCAACAAATAGGTCTAATCCTCTCCCACCAGCTTTCACCCCATGAGTTGTTACATTTAGTTTATCCAGATAGATTTTGGAACTAGTCTTAGCACGTGGTACACACTCAGTAAATGCTTATGAATGAACCAATGGACTGACAGTTTTCTCTTCTGAAAAATGCAGAAGCTCCTGGCTGGTCTCTAAGGGTCCTGGTAAGTTGAAGTCCTGGGGATTCTGATTTACAAAAGAAGGGGGCAGAGGAGAGGCATGAGCACCTCTACAGCCAGCCTGAGCAAAGAGAGAGGCAACCCTGCTCCCCGGAGAGTGCACTGGTGTCCACCCTCTCCTGCAGCCTTGTGCCGGAGGGGCGGTGCAGGAAAGTAGGGGGAGGCAACACAGGTGAGACTCCGCGATCAACCAGAAGGAAAAGAACGTCAGGAAGGAGGTACGGAAGCAAAGACGGCAAGCTCCCGTAGCCTAACAGTGGCCCAGGGCAGATGGAGCAGACAATAGGGAAGTCATTTGTCCAGGATGGCAGGGATTTCCACGAAGTCAGCATTACCCACACGGCCTACGTTTCTTCATCAAGGCGGGGAGCAAGATCACGTGGGCTCATTTCTATCTCCATGATGAGTGCAGATTTGAAAGGGAGATACAAGATGTGAACATTGGAAGCAACCGCCATAGGATTCATTACATCAATCATAGATGCTTGACTTGTAGTTGTTCCGCAACAAAGGCATGTAAATAGGAGCGCGTTAGACCTGTGGTTTTTGTGGCAACCCTCATCAAATTGGAGGGAAAATGCTTCCAAGGCTGTTTATGCATCTCTTCATTTGTATTCCATCTCATTTCAACAAGGAATTTGAGAACCTCAAACTCACAGGACCAGGGACGATGCTCAAATGCAAAGTTATCAAAATACGCTCCTACATAGCGAGAGAGTTGTGATAGGGGAAATCGTCCGCTTTTCTGCCTGCACCCTCTGGGCGGAATGTACATGAATTTTAACTTGTGATAAAGTTGAACAATGTTTTCATAATACATGCAACCATTCCATGGGGTGACGGAGCAGCGCTGCTGATAAGTGGACTTCAACTTGGGCTGCATACTAAGTTTCTTTGACATAAAAGAAGGAAAGTAATGTGTCCAGTGAGCTAAGCACACTATTTAGATAATACTTATCACTCTGGTTATGAGAAGCATATCAATGTATGATTCCTGACTGACATCGTAGCTATGTGTGTTTTTCTAAAGCTGAAATACTGAAAATCTTAGCAAAAGAATGGAAGAGATCACTGATAAAAACTAATGGGTACCTTCACTCATTCCTCTAACATAGTATTTATGTTAAATAGGATTCCTCTAACGTAGTATTTATGTTAAATAGGATTCCTCTAACATAGTATTTATGTTAAATAGGATTCCTCTAACATAGTATTTATTTACTGAACATCTATACAGACAAGACCTGTGCCATTAGAACACTTCGTGTGTCACACAAGAAAAGGCACATTTTAAAAGTATACGATGACAAATCCACGTTGGCAAGTTTTATAGTGTTGTAACTGAATTTCGGAAGTACAATGTTAGTGGGTGATTTAAATTCATTTCTTTTCACTTTTTTAGACTTTCTAAAATGTTCCATTATTTCAGACCTAGAAAAAAATCCATTTAACAGTACAATGTGATAGGCTGTCTATAAAAAAAAGTATGAACAGAGTGTTTTAGTGAAGCTAAGAAAGGACCAGTTTGTTCTGTCTGAGAACATTAAAGTCCCCCCTGGCAAATGCGATGCTTTAGGGACCCTTCCTCATTCCTAATAGGGAACCCAATCAGATATTGAGTTTAATTTTTAAGAGTCTGCCTGTTACAAATAAAGTTTCCATTACCTAAGCATGGAAATGATTCTTCAAGGATGCTCTACTAGTTTCTTTCCAAGATATGCTGTCTACGGAGCGGTCCACCTGCCGCCAAAAGCAGCGCTGTTTTTAAGGGTAGGGTGGAGAGCAAGAACACAGCAGTTTCCTATAGAGCCTCCACATCCACCTTGACCCATTGCACAGTGGTGCCGCTACTTTGCACTGTGGTGAATCAAATTGCATGGCTTATTCCATTTATTCTATCTCAGCCACATTCAGGATGAGAAAAAGCCCTCGGTTGCCTTTCCTCCCCAGCAGGAAATATTATCTGTAGCAAAAGAAGGTGGAAGTGAGTAAATGTCATAATAAACACAGACCACACCACCCGTTCACAAGGGCCAGCCACGGGAAAGACAGAGAGCGGTGCAACCACTGATCAATACTCCCCAAGATGAAGCCATCTGTCTTTTGTGGCACTTATTTTGGGGAAGCCCTGCAGAAATCCAAGGATGGAATTAGAAATGAAACATTATCATCTTCTTTACCGGTGAAGTTCAGGATGTGTATTAGTTTGTATATAAGCATACTGAAGCAAGACTTCTCTTTATATTTCTCTATTTTTTCCCCATTCTTCATCTTCTGTGCTTGATCTGTAGTAGGAGATGTTCAACCATAGATGATGAAGAGCATCTTCCAAGACCGTCAGTAATTCTCCTGCTAACTAGAAAAGTCAGATCTCAACTTGGATCGGAGGAACGTCTGAGCCCTACCCTTAACCTTAGGCCTCCAGTTAGTTCCTGGCAAGACTGTGCTGATCTTAGGTGACTTTGCCCACCTGAAGTGCAGGGGACACATGCCCTCCCTCTCCCTTCCAGTGCATGGGGACTGGAAATGCCCTGGAGACCAGCAGCACCTTCTCACACTTCCCTGTAATGAAGGGGTTATTTGGACACTGTCCCAGGAAATCACACATAGCAGGAGAGCAGAGGCAGTTTGTCAAGTCCACGAGGAAGAGTGCAGTCATTAACACATGCCACTCCTCACCTACAGCGTCCTTTCAGGAATAGATGGTCAAAATGTTGAGTGTTTTTCAGATTTTGTCTCCAAGGCTTAAGGAACACCTGAAGAACTTTGAACGAGAGGGCATGTGGGGAGGACTGATGGGTAAATACTGGGTTTCCTCGTTTTTGGTTTTGTTTTGTTTTTCCTGGTATCAATTGCTAGTTGTGCTGGTCCCTGCTTCCCAGAGTTTGTCCCCAACAGAAAATGAAGGCCATTCCCTCGTCTCATCCCAGTAACCTTGTCAGAGAGACCTTCTCGGCCTTCCTGCCAGAGACATGGCAGCGCACATCATAGTGGCTGTCAGAGAGTCGCAGCCCCCTGTCCTGCCCCCCGCACTTAGGGCTATACAAGCATTGTGTGTGCTGATGCTTCTGAGTTAACATGTACCATAACAAGGGTGGGCAAGATGGAAACATCCTTATTTAGGGCACAAATAACTGCCACAAGTGCAGTGCAGAGTTAGAGAGCTCAGAATATATTTTCATCCATTTAATAATTATCTTCCTTGTGTGTGTTGTCTGGGAGGGCTGAGCGATCACCTATCCACTCTGTTGGTAGGAGATGTGGGATCTTCCCCACACTTTATTCCAACCATCAGTCTATCTGCTTAGGCATTAAACTGGGCAATTATGGTTGCTGAGCAACCATAACTTTTGCATATGTGCCTCCTGTGGTTTTGTATGACAACCACAATGTTATGATAACAGGATTTTTTTTCCAACCAAGATCCTTCTTTATATGTAAATTTATGCTAGAATTGTGTATTTAAAAATTAGTTTTTATGAGTAATGAGCCTCAGGTTTGGCTGTGCTTCCCTCCTCCTCTACCAGGTTTATAAAATCAAATTCAGAAGTTCTGGGATCACAGAGATGGTATAAAACGAGGTGCAGGCACTGACTTCCAAGGCAGCAGTTCACTCCTGGGAACATAGTCAGGACAACACAGGCATCTGACTCCTGCTTGTGTGCAAGGAGTCATTGACTTGGGGCACCCGAGCTGCACGTGCTCTGGGGCTGCCTCAGCACTGTCGCTGGGAGGGACAGAAGGGTGGGGCTGGAGTGAGGGGGGCGGGGGTCTTGCTGCTGCTTTGCTCCTCTCCATGGCCCTTATCCAGGCAGTTAACATTTGGCTGGGCGCGGTGGCTCAAGCCTGTAATCCCAGCACTTTGGGAGGCCGAGACGGGCGGATCACGAGGTCAGGAGATCGAGACCATCCTGGCTAACACGGTGAAACCCCATCTCTACTAAAAAATACAAAAAACTAGCCGGGCGAGGTGGCAGGCGCCTGTAGTCCCAGCTACTCGGGAGGCTGAGGCAGGAGAATGGCGTAAGCCCAGGAGGCGGAGCTTGCAGTGAGCTGAGATCCGGCCACTGCACTCCAGCCTGGGCGACAGAGCCAGACTCCGTCTGAAAAAAAAACAAAAAACAAAAAACATTTTCCAAGTGACTCCTCTGTGTTGGGAAAGAGAGAAAATATCCAGGCATAGTTATCTCTCAGACCCAGCTCCACTCTGCTCTCTGGGGACATAAGATCTCCAGGGAAGATGCCTAAATAACCGCCTTGATTCTGAGCAGTGTGAGAAAACTCCCACGCCTCCAGGAGATTTCTAGCCACTATGGACTAAAAGAGAGAGGAAGTGTGTTCTCTGCAGTCAGGCAGGGCTGAGCCACCCAAGATCAGCACAGTCCTACTGTGCACAAGCTGGCCTGGGTTAAATAAGGCTCTGTTGGCTTCCAACCCGAGTCCAGATATGGCTCTGCCAGTTACTACAAGAATTACTGCTGCTCTCAAAACCTGCACTTCCGTGTTTGTGAAAGGACAACTGTCGGCATCCTACCCACCTCTCAAGGTAGTTGTGACATTAGAGAAGGTGCGTGGAACACAGCGCTCTCTGTCTCTTCCAAATTTCCTTCTTCTGAACTTCATTCACTTGGGGGAGAGAACATGGATGGGCTGTAACACAAATTGTAAATACTTGCTAAGTGTTTCCAGGTTTTGGGGAGAATGCAGATCTTTCAGGTGAAAAATAAATAGCGAAAATGAAGATAGAAAGCAGGTTTACAGAGGAAAAAAAAAAAAAACAGGTCTAAGTCATCCTGTATTACTTGGCTCCACTGTTTTCCTTTGCTGTATTATCTGACTGCACCGGTGAGAGAAGGGAGAGAGGAGAGGGAACCACAGTCAGTTGGGAGGATTTGGTCAGAGAACCGCTCATAAATATTGATGAGCACATCGGTTTCACATTAACGTTTGATGAAATGTTTCATGGGCCTGAACCGGTTTCCCAGATTAAGAAAATCCCGTCCACAACCACACACACTCCTTATTTTCTCTCCAAACTTTTGTTTGTGTTCCATAGACACAGACATAGAACAGCTTTGAAATTGACCTTTTCTTTGTATCTTTATTCTCTTCTCTGTTGCCTCTGTTGTGCCAGTGACTTCAGAGACAATCTGGTAGAGAAATGCAAGGATTAGCCCTCACCGAAATCCAAGGATAGCAAAATATACAGGTTTCTTATGCCGAATTTTATCATCTGCACCTAATTATCAAAGCCCAGGATTACCATTTGGAGGGAATTGTTCAAAAACATCTGCTCTTCAAAACACAAGCATTGCTAAAATTTCCCTTTCCCAGAATTTCTAAGGCAAGCCTTTCACAAAACTTAAGAAAACGGGGAGATGTCTCTTTCCTTGGTGGTGGGGGAGCTGGAGAGGGATTGGATCAATTAGGCTTGTCTGTCTCTTGCCTGTTGTCGGCAACCATCCCCAGCACCAGGGCTGACACAGCCCAGCCTCGCCTTGGACGTTCGGCTGTTGAAACTGTTGGTGACAAACAGAAAATTCCAAAGAAAACCAAATCAAATTCTTCTGATTGAAAAGATGTGTGGGCGACTCGCTAAAGGTTTCGAGTTCTGACCTGTGCAAATGCTATTTAAAGAGGCAATAGCAACTGAAACAGACACAGAGGAATCAGGCATCTGCCTCGGGACTTGGAGACAGGAATAATCAGTGGAAAAGGAAAGCCAGACTGACACTGGCAGGAAAGGCAGGAGATTCTAAGAAGGAGAATGAGCCCATTTCTACCAGATCACATGTCAGTCATGACTGAGGATCTGGACCTGGCATCCCTTTAAAAGACAAGAAAGTCAGGGCTCACCAATAGCTGCCGAAGGAATTTCCATCTCAGCAGAGGTGCTTTTCTCAAGAAAGACAAGAGCAACCAGTGAAGCCAGGCCTCCCTAAGCCTGAGTACCTACCTGGGCAACTCAGCCTGAATCCATTAGGTCCTGGAAGGACTTCCCATGGCACATGACAACAAGATGTGTGCCAAAACAAAGGAAGGAAAAGGTACTCAAAAGACATGGCAATGCCTGCCCCCAGATTGGCAAGAAATTGGTGGTTCGGTCTTCTGGAGGCAAATTGCATGAAGCTGAGCCTCTTTAGACAAAGGAAAGGTCTAGTCTCAGAAGTGGTAGGAGGGTTTGTTGAAAGCAGACCAGTTTCTCATAGCAGGTCCCCTATCAGAGGATGGAGACTCCTGGAGTCAGCTGCACACTCAGACACCAGAAAGCGCTTTTTGACGTCTGAACACTGCAAGGGCTCAACAAGCCCACGCCTAACAAGCCCAAGACCCCTGTGACCAACAAGGACGAAGTCAACCTTCCTTGGCACTGCTGTCTCTTCATTCCACTGACACAATGTGGCCACTGCTGGGACATACTTTAAGAATCACTTTAAGATTGCGTATTAATTATCTAAATTGCTAAACACCTATGTGAGCTTTTAGATTTATTTAAGTAAGCATGTCTGCTTCCATTTCGCAAGGGAAGAAAATGTGGATGATGGAAAAGAGGTTTTTTTTCTTTTAATTTCTTTTTTTTTTTTTTCCGGGAGGGATTTTGAGCCCCAACTCTTAACACTTAGTTGTGGACAGTACAGAGAAGTTAATATTTCCTTTGTTTGCCAACACTAACGCATGGCTGAGTCTGGACTAAGTTCTTACCTGGTCTCTGGGGGTTCAGGCTGGGCTGCCTCCGTAAGGGAGAGACTCAGTTTATCTGTGGGTCCAGTGGCTTTCTGGAGATGGATGATCTGCCCAGAGATGTACATGGCCTGTCCCTTGTGCATGTGTGTGACCCAATCCAGACCTAAGTGCTCTGTCCCCCCACCAAAATAATGCACAGTCCTGTACACAGCCTCATGCTGGTGTTACACAAGGAAAACCTCCAATAACCAACCAAGGGATGCAATAACATACTTTTCAAACAGTTCAGAAGAGTTTTACAACAGTTTTCATCTATAAAGATGAAATCCTCTAGGACACCAAACTCTTTTTTCTGGCCCCTCATTGATTTTCCTATCCACTGAAGATGGTGTTATTTGACTGCTATGGGAAGAACAGCAAAGCTCAAACGAGGTACTTGGGCAGAAGACCATTTTCTCCTCTCTAAAGAACAGGTTAAGCTGGCAGAGATAACGTCTCCTAATTTGCTTGCAGTTTCTATAATATTAGACACTTCCACTGGCAAAAGTTGACTTTCCGTCAAAATCCAATGCCCGTGACATCAATTTTCTTCTACAAACAATTATCTTAAATAACCTGCACTTGTACATAGCATTTCTGTGGGAGACGATCAAATACTCCAAGTTTTTTTTTTCCCCCAATATTTTCATCCCTTGCTGGTCATAGACTTAAAAGCTTGAAATAGAATTTCGTCTTCTACCAATTTTTTCCCATTTATGTTCAGGAAATATTGATTTTTTTTTAAACTGGAGTTTTAATGGACCTTGAAATTAACATGGCTTTTATTTCTTTGCTATAACACCATCATCACTGATGATGTCACTATGTCTCCAGCAAAATCATTGGCCAATGGCTGGCATTTAGAGTCTAGGCACTAGGGAGAAATCAACATTACTGTATTTGCTCATACATGGTTCCTCCTACCCTAAAGGAATTATCCTGTCTCAAAGAAATAGTTGGGTCCAGGCGCAGTGGCTCAGCCCTGTAATCACAGCACTTTGGGAGGCCAAGGCGGGTAGATCACAAGGTCAAGAGATTGAGACCTGGCCAAGATGGTGAAACCCCGCCTGAACTAAAAATACAAAAATTAGGTGGGTGTAGTGGCATATGCCTGTAGTTCTGGCTACTTGGGAGGCTGAGACAGGAGGAGAATCACTCCAACCTGGGAGGCAGAGGTTGCAGTGAGCTGAGATCATGCCACTGAACTCCAGCCTGGTGACAGAGCTAGACTCTGTCTTGAAAGAAAAAGGAAGGAAGGAAGGAAGGAAGGAAGGAAGGAAGGAAGGGAGGAGGGAGGGAGGGAGGGAGGGAGGGAAGGAAGGAAGGGAAAGAAAGAAAGAAAGAGAGAGAGAGAGGGAGGGAGGGAGGGAAACATAGTTGGGTGACAACAATGGAAACTCTTTCTAAACCAAGTTAGCATGATTCTCTCACAAAACAGCCTTAAATCTCAGCCTGGAGTCCAGGATGTGGTCAGGACATTTGCATTTTTCAAAAGCACGAAATCAAATATTTCTGATCTGTGGCGGGATTTGTCACTCTGTTTCCGGCACATTCCATACACAGCTTATCAGACTTCACGTGCACTTAGTGGATGCTGATTGGTGGCCCTCTCTGGATGACGATGGGAAATAAGTGGAGGCAAAGTCCAGGACAGACACTGCACCTGAGCAGAACTGCCAGAGCCAGTCGCTCCCAGCCCCAGGCAGAGGGCACAGTGTGGAGGGGCCATGGGCCGTGGGAAGCTGACTACAAGAGTGGACAACTCGAGGTCTCCTGCCATGGTTTTTAAGGCCATGGGCCTGTGGGGAGAAGGAGAGGGTCTTCTGCTGGTCAGGAAGGGAAGACAGGGCCTAGTGGAGGAGTCTGCAGCTGCAGGACTCAAGAAGGAAAGGAAGAAAATCCAGGGAAGATTCTGGAGGGAGCCCACATTCCATGGACAAAAACCAACCTTTTTACCTCACAGGAAAGCCCTCCCTGGCCCAGTGGCTGCTGTTTCCACCTCCTCAGTCTCCACTCCCTGCCATGCCAGGTCCCACCTCTGACCCCCTTGCCACTCCCTAGACCTGCTGTGTTTTCTCTCCTTAGATGTCTGGAGACTCTGCCAGATCACTCTCCCTATACCTTGACCATGCCATCCTCACCCACCCCCAACCTGCCAGGCCAACCCTATGCAGCTTCAGGTCCCTGCTTCCAGGTAACTCCTCCCTTACCAGCCCGCCACACACTGACCTCCCCATGTCTTAGATACTGACCCTATCTGCATGCAGGCAGAGTCCCCCTGGAGCTGTCCTACTATCCAGACCCCTGGAAGGGTCTGGCCAGTCTTCACTGATACACACGGACAGGCCGTGTCTGAGCAAACAAAGGAATGAACAGAGAAGGCAGGCGTGGAGATGGGGCAGCCAGCTGGGAGCTTCCAGTGGAATTAGCAGTAAGAGAAGCCGCCATTGCTGGAGAGTCCCCAGGCCCCGCTGGAGCAGGAGGTTGCATCCCCAAACATGCTCCTCATCATCCACTCAAGCCCTCAAGCCCTGGCCTACTGGTCTGGCCTCCTAACTAGAGGGCCACAGAGTCCAGGGCGCCCAGCCTGAGGCTTCCTGCTTGGAGAAGAGGGAGCCCAGGCAAAGTGGGAGTGCAGTGGGTAGCAAAGGCAGTGGGCTTGATGTGGCTTTGGAGCGAAGGACATCCACAGGCTACTGTGGGCCCACGGGGGACAGTACACACCGGCCAGCTCACCTGGGCTCCTGGAGGTTTGACCAATCACTGGGGAGAGAAGAAAGAACTCAGAGCCGGGAGGAGGCAGCATCTAGGCTGACGGATTCCTCTCTCTCATAAGACTGGGTCTGCAGTGCATGGAGGCACAGGGATTTCTGCAGAGGGCCGCATCTTTTATTAATCACAGAGATGTGGAGTTGTGGGGGTCTCCTTTCAAGGACAGCCCAAATCTAAAGAAATGCCTCCCCAGAATGTAACAATTTCAAGGACAATTAAATCCAGAAAGTAAACCACCACCCAGGTCGCTTGTACCCTCTGGCATTCCAGGAGCCTGCGTCCAGCTGAAGCCATCTGCAGACTTCTGTTCGGCACCGTCCAGCATGGCAGCCAATACCCAGCCCTCCTTGCACCTGCCCCAGGACATGGGTGCCCCAGTGTGGTCCCTGTCCCCACTGGGCAGCAATGATCAGATTCGTTTGTCCAATGGGAAGTTGCAATGAATGAATCAGTGACCTGCCTGAGTAACCCAGCGAGGGGAAATTGTTGCTACGATGACCCCCTGTTGCCTGTGCTGTTGATTCACGCAAGGCCCCAGGAAAAACCGTCTTTCTGTTTCACAAGGAGGTGGAGGCCTTGGATCTTAGTCATGTGATCAGAGACAAAGGTGGGACGCATGGAGGCCTGGCTGGATTCCCATACCTGCATCTGCTGGGCCCGCATCTCACAGGAGCTGCACAGAGCAGTTGGATGAGAGGAAGCCCCCACAGAGAGCAGGCCTGCCTTGCAGGCGGGATTCCAGAAGACTCCATTGGAAGGGTGCCCGCACCACGGGCGTTTCTGGCTATGGGGTGGTGGCCCCTCCCCACACTCCATGTGGGCTAATGCCTTGAGAAACACATTGAACTCCAAACCCTGTGCTACCCTCCCCGCCTTGGAAACTCCAGGTCCTTGGAAACCACACCCCCTCTGGCCTCAGTTTCCTTCACTGTTACCAGGACAAAATAGGGTTTTAAGGGTTCAGGGCCCAGCCAGCTGCCAACTCCCAGCTCCTAGCCAACCTTCTGCCAGGCTGCAGGTCTGTGCTAGAGATGAGCTGTGCAGCCAACCCTGGGGCGTCTTCAGGGGCCTGTGTCTGGGTGCTTCTTGGGGATGAGCCATCCAGCCTGGGACATGCCTGGAGGAAAGACTCCCAGCCCTGGCATGGTCCAGGCCTGGAGGCCTCATCTCACTTTCCTCTAGGCTTTTGGTCCAGACACTGACCCCTTCCGTGGATTTGCATGATGATTTTTCTGTTCAGTGTATGCCAGCTCTTCTGTCGGGACCTTCCAGTAATGGGGGTGTCAGCTGTGCAGGGGGCGGGGCCTGAGTGTTCTGCAGGGCCTTGTATAGGCTGAGACAATGAAGTCAGGTAGAGGCAATGGCATCTCAGCCCCAGAGAACAGCAGGGAAGGGGCAGGGGAAGCCTGGGGCCCATCTCCTCCCTGTGGATTGGAGTGTGGCCTGTGGATGTCCTCTCGGCACCTAAGGGTGGAGTAAGTTGTTGGTTTCTGCACTCTGGTATCTTTTGATGAAGAGCCCCCACCAGAGTTCTGTTGATTCAGTGGGGAGTCCCGGAGAAAACACCCAGCCACAAAAGATCCAAGCAGACTTGGGGAGACAGGGTCCTGAGGACAGTCACCAGTGGTCTTCCAGCCACCCCCCTCCTCCCGCACTCTAAGCATGGCTCACACAGCATTCACAGCCTGGAAAGTTCTTCCAGTGCTGCCTGTCTTGTCAGGGCACGTGAACACATGTCACCCTATAGGCTAGTTCCAGTTAGGGGAGGGGGTCGCCCATCATGTTAAGCAATGTTCGTAGCCACAGAGGAACATGGTACTTGCCCACACTCTGCAGTGGGGTGGCACACTGGAATCAGGCCGGATGGGTACCACAGGAGAGACATGGGCACAGAGGAGAGCACCCATGCCCAGCGGGGGTGGACACATGGCTGAACTGCCTGGAGCGGGTGGACTCCACTCTGCTTTCATACCACGGATAAGCAGGACAGTGGCTCCATAGTAGGCAAAGGGGCTGACTGCTGACAGCAGCAAGGCTGCACCTGCAGCAGGCTCAGGCTGGTCCTTTTGGAAGAACACCAGTGAGTGCCAGATGCCGCTGGCTGATGGGAGACCCCACGTTGAACTTGGGCTTCAGCGTCTTATGTGGGGTCTTGGGAGGTTACATGGCTCAGCAGTTACCATGCTACACCTGAGGGGTTGCTGGACTTCTCGGCCACAGTTTGTTAAATTTGCAAATGCTCTTTGGGAATCATCGGGAGAAAAGATCTGTAAACGTAATGTCTGGATTACGAGGGGAGTAAAGGCTGATATTCTGTCCACTTCATACCCACTGACCTCGGACTCCCCTGGCTCCAGTCACCATCTTATCTGGAGAGGGGATGAATGAGATCTACCAGGGTCAGGTACCACCGCTGTGTGCAGGCTGCAGCCTCCAGGGGTGGAAGGTAGGGGAGCTGCAGGGATTTTACTACCAGGGTCCCCAGCCCTGCAAAGTCCCCCAAGTGCAGAAGGAAGCTCTGGAATGAGACAGAAGACTTACCCAATTCTGGAACACTAAGAAAGAGTCCTGGAAGGGCCAAGTCACCCTCCAGAAATCAAGGAATTAACCATCAAACAAGCTCCTCTCTGTGGGCTCAGGAGCACTTCCTCCCTGCCTGGAGGTTTTTCTAAGCTGCTATTTCCAACCAGAGTTGAGGAGGCACTTTAGTCAGCTTTGCTATAGGAACCGAGATGCCTTCAGGAGCCCGCTGGAGGTTCCCAGGACCTCATGCATGGCCACTGCGTTCTCCACCTGTCCACACGGGGCCGGCCCGGGCCCTGCCCCACTCCCCTAGGAGGAGCTTCTGGCCCTGCTTCCCGGCTCCTCCCCAGGCTCACGCGGATGGGATGGGGGTGCTCCCTTCCACATTTACAGGGAAGCCCACGATGCAAATCATCTAAGAAGAAAAAGTGTGACAACTGCACCCAATCAATTTCCTCTTGCAAAGCGGGGAAAATGCTCACGGTGTGTAAGTGAATGCCTTTCCAACTAAGCAGAACATTTAGTGAGTTGCTGACTGTCCTTGACTCCACAGCACTTCTGTAAAATATGCACATCAGCAGAGGTGTTTTCCCTAACAATGCTCTGGGAAATTACATTAAATTTCCAAATGATCCCCTGCTTTCCCGTGTTGCCCACAGAGACTGGCACCAACAGCACTGTTAAGTGGAGGTAAAGTCGCTGCCTGTTCCTGCTGCCTTTACGAGAGCCAGGGATCAAATATTTTTTCACAGTTTTATGTGGATAGTTTCATGAAAATTGATCAGGTCTAAAAAGTCACAGTCCAAATGAAGCTAAGGTTAAAGATAATTTATACATGATATTCCTAATTTTATTCCGAGCCCTTTTATTACCATGCAGGCCTTTATGACTTTAAAGAAAATGTCAGTGGCGGCAAATGACATTGTACTGAATAATCTAGTTATGAGGGAAAAGACATTTAAAACTATTCCACAGCAGCATTGCTGAGTTCTGCTGAACGTACACTTCTCCTCAACACAGCTGTCCAAAATTCCTACATTTTTAACACCCTTTTCATGACAGTTACATGAAATGTAGGATTTGCAGGTTCCTGTTTATCCTCTCCCCAACCCATTTTGTTTCCTCAGATTCTTCCTGTAGATTTAAGTTCTTTTAAGGCCCCATTTCCCCATCTATCAGCAAGAAAGGAAGCTCGAAGCTATTAGCAAATCAGATTCCAAAGGCACCTGGGTCCTGCAGCACAGGAGACAGACAGATGGACACAGCCATGGTGCAGGCCCGGTGTCACAGCAGTCACTTCAGGCCTTCTGTGGGTCAGCGGGTGCCTTGCTCTGCAGCTGGGCTGCTCCTGTGACCTGAAGGTGGGGGGAGCACTGCCTACAAGTCTCACTAGAGCCCTTGACTCTTCCAAACTATAGATGCTTCCAGACAGGGGCTGCCAGGCTGGCAGTGCCCCGCAGGGCCTCTCGCTCCTCCAGTACCTGTAATTTCCCATCTGCTGGACAAGAGAGCCTCACCTTTTGCTAAACTGCAATTGCAAGGAAGAGTGAGTAAAGAGTAGCTTCCCAAGAAAGGCTGGGATTGATGACACCTCCTAGTGCCCTGGTCTCTGCCTCAGCCATGACCCCTTGATGCTGGGTGTCGTGCCTGGCAGTCCCATGGAGGCCACCAACTGCACAACAGAAACAGCAGGCACCTGGGATCCTTGGCTGCCTTCCCAGAGGATGGCTCTGGATGCCCAGGCTGAGACAGGCAGACTGAGCAGGGTGCGCTCATTGAGTCTGGCTGCTTCTGGGTACCTGGGCAGCCCTCAGCATCTTCTCCCCAACCTGCCACTTCTCCCTCTGGTCCTCAGTGCTACATGTGGCTATGTCAGAACATGATGACCTTGAATCGAGTCATGTGGACTGACACTGGTGCTTCTGTCAAATCGTCTAGCAACCTTCCCAAAGACAAAAGCAACAGCAGTTCATGTGCATATCCTGTGGGCTCTGCCCCAGGTCCAATTTCACCCGATAACCCCGTGATGTGTGTGTTGGGGGGGCGGTTCTTGCTTTATCTCCATTTCACAGGTGGGAAAAGGAAGGCTCCGAGAGGTGGGGTGGGCTGTGTGACTCAGGGCCGTGCTCCCACCCAGGTCTGTGCCCCTCCAGCCTCTGCATCTGAAAACTGAGGCTGATGACAGCCCTCTCAGGACCACTGCAAGGAACAAGTGCACACCGTTCATGCCAGGAGTTCCAAGCCTCAGCAGTCCGGGTCGATCTTCTCCCACAGCAGCAAGGATGCTCGGCCACCTACTGCCATCACTAGGACCTTCGGAGAGGTGAGGTCCTCATACATTTACTTACCAGAAGTGTATTTAGCTCCTGCCTGGGAATGGGCTGGAGAGCTTTTAATCTCCTTATCCAGAGTTACAGCAAGTTCTATGTCAGCGTCCCCTTCCCCGAAGCCCCCAGGCCTCATCTTCACAGCACAGGTCAGTAAACAGGTGCATGGACCATATGCCCAGAAAAGCTATAGCGAGCATGTGTACATACGTGTGCACACACATGCACAAATACACACAAGGACTGGTCTAGAAGCTTCTGTCAGAAAATATACAGCCTAATTTCAGCACACATATATATTTTTAAACAATTCACTTTGTGTTTATGCATAATGGAAGGCCCCAGGACTAGGGCAGTGCTGCAGATTCTACGGGTCCAAATCGAGCCTGTGGCTTCAGTCTCCTTGCTGTCCAGAGGTCTTCCCCTTTGTCCACCGTGCTGGGGGCTCCTGTGCTGGCAGTGAACAGAGCTGCACTCTCCAGAGCAAACTGGCCTCTCTGAGCAAAAGGGAGGCCAGAGACTTTCAGGGCTGCATTCCTAACACCTCCAAGGCAGTTCTACAGGTACAGGTGTTCATTTGGAAATCCACTGCCATTAAATGTCAGTGGGTCTCTCACTGAGTGCAAGCCCAGGGTCTGCTGATCTGCACACGCAGCATCTGAGTGGGAAATCATGAGTTTTCTTAGGAAAACCACATACTAGATGTTAATTTCCTTCCTTGACAAAGCAGAAGATCAATTAGAGGCAGAATGTGATTCTACCACAGCTACTTTCCAGAATGTTTTCTCTAAGCTTCCTCCCTCCAGTCCCCATCTGGCTCTGTCAAAATGGGTTTTACTTCATCGGAAATATGCTGTGAAGTTCCCTATTAGATCATCGATCGCCGAATCCTCGACAGCATCCATGCACACCTCATGCTAGCAAAGACTCTGAATTTAGTACCAAATAGCAAGGAAAGGAAATTAACCAGTGCTTCGAAACCTGGCAGGAAATTTGAATTTAAATCCCTTTCTGGGGTGGGCCCCTTACCGCAGCTTCTCAAAACCGCACTTCCCCAGCTGGACAGGCCCCATGTAGGCCCCAACTTGGCTGCACTGGGGCTGTGGGTAAGGGACTCCCTGGATTCATGCCTATCCCTTCTTCCTGCATGTGCCCACAGAGCAGCCCCTGGCTGAGTTATGTACTCAAGCACTTGATATAGTTTAAATATTTGTCCTCTCCAAATCTCATGTTGACAGTGATCCCCAGTGTCGGAGGTGGGGCCTAAGTGAAGGTTTTTGGGTCATGGGGGCAGATGCCTCATGAAGAGTTTTGTGCCCTCTCCTTGGGAATGAGTTAGTTCTTGCTCTATTAGTTCGTGCAAGAGCTGGTTGTTGAAAAGAGTTTGGCATCTCTCTTGCTCCTCTCTTGCCACGTGACACCTGCTTCCACTTTGCCTTTTGCCATGAGTGGAAGCTTCCTGAGGCTTCTCCAGAGGCAGATGCTGCCATGATTCCTGTATAGCCTGCAGAACCATGAGCCCAAATAAACCTCTTTTCTCCATAAATTGCCCGGACTCAGGTATTCCTTCATAGCAACACAAAACAGACTAACAGTGCACTCCAGACCCTTCTGTGAAACTGAGGAGTTGAGAGAACTCCTACTCTTTCCGCCACTGAGCAGAAGGGCTCCCAAATCATCCTGGGAAGTGGAGGCCATCTAGGAATCCCAAGGACAGAGATTGGCAGTATCCCCTCTGCAAATAAGAATTGAAGACAATGTGCTCAACCCACAGGGAGACAGTGGCTTTTCTGAGTCACTGTGCATAGGCCAATCCTGATGGGAGGGCAGGCACCAGGGCTGGACTTCCTAGCCAGGGCTGAGGCTCTGTGCCCTTTGCCAGAGGTGTCAGCCAGCCCTAGGGCTCTGGGATCCATGACTCATTCATGGGAAGAATGTCCTCTTACACTGGCTCCCTCTAATCCATGAGCACTCAAGCTACAAGTAATAGCCAAGAACTTCACATAATTTCACTTAAACCAATCATAGTTTTGTAAGGATTGGTTTCTTCACATTTAACACATGAGAACACTGAGAGTTGCAGAAGAAAAATTTTAGCAAAAATCCAAAGCTACCAAGTGGCTGCAGCCAGGATTGAAGCCCTGGGCTATGTAGCTCCAAAGACCCTATCCTTCCTGGCTTGCTGTCACAGATAATGGTAGACAAACAATAGAGATATGATCAGAGATCTCACCCATTCCTTATCACAGCACCCAGCAGAGAGCCCTACCCATTTACATTAATAAACCAACACCCCCTCCCCCAAGGTCTAGATTAAGAAGCCCAATCCACAGAGCACTGGATGACTATTGATGACCACTGATGTATTGATCGAGTTGTCAAAGATGATTGGGAGGCTGCTTTGTCGGGCAAAGTTGTCAAAGATGATTGGGAGGCTGCTTTGTGGTAGCCTCCTACAGGCAGCCTCACATGAGGACGCACTGTGTGGCTGAAGTGGGGAGAGAGGCAAGGCTTTCCAGAGGTCTTTTCCTAAAGGAAGATACTGAACTTTCTCTTCTGTGTGAGGGAGACCTCTGCAGAGAAGTACAGGGTGTATGCAAGCAACTCTTCATGTCAGCAAAGAATGCTTTAATCAGCCCTGTTCATTTTACCCAAAGCATCGGAAAGATATTTGGGCATTCTTTATTCCATTGTCCAGAAGAAAGCTCTAAATCCAAAATCTGCTAAGCTCTGAGATGGTTCAGAACTTCCAGAGGGAAATTGAATGTGTCAGGAGTGCAGCCACAACACTAGGCAGGCCCTGCCCCGCCAGCCATCAGCCCTGAGCTGGGCTGATCAGTGGCAGCTGAAGGGTCCATGCACACAGAGTCATTGCTGGTGTTCTCACATGAAAACCAATGCACACAAGAGTTGACATTGTCCTCAAGCCACTTTTCATAGAATTATGTAGAATAACAACGCCAAGAGGGACTTTAACAACTCCGAGGGGCACTGAACCCGGAGAGAAGCATGATCAGTGATCAGCAAGGGACCCTCTGCCATAACCCAGGCCTGCAATATCCTGGCCAGATTACTCTGACCACTAGCCTGGGTGTGTGGCAGCTGTGAATTAAGGCATTGGCAGCCAGCTGCAATGCTAAGATCATTGCATAGATGCCTAAATTTTGGCAACACTGAGATAGTATTTTTTTTATTTTTATTTTTTGAAACGGAGTCTCGCTCTGTCACCAGGCTGGAGTGCAGTGGCACAGTCTTGGCTCACTGCAACCTCTCCCCACCAGGTTCAAGCAATTCCCTTACCTCAGCCTCCTGAGTAGCTGGAACTACAGGTGCACACTACCACACCCGGCTAATTGTTTGTATTTTAGTAGAGATGGGGTTTCACCATGTTGGCCAGGGTGGTCTCCATCTCCTGACCTCATGATCCACCTGCTTCAGCCTCCCAAAGTGCTGGAATTACAGATGTGAGCCACCACACCAGGCCATTTTTCTCTGTTTTGAAGAAATTTAGCCTCTAAGAAGCCAAGTTTCTTGTTCAAGGTCACAATGGTGAGCAAGTGGTGAGGCTGCCTAGCAACAAGCCTGCAACAAGTCATGGTGCAATCAATGGCCCGCCTGACCACAGCCCGTCTAGCAGAGCTGGCCTCCACTCCTTCTGCTTCAAGCTCCTCTTCTGGATGACAGCACAGTGAACAGACCACCAGCTTGCTTTTATGCAGGATGCATTCCTTTGTGTTTTGTAACACATTGAATCTGTACATATGATAGAGGATTTCCAAATATTTTATGTATGCAAGTATACGACAGAAGAGGAAGGATGTCAATTGGCATCAATAAATGAAATGCACTGGAAAGATCTGCCTGGTGAAATAGGGTCTGTTTTTTTCCACAGTGGAATTTGTTTGACCTTGTATTCTATTCTTCATGGCCATTGTGAAAACTTTTGGACACATGCACAAGAATTAATTCACAACACTTATTAGCACAAAATCCAAGGTTGCCTTGGCTAACTCTTCCAGTTGCAGTATTCCCATGACCTAGCCCCCACCCATGACTCAGTTGCAAGCCCAGGCCAGGCATACCCCACACTCCAGAGTATACATACAGTTCCAAAATAAAGCCATTCCTGAAGAGAACCCACAATGTCCCAGCCATGGGATCTTTGGATTAACTAGAGAAAGTCCTAGGTGTTAGTCTTCCTGTTGCATCATTCTAGCAAAGTTATGGGAAAGTGCTCTCAGATAACCCTCAGTTTTGCACTGCACAAGGTACAAATTAATTCAGCAACTGTGTCTCTTTGAACTAGAGGGACTGCCAAGTAAAGGGTTCCATTATGGAATGAGTGTGGGAAGACAAGCTGGCCAGAGTACAAGAGGTTTCTTTCCTGTCTCATTTTTCATTACCTTTGATATGATAATGTTTCTATCTCCAAGAGGGAAGCATAATAAACTATCTTCCCAAGTTTGTATGACAACTGGACCCTTTTTCTCCATAGGGGCTTTGTGTTTTAGTCCATTTTATGTTGCTATAACAGAATACCACAGACTGGGTAATTTATGATAAACAGGAATTGATTTGGCTCACAGTTCTGGAGGCAGGGAAGTTCAAGAACATGGTGCTGGCATCTGGTATGGGTCTTCATGCTGCATCATCCCATGGAAGAAGGTGGGGCAGCAAGAGGGTGCATGTAAGAGAGCAAGAAGCAAGAGGTGGACAAACTTGCTTTTATAACAAGCCCATTCTCCTGATAACTAACCACCTGCCTCAGTTACATTAATGCATTCATGACAGCAGAGCCCTCATGTCCTAATTATCTCTCAATACTGTTGCATTGGCAGTTGAGTTTCCAACACACGAACTTTGGGAAACACATTTAAACCATAGCACCATGTGAATAGGCTTGCAGAGGAAATTTAACCCACTTATGATGTAAAGCTGCCCCAAAATAATCTCAAAGGGGAAAAGTGAAGGACAAACATATCATATCTAAGCATTAAGTGATAACCAACCTGGAAATACCTATTAAACATTAGCTAGTTATAGTTTATAATTAAATGTAACAAGATGTTTATTTCTTTAAAAATTATAAAATGTGTAAAACAAGGACATGTACTGTTATCTTTCATGAAATATGGGGATAGCTGGTTCTATAAAGTACATTAGTGGGACAATTGGGGAAAGCTGAATATCAATGGGATCTTAGATACTATTATATCAATGTTAAAGTTCTTGAGTTAGATAATGGTATTATGCTTATGAAGAAAAGTGTCCTTCCTGTCAGGAGATGTAAGGTCAAGTCTTTAGTGGTAAAGCGACATATTTGCCACTTACTTTAAATGGTTCAGAAAGCACACATACAGAGCCACACACCAAAATAGAAGATAGAGGAAAAGGCTGTACACTGTTCTATTCTTTAATGCTTCCTGTGGGTTTGAAATTTTTTAAAATAAAAAGTTGGAGAAAGTTATACAATTGAGAATTAGAAGAAAACTTTGGAGGGACCGATTGGTTCAAAGGAAAGCCGTACTGTGTCAAGTGGTCACATTTAGGAATCAAGGTTCTCGCTCCTCTTCAGGTATCTTCAAAATGGGCTAGTCAGGCTGGGTACTGTGGCTCATGCCTGTAATTCCAGCACTTTGGGAGGCTGAGGTGGGAGGATCACCTGAGGTTTGGAGTTCGAGACCAGCCTGGCCAACATGGCGAAACCATGTCGCTACTAAAATTGCAAAAGTTACCTGGGCATGGTGACATATGCCTGTAATCCCAGCTACTCGGGAGGCTGAGGCAGGAGGATTGCTTGAACCCAGGAGGTGGAAGTTGCAGCAAGCCGATATGGTGCCACTACACTCCAGACTGAGCAACAAGACAGAAACTCCATCTCAAAAACCCAAAAACAACAAAACAAAAAATGAGCTACTCAGTAGATGGCCATGTGTCCTTTTCCCAGTAGCACCTGAAATGTGCTGGGATGGCCACTTTCCATCCTGACTGACCTTAATCACATTTGACATCGTTCTAGGACAGCACGACAAGATTCCCAGCAGCCCAGGTGACCTTCCTGAAGACACCAGCAGTTGTGCAGTGGCCTAGCAGAGCCCTAGGAAGCTCCAGACTCTCAGGGTAACATTACCAAGGTCACAAACACAGAACAGAACTTTACAACCCGTGCTTATAACCTTTCCAACTCTAAATTTTGTTTTTAGATCTTAGATTCTCTTACCACAAGCACACCAAAAGCAGCTGTGAGAGAAGATGGGTATGTGGGGTATGTTAATCTGTTTGATTGAAGCAATCATTTCACTATGATATATCAAGGCATGATGTTGTACACTTTGAGGATCTGCAATAAAAAATAAAAATTAAAAATAAAACAGGATGGCAACCAATTGCACCTGTCTTGCTGACTGTGATTACAATGATAATGACTATCTATAAAGTAAGACTGAAAAACTCAAGAATAAAGAGCAAATTAGAAATTAGCAGTGTCTGCAGTGAACAGGGAAAATGCAGAGTGGGGACATCTCATGTATTTGTGAACCTATTTCTTCAAAAATTTGCCAGTGAGGAAGAAAGTCACCCTATTAATTTGCCTAGATATGACTATATGCTCTTCACAAACTTACTTTAAAAAAAACCTATGCTACCACTTATATGTGTAATCTGAAAACAAAAAGCAGAAAAGTAAACTCAGAAACAGGGTGTAGACCAGAAGGATGGTGATCGGGGTTGTGCGTCGGGGGGAAATCAGGAAATGTTGGCCAGGCGCAGTGGCTCATACCTGTAATCCCAGCACTTTGGGAGGGTGAGGTGGGCAGATTATGAGGTCTGGAGATCAAGATCATCCTGGCTAACAAGGTGAACTCCGTTTCTACTGAAAAAAAAAAAAATTAGCCAGACCTGGAGGCTCATGCCTGTAGTCCCAGCTACTCAGGAGGCTGAGACACGAGAATTGCTTGAACCCAGGAGACAGAGGTTGCAGTGAGCTGAAATAATGCCTCTGCACTCCAGCCTGGGCAACAGAGTGAGACTTGGTCTCAAAAAAAAAAAAAAAAAAAATAGAAAGAAAGAAAAGAAAAGAAATCAGGAAGTATTGGTCAAAGGATAAAGTGTTTATTTATAAAATGAATAAATTATGGAAATCTTATAAGCAACATGGGAAGGAACTCTAGATAATACTACTCCAGTGTTCATTCAAAATTTGCTGGGAGACTGGATCCTAAACATTCTCACCATAAAAGATAAAAGAAAAAAAATGCAGTAACTAGATGAGGTGATGGCCATGTAAATTAACTTGATTGGTATCATGATTTTGACAGTGTATGCATATATTAAACCATCATGTTGTGCACTTTAAATGTATATAATTGTATTTGTCAAGCATACCTCAATAAAGCTGAAAAAATCAAGATACATGTAAAAAATAAAATAAGCGTAAAAAAATAAAATAAATAAAATATCCTCACCACATATTCAACATGGAGCTAAACAAAAATAAAACCCAATAAACTAACATACATACAGGAAGAATAAACAAGTCAGACACTAAGACATTGTTTTTTTTAATCTTGGGGAAATACCGAGGCTGGAGAGCCGGGTCAAAATAACCAAGGCAATTCGATAAGTGGTTTCCTTCATGATTCCAAATTCACCCACTGCTTCCCACCAGGCTTGAACTCCCATATGAGCTCATACAAAGAGTGACAGGAGTGTGCACCCCACGAGTGGAGACCAGAGATCGTGGCTGAGTGTCAGTCACCCTGCATTCCCACATGCCACCAAGCAAGCCTGGGCAGCCCAGCGCTCCTCCTGCGGGCAGCACAGCAGAGGCCCATGCCCTCAGAGTCTGCAGCGTGAGACCTGGGACTGGGTCTAATTTACCTGTAGATCCCTCCAGTTCCACGCTTGGAACCCAGCAGCCTGGTCACAAAGAAAGCTTTGGATCCCTGTCTGTGGGTTCCTGGTGACCCTAGAAGAATATTCTCCTCTCTGTAGTTGCGCAGTCTGGGCCTACCTCCTCTTCCATTTTCTCACCCTGCCTCTTTTTCCTCACTTTAGCTTTTATTCCCTGAGCTTTTCCCTCATCTAATTTTGCAGTTGTCACCTTTGCAACACTTTTCCATGTATATTAGAGCCAAAAGAGTTTTTAATTTGTCATGCATCCTGCAATGGCCCAAACCCTTAGTAACAACAACAACAAAAATCCCACCAAACAGTGACACTGGGCAGTGCAGCCATGTGGGAGTCCTGAAGTGGTTCGAGAAAAGAGTATTGCCTTCTGTTTAGAGGCAGGGGAGGAAAGAGGTGTGGCGTTTCTTTCAATACCTCAAGTCTGATTTCTTGTTCAGTTGGATTAGCCTGGATCAGCAAACATGAACGACGTGCCTAGCCGTCTGAACGTTGCTCAGTCGTGCCTGGTCTTACCCGGGAAAAACTGTACAATATTTGTGTTTAGGGGACTTAAATATTTTCCCGTCGTGTGGCCCAACCGAAAAAGAAAGTGACTCTTCTGCTCTTCAAGCTGTTTTACATTCTGGTAACAGAATAAATGCAAACAAAACCACAATGCATATGCTTTGATTGTAAAAATACGAAAGGAGACCTAATAGTTCTTGAGTGTGTGAGCCCTCCCAAAATCCGTGGAAGAAACTTTTGTTTGAACATCTGCATATTCAAATTCTCTCAATTTTCTTAAACTTCTTCTTTAAGAGGGAATCGCTCTACTCTCTCCATGTTCTTTAGACACTTCCCCCAATAATTTCATCCAAAATTTTATTCTACGCTTATCCTTGAGGCTTCATCTGGAAAGACTGATTGACTAATGAGTGAAGCAGCTTAGGGTAAAACATCTCTATTAAATTCTCTTGGCTTTTTTAAGATAGGAAAAAAGAAGAAGAAACTTTTTCTTTCTCTAAATGCAAATCTTCCCTGTAACACTGTGCCTAATCTACTACAACTAATTAATCTACTGGAGCTGATGAAATGTTACCTCTGCATTTTTTGTTCCTTGTATACAATTATTGTAACAGTGGTGAATAAATCAATATTCCCAATCCAACTGTAAAAAACAATCAAGAAAAGCAGTGCTTCTCAGGGAAAAAAACACCAAATAATATTTATGAACTCTGTCTCAATTCACAACAGAACCAAACACCACTCAGGCATTTTCTGCAAGTGTAATAAGCAAACTCAGATACATGATGAAGGTGGCACATGCCAATAATTTCACCGTTTTACACTGCAGAGTAATTGAAGGATTTAATGAGAAACAAACCAATAAAAATAAATAGACCATGTTAGAGGAGGAGAAACTGATCTGAAATGGAAGTGGCTCCATTGTGAGTTTAGGGTTTTTTGCATGGTTTGTCCAAGGGAAAAAGCAGGACAACCAGCTCTTATCCACTTTCTCAAAGAAGAAAATCACACACAAGATTTTGTTTCTGCAGATAAAAGCCCTGGCCATGGGAACCATTCGTTGTTAAGCGGAAATGTGGCCCCTCCAACTGCAATCATGCTCCTCTCCTGAGATGACCGACAGGGACAGGGTCACCCTGTGCTCTCAGCCAGGGAGCTGCTGATCCCACCAGTAGATTCCAGACCAAGGCGAGCCTGACCTGGAGCTGCGGATCCCACTTCAACACTTGTGAGGAAGCATAGTCCAGTTGGCAGCCCCCAGTCAGCTCTTGGCTGCAGGGGAATCAAGAGCCTCCAGAGACAAAGAACCTGGAACATGGAAGCCCCCTTCAAAGAATAAGTCTGTGGCCCATAAATGCAGAGAGCAAACACAGATGGAGCCTTAATCTGTGCCTGTCTCTATACTGACAGATTCAGAGATGAACAAGTCATAGTCCCTACCAAAGAACTCACGGTCAAGTTCAAGGGTAGAATATATCCGAAGGGTATCTTATGGGGCCAGTGAATGCAGTCCTCTAACTGTGAGACAGAAGGGCTTAGAAATGCTTCTGGGAGAAGAAAATACCAGGGCAGAGCAGAGTACATGCCAGGTAAGCAGGCTTAGCTGAGGAGGGGGTGCAGGAGGGCATGGTGAGTGGGCATTGCTGGCAAGGCGCTCCGAGTGTGCAAAGACACAGAAGTTTGAGCGGCCTCTGCAGGACAGAGGGACAATAAAATGAGAGAATGGGAGCCAGGACCAGGTTGGGAGGGTCTCTCACCTAGACCATCTCAGAGGAGCCTGGAGGCCATGGAAGGAAGAGATGCCTGGAAGGTAAACCTTCCATTTGCATGGAGGCATGGGAGGGAGGAGCCCTGTGGCTACAGGGCTGGTCTGTTCCTGTCTTTGCATACATGTGTGGGGGCAGGGCAGCCTGCTCCAGCCCCTCTGGATCCAGTGAAGCTCGCTCCACTGAGTGAAGCTGATCCATTGGCCACTCTGCCCAGGGTGGCGGGTTTAACCTGCCCAGAGATGTGTCTTGGTCGTCTATCTGCATCATTACATTTGGAAAAAATTCAAATCTTGACTATTTTCTTTTAAACTCAGATTAGGAGAATCTGGCTTAACAGTGGTTTCTGTAAGAGATCCTATTTTTAACTCCTCTGTTTTGATGCCCTCCCCCACATGCACAATTGAAAACACTCGATTGTAACAAGTAATTGTCAGGTGGCAGCTCTGGGGGCAAGGGAGACGGAGGGGTCAAAGCAGGTGAGCCGAGGGATTTCCCCAGATGTGTAAGGGCCCGGCAGGAAGCAGGTCGCTGACCCTTTGATCACATCTTTTGAAGAGCTCTTGAAGAATATTGATGGCTGAAGCATTTTATTTCTAAACCAAGTTCAAGGGTGCTGGTGTTGCGCCTGGGATGCAATAAGCAGGAGAGTTCAACATTTGTGCAGCGTGGCTGGGCGGAGAGGGTGCAGCCTCCCAACCGGGAAGCTCTGGGATCTGGGTGGAGGAGCTGGCCCCTGGGAGGCATCCTTGACCACCTGTGCCAATCCTGATCTCTCTTCCTTATCCTTCAGGGTATATAAAGAGGGAGTCCACTTGTATTGAACCTACCCTGATCAACCCAGAAAAAGACTCTAGAAGACCAACCCCTTCTCTCCACTCCCTCACCAGGAACCACATTTCTGCACTTGAAGCTCCAGTCCTGGGCCCCAGCAGGGCATTTACAATTGAAGGGGATGAATTTAAGCATTTCTACAAGCTCCTTCAGAAGCAGGAGGAGGCACAGGAGAAAGGAAAGAAGGAGACAAGAGGAAAAAAAAGGAGGAGGGAGGGAGAGAGGAAGCACAGAGGGGAGGGAGGGAAAGAAAAAAAAGGAAGGGAAAGAAAAATGGAAGGAAAGAATAGAGGGAGGAAGGGAGAGAGAGGAGGAGAGAGGGAGGGTGGGAGGAAGAAGGAAGGAAGGAAGGAGAGGGAGAGGGAGAAAAAAGAAAAGAAAGAAAGAGAAAGAAAGAAAAGAAAGAGAGACAGAGAGGAAGGAAGGAAGGACAGAAGGAAAGAAGGAGTGGGAGAGGGGGAAAGAGAGAAAGGAAAGAAGGAAGGAAGGAAGGGAGGGAGGAAGGGAGGGAAAGAAGTGAAAGAAATGAAAGAAATGAAAAGAGAAAGAAGAGCAAGCTAGCTGTGTCTGCAGAGCCCTCCAGGAGAGGTGGCTGTGGGGACACAGATGTTGCACTGGGCTGGCCTCCCCAGTGATACCAGGTCTCTTCTTGGGCTACAGAGAACAGCTTTGACCCCCCCAAAAGAGACAAGAGTGGGTGATCCAACCAGCCCAACAAAGTTGGGTTTCAGGACCTGGGGTGAACACCCACACCTTCACAATCCCAGAGGGACCGTAACGAAACACTACTCAGGGAAACACTAATAGGTCTTTTAATTTTAGTCATAAAGACTATTACAAAGCAATAGTTCCAATTTATTCATTTTACCTATAAAATAGAAAACAAAACTATGCTTATTCCTTAATGTGGAAAGTGACTTCCTGAGGTCACACAGCTAAGGAATGATAAGACTCCCTGCCTTCTCCCACCACATTTTTCCAATCTAACCATGGCCGGCACCCTACCCCGCGGTTACCTCGGAGGACAGAATCTCTTCTGCTGCAGGCAAGTCCTCAGCCAAGTGTGCCAAGTGGAAGGTAGCCACATGGCCTGGTGACAAGAGCCAAGCTTGCCTCAGCCTCCCACCCTCCTCCTGCTGGATCTGAGACATTGCTGCTACCCTTCTGGGCCTCAGTGTTCCCATCTGGAAAATGGGAAGGCTGCTAAGAAAGACGGAGACCCATAGACGGCTACAGGACTGTGGGATGGTGAGAGTCGTCCTGGAACCTGGGAATGACGGAAAAGTCAGGATGCCCTGACCTGCTGCAGGCCATCCTGGAGGCCAGAGCAGCCCCTATCCACCACCTCTGGCTTCCTCTGCAGGCTCCAGTGCCTTTGGGAAAGGCGAGCCATGCACAGCAGGGTCAGTTTCTCTGTCGTCCCCAGGATGGCCCCTTCCCAGAGCAAAGCACATTTATAATGGACCTCCTGCAGGACACAGGCTGGAGGCCCAGGGCCCAGGCAGACAGTGTGGGGAGCAGCAGAGAGCCTCCTCTCTGGACACACTACTTACTGGTTCAGGCTGCTCTCAGCCAGCCGGCCTGGGGACCCAGCCCAGGAACCCCAGCCTCTTCCAGTTCATGGCAGGGGTGCAGCATTGAACTGCAAGCTCTGGCATGCCTGGGGATGTTGGTGCTTTCATGGTGGTGCATGGGGACATTCCGACGACATCCCTCAGACGTCAGGGCTGACATGGCGCTCTGCAGAGAAGGAGACTGGCTCGGAGAGATGAAGCTGTTTATAGAACTACTTCCTGGGAGAGCTAAATTCAAGTCCAACAATGGGTGACTACAAAGTCCATGACCCCACGTTCTTCAACAGTGCAGGGTCACCAAATTGGCACAGGCCCTTAGGAAAGCCCATTAGATACCACCCATGCTCGCAAAGACATCAGGCACACCCAGCTCAAGGATCACATTGAGGTGTGGAATTAGTGTCCCAAGAGTTACAGCGGCCATTGGATGGCCCAAGCTGCGAGCAATTGGAGGGGCTTCACGGGGGAGGCACTGTTTCTGGGCACCCCCACCTGGGCGCTGTCTCAGCCGCATGCCCCATCCCCATCCTCCTGTGTTTGCTGTAAGTGAGTAGAGAAGGCTGGGGTGCCATGGGTGGCTGATTAAATAGGTCTCTTCCTCCAGATTCGGCTCCCAGGATAGTTCCTGGGCCAGAGCTCCATGTCTGACTTGAATCTCAACATTTCACCCCTCCATGCTAGAGTGGGACAGGGCAAGACCAGAAGCTTCCCAACCTTGGCCTCTACGGTGAGTGATGGAGAGACTGCCAGCAAGTCCCAGCCTTGGGAGGATAAGCCTGCAGAGAGGAAGGTCATCTCTCTGCTCCTCTCAGGTTCCACGCTGGAATCTGGCAGCAGCTCAGGGTCCCTCATGGGGTCACTACTCTCCCAACCTTGAACATTAAAAAGCCAAGGAGGAGGTGGCCACACCTCAGCTGCCTGGAAGCTGGAGCTCCTGTGACAGAAGCCAGGATCAGGGCCTGCAAAGGGCCTTAGGGACTCAGGGAGAGCAAAGGGCATCCCCATCTTTAGGGACTCGGGGAGGGCAAATGTACCCCCATCCTTAGGACTTAGGGAAGGCAAAAAGCACCGTCATCCTTAGGGACTCGGGGAGGGCAAAGGGCACCTCCATCCTTAGAGACTTGGGGAAGACAAAGCGTATCCCCATCCTTAGGGATTCAGGGAGCACAAAAGGCACTCCTTTCCTTAGAGACTCAGGGAGGGCAAAGGGCACCCCCTTTCTCAGGGACTCAGAGAGGGCAAAGGATATCCCCATCCTTAGGACCAGTCCTTGAGCCATGAAACCACGGCAACCAAACAGCCCAACACCGCCCAGGAGCCCTTGTCTAAGGAACCGCACATAGGGCAGCTGTGGGAGGGTTACTCTCTGCCTCCCCGAAGCCTGGGAACAGGTAAGGAGGGGATGCTGAATATGTCAGTGTGTCCAGGGGCAGGCAGTGGATTTGGAAGTGGAGCTAGAAGTGATGTAGGAAGGGAAGGGCCACAGAAGCAGATGCCTTTCCCAAGGGTGTCCTGCTCAGCAGAAGGCTGAGCCGAAGGTCTGTGGCCCCACCAGAGATACTGAGTTGGCCCTGCCTACAGAGCTACAGAGCAGAGCTCTGGGTGGTGAGGGGCCGGCATTTTCTGTGTGTGGGTAGGTCAGGCCAGGCCTCTTCTCCAGCCCTGATGTTCTCCTGGAACCCGACACACCGTCGTCTCTGAGCTGCTCTTCTTTCTGTTGTCGCAATTCCATGGTGTCAGGTATAGGTCAAGGAAGTCACTATGGGAAAGCTGGCTTCTTCTTAAAAGACAGAGAATAGCTGGCCTCTTCTCCAGGCTCGTTAGTGCACCCACACAAGCGCTGAGCAGGGCTAACCCACACGAGTTAGCATCCAGCACTGACCTTTGTCCTTGTTGTGCTGTCAAATGAGTCCATAGAGATAGGAATGTTAATGAACTTGAGCAGACATGTGTCAAAATCCCTCCAGAAAAAACAAAGTCATTACCCCATACCAGTGTGTACTTGCACAGACATCGGTGCCATTGTACAAGATTAATTGGGGGTAAATTTTATAGGTAGGTAAATTTTTATTATTATAGTTTAAAAGTTCTACTCTTCTCCATTGGGCCAGAATTGAATTTTCATTTAATTATATACTCACCATTGTTCTTATCATATGCCTCAAAACCAGCCGATAATATGTCACATTTGCCAGTGTGACTCACAGAAA
Source organism: Trachypithecus francoisi (assembly GCF_009764315.1). Lineage (NCBI taxonomy): Eukaryota > Metazoa > Chordata > Mammalia > Primates > Cercopithecidae > Trachypithecus > Trachypithecus francoisi. Next base: position 2,468,560 of record NW_022681442.1, on the reverse strand, counting down.
AGAACCGGCCAGGCCAACACCTGGCGTGATTGGTCTTTTAATGAAATGGGTTATAGCTCTCTCACGTGCTGGGCCTCAATAATAGAATTTAAGTGAAAGTAATTTCCAAGTGCAATCATAGTTTACATATTAGTTATTGTAGAAAGAAAAAAAACGAGGGACTTCGGTAGGTTAAATGCAATTAACATCGAGGCCCTTGTGTGAGCCTCCTGGGAAGGGGATCAGCTAGGCCAGTTATTTCTCCGGTTTTGATCGAAAGAAGGAAACATTTTCCTGGATGCCTCAGCTGCAAGTGCTAAAGCTTTGTGAAAATGCAAGACATCAACACGGCCTGAGGACAGGGTAAACACAAAGCGAGCATTTGTTTTTAAGCTGCTTCTCAGAAGCCTGGTTTCAGGCATTAAACATTACATGTGAAGAGCCAAGTATACAGGACCAATGGAGAACTAACAAGGGCAGAAGTGTGTCTGAGTAAGGAACCCACGGGTAAGTGGAGGGCTGGAGAAGGGGAGGTCAGGGGCCTGGGTGGGCAACCAGGACCCCACAGAGATGGCAGAACCCAGCTCAGCATGGAAGGGTGTGTGTGATGGAGCCAGTAGCAGTGACAGGCACAAGCACACAGACATATTCCTAAACACATGCACACAAACATACGTGCACACATACGCTAATGCACACATGCTGTCTATTAGCAGACCACTGGCATTCTTTAGGTCCTGGTGGTGCTGTAGGGGTGGAAGTCTGACTGCAACAGCACAAGGAGGCAAGAGAAGAGGAAGAATGAAAGTGAGGAAGTTGACTGGTAAAAAGAAATAAAACAGTGGTCACTGGAGAAGAAAGCGGGATACAAAGAAGGTTATATGGAGACTGGGAGAGACTTAATGAGGTTCCTACATCAGGAGGGCTGGACAGAGGCCATGGACTGGTCCCTGAGCCACAAGCATCTGTGACTCTGGGCCCTGGGAAGGAATGATCAAGGCCAAGAGATCATCCAAGATCCAGCAGGAGCAAGGATAGCATGGAATCAAGGCAGGACAAACGGTATAATATGGGGAGGCTACCGAAATCTCATCTTGAACTGTAATCCCGGAGTGTTGAGGGAGAGGCCTGGTGGGAGGTGATTGGATCATGGGGGTAGTTTCCCCCATGCTGTTCTCATGACAGTGAGTTCTCATAAGATCTGACGATTTTATAAGGCACTGTTCACTGCTCTCTTGCACTTTCTCTCTCTCACCTGCTGCCATGTCAGACGTGCCTGCTTCCCCTTCCACCATGATTGTAAGTTTCCTGAGGCCTCCCCAGCCATGCAGAACTATGAGTCAATTAAACCTCTTTCCTTTGTGAATTCCCCAGTCTCAGATATGCCTTTATATCATGTGAGAATGGACTAACACACGAGGAGAGAAGGCAGAGTAAGTGCCAGACCCCTGTTCAGTGACTGGAGATAGCATTGATGTGAGAAGATGGGGACCTCTAAAAGAAAAAGTGGGGAAGTTACAGGGGAAGAGGGCAAAGGCCCCAGATGGCCAAAGCACCCATTTGTTCAAGTTGTTCCCGTTTCACAGATGAAAAGTCACATACAGATGAAACCTGAGTGATGTTCTAAGGTCACAGAGTAGGAACCTACACTCACATACATCTAAAGAGTTTGCAGATTTAAAAAAAAAAAAAAACCCTGAGTATACATCACCATAGATAGATCCTTTTTGTTCCTGACTTCACGGGTTGAATTCTCATGGAGAACCCCCAGTGCCCCCGCCCACCTCCACCCTCCCTGCAGGACCCTGGTCATCACTCTGGACGGGGACAGCTGTTCTCTCTCTGTGTTCCGACTTACCCCGCTCCATCTTGATTTTGGCAGGATGTGTGGCCACCAGAAGCTCAGTGCTATCCTCCTTCCAACTCTACCAATAGAAGAGAGATCTCTCACACCAAGGCTATCTGAACAGCCTCAGGGAAGTTCTCAGTTTGGGCCACATATCTATTCATTCGTTCAATCAGTAAGTCAAACCAGCCATTTATTAGAATAAATATTGACTGATCATCCCCAACATGCCAGACACATTCCAGGTATGAGGGACATGGAGTGAGCAGACAGATCTTACTCTGAAGGAGCTTACAGAAAGTGAGAGGAGATAAGCAGACAAAAAGCATGCAAACAAACAACAACAATAACAAAAACCCAGCACCTGCATCTGCAGATCCACAGACTAATTCCAGGGGTCTTGGAAGGATGTGGTAGTTCCTGTTCTCAAAGCAAAAGGCCAGACAGTGGTGTCAGGTCGAGGGATGGAGGAAAGAGTATGACAAGACCCCAATCCAAAAAACCAAGAATTGATATTATAACTAACAGAATGAAGGGCTGCTAGGCAGACAATATAAAAACGCAGAATTGGGCCGGGCACAGTGGTTCATGCCTGTCATCTCCGCACTTTGGGAGGCCAAGGCAGAAGGATCACTTGAGCGAAGGAGTTTAAGGCCAGCCTGGGTAACACAGTGAGACCCTGTCTCTACAAAAACTACAAAAAATATCCAGGCATGGTGGCATGCACCTGTCATCCCAGCTACTTGGGACACTGAGGTAGAAGGGTCACCTGAGCCTGGATCACTGAGTGGCAGTGACCCATGATCATGTCACTGCACTCCACAGAGTGAGACCCTGCCTCAAAGAAAGTGCAGAATTATGTAGATTTTTGGTTTAATAGTTTTTATTATTGAAACATAAATACGTAAGAGATGAAGGCTTTGTTCTTGGAAAGTGTACTGTTCCAAGTCTTCTTTTAGCCCAAAGACTTAGAAGTAGCTCTCCAAGAAGAGCCTGACCTGCAGGACTGCCCCCCATTTCTGCCCCCTGGAGCCTGTCCAGGCATTCGCACAGATCTCCTCAATAGACTCAAACTCTAGAAGATGACGAGCTCTCTCCCTTCACCCTGTAGCCCAAGTGCCTGGCACATTAACAGGCACAGAGAATACCCTCGGTATTCATGCAATCAAATGTTTATTCTAATTCATTATAATTTACAATCATCGGCTACATTACACCATCATAAATTAAAGTTTATATATATGGAAAAGTCTTGATAGCATTCAGTGGCTTCTAAGTTTCTATTCAGGTAATAATCTTTCTTTTTAGCACAGATAACAAGACTTCAATTTTAAAGTGTGTCTAATTCTTAGAGACACGATGTGTTTTGAGTTATCATCACAGAAAGACATGCCCTGCTCAGGAACTGGAAAGGCCCTCTGTTGACCTGGCAGGACAGACACTGAGCCACCTGACTGTGTCCTTGCCACATATCACTTGACGGATTGCCAAGTGCTCTCATTGCAGTTGAGCCTACTGTGCATGCCCCTGACATCTGTCCTTTTGAGCCACAATTGTATTTGTTAACCTTTTGTGGTCAATGTTGTACCCCACCATGGAGCAGCATCTCAACCAGAATTAGCCTGAAGTGTTCTGAAGTAACCGGAGTGGTGACCCAATGAACTGTCGCTGCCTGAGGTCTTGGAAATAGGAAGTTGAAGTTAGACAAGCAATGTAGGTCATCACTGCTGAGATAGCTCAAAACTGTTCTTTCGAGCCTACTGCGATGTCTTGTATATTTGTACAGAATAGTTCCTCTCATTCTGTTGTATTTCTAAATATCAGATATCAGCCAGTTCTAAGGCAAAGCAATGAAGTCCACTGCAGCAGGGGGTGAGGCACAGTCACCACACAGAAAGAGAGAAGTAGACAATGGATCACAACCAAAAGAGGATGAAATACAAAAAAGAAGAAAAGAAAAGAAAAAACACATATCTAGTTGCTAACATGTGCAGGCGTTCCTTTCATGAGACTGCAGGTGTTGAACTCAGGTCCCTGTATAGTGCATTTGGATGATGATCACAGCAGCAAGCTGGAGCATCTAACAGAATTTTAGATCAGCAAAAGGAGCTCGACATAGAAGATAGGCATTGGCCATCAAATGACAGCATGCTGTTATTGACAGACAACAGGCCTATTTCCACGTTGCATTGTGAAGACCTTCATATCTGGTGGAGTTCAGTGACTCACACCTGTAATCCCAGTACTTTTGGAGGCTGAGACGTGAGGATGATTTGAGTCCAGGAGTTTGAGTCTGCAGTGAGCTAGAATTGAGACTCTGTCTGTAATTAAAACAAAAACAAAAGCAAAAACAAAAAAAGCTCCGTTTCTAAGTGTAATTTTAATGTGGTGCTCCAGATCCTTTAGTTTCAAGGTTCCTGAAACCTCCATCCTGACTTTGGGTCACACAGTATTAGTTTTTTAACAAAACTTTACTTAATTTCCTTTCTAGAAAGAAGACTCCCCTAACAGCAGAGGCTGGTGCTTTGCAGCTGATTGTCCCATGGGCAGGAGTGTCTTTGCCTCTTTTTTGGGCTCTTCTTGTCCCTTACTGGGGACCCTCCCAGCTGACTTGCCCTGGCATGTCACACTGGCCTACTCAGGGATGCCTGGGGACAATGCCAAGGGGGCTATAGCCAATAGTGATAGTGCTGACTAAACAGTCAATGGGGCCGGGCGCGGTGGCTCAAGCCTGTAATCCCAGCACTTTGGGAGGCCGAGACGGGCGGATCATGAGGTCAGGAGATCGAGACCATCCTGGCTAACACGGTGAAACCCCGTCTCTACTAAAAAAATACAAAAAAAAAATTAGCCGGGTGAGATGGCGGGCGCCTGTAGTCCCAGCTACTCGGGAGGCTGAGGCGAGAGAATGGCGTAAACCCAGGAGGCGGAGCTTGCAGTGAGCTGAGATCCGGCCACTGCACTCCAGCCTGGGCGACAGAGCGAGACTCCGTCTCAAAAAAAAAAAAACAGTCAATGGGCCTTCTTGATCAAGAGTGATCATCCTGGGACTGGAGGGCGGCATTCAAGCCAAGCCCAGACCCTTGGTTGGGACAGTTGAGAGCAAGCGGGACACTAAAAGGGGGACTGCACTCTGGGGTGGATAAATCCCTTTCAGGCTCCAAGGCTAGTCTTCTGAGGTCTTGAGGAGAATTCGATGATTTGCAATGAGGCTGCATGCCCACGCCTCCTTCCTGCCATGTCTGCTTAGACCTCAGGCCCCATCTCATCACCAGCCTTCCCTCATTCTATCTGAAGTTTGTGCTCAAGGAAAACAATGGAGTGGCAGACACCTGAGCCCCACCCATGCTGTCTCCACCAACTCTCTTCAACAAGACAAGTGCACAGGCAGCTCCCAGACACTCCTTTCCTTCATTCCAGAATGTTCCAGCCTACAAGCTCACTCTGCGGTCCTCATCAACCTCACGAAGGCACTGTCTTTGGGCTCATTTTCTCCCGTCATAGGTCACCTTTGTGAATGGCCCACAGTATCACACAGCCGACTTGGCTGATAGCTATATTACATACAGACAATTGATATTAAAAGCATAATTTTCAAATCCAACAGCCCTTCGAGGTGCTGTTCACCTGTCAGCTGATCTGATTTCAGCTTATTTCTAGATATCACCATTTACATTTATTTGAACATATTTATTTTTATTTATTTAAGTATCAGGATCTGTGGGCTCATTCATTCTATGATATTTTGCAAGGCAATCATGTTGTCAGTGTTGTAAACAAATGCCAAGTATTTCCTAGTTGGCTCCACAGAGGGCAAATCTCCTCACATGACTCTGGACTTAATCATTTCTCATGGTTCACATTGACTGTTGTAGGCGTAATTAATATAATTAATTTCACTCACATAATGTCTCTGTGTTTTTTCTTCTTGGACCTGCAACTTCACAATTATTGAATAATTTAAGGCATAAAATTATGTACAAATTTAATTATTTAATTAAAAGATGACAAAGATGTGCAACTTTAAAAAGAACTTTAGCTAGTTATCAAGATAGAAATTTATCTATCTATCTATCTATCTGAATCTTCTTATCCAACCCTCACAGTTTAGGTTGCGTAGTATTTCTGAGATTTGCACTATTCTACAAATGAGGTTATTATCCCAAGACGATTCTAGAAAATCAAAGCCATGTTCCCTGAATGATAAAGGGCCCTGGCCCAAGTGCTACCAACATGGTAGGAGACAAGTTATGTTCAGCGTCTCGAGAATGCACCCAGCTATCAATCACCCAACACAGGAGACCTGACAGCATGCTGCGGGAGGCACCTGAAGCCATTCATTGACTGCCAATGACACATCCGCTCTGCATATTGCAATTCTGCTAATCGACTGAACCTCTGTGGCATTTTAAACAACATGGTTTGATCTCAGAGGAGATGTGTAAAGGGAAGGCATGGAGCAGAGAGCTGAAGGGCTGACATCACCAAACATGCAGTCGTGAGCTGCCCGCCTCCTGAGGACAGAAGCAGAGGCCCTCGTCCTCCCTGTCTGGTATGGACACCCTCCCCCATGCAGAATACAAACTGGAGGAAACAAAACTTACTGATCCCCAGTGAACACATAAGTGTTCTGAAGAAGGGGAAAGACTCCCACCCTTCTTTCTGGTCCATTAAACTGGGTCAATTTATTGTCTGTGGCTGCCCAAGATTACAGACACCAGACAAATGACCCAGGAAAGTGGAACGCTGGGAAATAGAGACAAAGTGTGAGGCTTCAGCCAGGGGCAACACACCAAACACACAGGACAAAGCAGTGAGACCTGTCACTTGGCTGCTTTGAAACTGCTCCAAGAGCGATGAGGACTTCCCTTTCTTCACACCCACATGTCAGGTGTCAGGCAGGAAATAGGCTGGGCCTGAGAGTCCCGACACGAACCCAGCAGAAGCTGTGTGTCTCCCAATCACCTGAAGTAAAGATAGCGCTCCCCTCTGAGTCCAGCTGTCTCCCAGGAGAACCCTAATCCTCAGGTCATGACTGTGAGCCGCAGAAGCAGGGTCGATGCTCTGCCCTCTTGAGAGGACTCTGCATTCCAGAACTGAGCTCAGGTCTCCCAAGCCTGAGCCCTAGCTCAAAATGGACAGTAGCAATTTTTATTTTTGGGATTCCGTGTAGTATACCTCCCATTTAGCTAGTCAGACAAGTTCTTCCAGAATAAACACACAGTGTCCTGATGATATATTTTTGACTTGTTTCCACTCATAATTGCAAACCAACAACATTGAAAATATGGCATAAATAAAGAGATCATGTAAAAAGAACTGAGGCCGGGTGCAGTGGCTCACACCTGTAATCCTAGCACTTTGGGAGGCCAAGGCGGGCAGATCATGAGGCCAGGAGATTGAGACCGTCCTGGCTAACATGGTTAAACCCCATCTCTACTAAAAATACAAAAAAGTAGTGGGGTGTGGTGGCATGTGCCTGTAGTCCCAGCTACTCGGGAGGCTGAGGCAGGAGAATCGCTTGAACTTGGGAGGTGGAGGTTGCAGTGAGCCGAGATGGCGCCACTGCATTCCAGCCTGGGAGACTGCGCAAGACTTCATCTGAAAAAAAAAAAAAAAGAAGAAGAAGAAGAACTGAGAGCTTCCCATTCCAAATGGTGGCATGTACATCTTCTCTTCCTCCTGAGAGCGTGCTAATTGTTAATAATTTTATAAAGCTCAACAATGAGAAGACATGTAGGGGGCCATCAGCAAGAAAATATTTCAACAAAGTTTCTGGAAGACAAAAAGTGAAACAAGACATGGTCACTGGGAAAGCAGAGCCAAACCAAAGCTGAGAGGGCACCTGCAGAGAGAATCAGCCCCGAGGGGACCAGGGTACCTGAAGGGGGCCCTGAGACAACACAGGCAACAAAAGGCATGAATGACCCTTGGTCCTGAAAACAAGAGGATTCGTTTTCAAATACTCACCTTGAAGAGCAGAGCTAGCAGCAGGCATTTATCTACTGACACCTGAGGATGTTTCTCTCAGGAATGAAAATGAACCTAGGGAGAACTAGGCAATTATGCAGATATTAGAGATCCCCCCAAAACCTTAAAATTCTGGATAGATTCTTCAGTCAGTATCTGACCTGCCACCCAATTAACATTCGACAAGCCTGCCAGACACCAAGCAATGAGCTCCTGGTCAGCCTTGCTGCATCCTGCCCTTAAATATGATTAGACAACCCAGAACTGCCAGAAAGATCATTCTATCATTCAGCATAACAAACACAATCACCACAGGAAATCCTGCAGTACAATACAAAGATGAAGGACCAGATAAACAGAAACCATGATTCCAGAAAAAGCATAAATATTTCCTGTAAAATAAAGTCAGGTATAGGTATTAATCAATATTCTCAGAGAGAGAGCTTGCATCTACAAAGCAAGGACGGGTAGGAAGGGAAAGGGGCAACAAAAAAAGACATTTCTAGAACATTTAAACCATATTTAATAAATAAAAAATAAATTTATTGGAATGTAAAGGTAAATATTTTTTCCAAGAAAAAAAAATGACAGAGAAAGGAAATAAGGCCAAAATACAAGAATAATATAAAATTAGGCTTCCTTCTAACAAGAGTTTCAGGAAAGAAGAACATAGAAAACAGAGGAAAGGAAAGAAATAATGGAAGGAATTCTCCAAAACTAAAGACGCATCTTAAGATTGAAAGTGTGTCAACCACAACTATTGTCATCATATACAAAAATCATCACCGTGAAATCAGAACAACCATAATGAAGAAAAGATATCAATGGCTATAAAAGGGAAAAAAATTTAGGTTGCCTAAAAAGGAAAAAAATCAGATTGACATCAAAATTTTCTTTTTTACTTTTATTTTATGTTCAGGGGTATATGTGCAGGTTTGTTATACAGGTAAACTGCGTGTCATGGGGGTTTGGTGTACAGAACATTTCATCACCCAGGTAATAAGTATAGTATCCAATATGTATTTTTATGATCCTTTCCCTCCTCCCACCCTCCATCCTCAAGGAGGCCCCAATGTCTGCTGTTTCCCTCTATGCGTCCATGTGTTCTCATCATTTAGCTTCCTCTTGTAAGTGAGAACATGTGATATTTGGTTTTCTATTCCTGCATTAGTTTGCTCCAGCTCCATCCATGTTGCTGCAAAGGATATTATCTCATTCTTTTTTATGGCTGCATAGTATTTCATAGTGTATATGTACCACATGTTCTTTATCCAATCTATCAGAAATGGATATTGAGGTTGATTCCATGTCTTTGCTGTTGTGAATAGTCCTGCAATGTGTCTTTATGGTAGAACTATTTATAATCCTTTGGGTATATACCCAATAATGGAATGGCTGGGTTGAATGTTAATTCTGTTTTAAGTTATTTGAGGAATCACAACACTGCTTTCCACAATGGCTGAACGAATTTACATTCCCACCAACAGGGTATAAGCATTCTCTTTTCTCAGCAACCTCACCAGCATCTGTTATTTTTTGACTTTTTAATAATGGCCATTCTGACTGGTGTGAGATGATATCTCATTGTGGTTTTGATTTTCATTTCTCTAATGATCAGTGATGTTGAGCATGTTTTCATACCCTTGTTACCCATATGAATTTCTTCTTTTGAAAAGTGTCTATTCATACCCTTTGCCCACTTTTTAATGAGATTGATTGTTTTTTGCTTATAAATTTGCTTAAGTTCCTTAACGATTCTGGATATTAGATCTTTGTTAGATGCATAGTTTGCAAAAACTTTCTCCTGTTCTGTAGGTTGTCTGTTTACTTTGTTGACAGTTCATTTTGCTGTGCAGAAACTCTTTAGTTTAATGAGGCCTCATTGATCACTTTCTGTTTTTGTTGCAATTGCTTTTGGCATCTTTATCATAATATCTTTGCTAGTTTCTACGTGTAGGAATGGTATTTCCTAGGTTAGCTTCCAGGGTTTTCATCGTTTTAGGTTTTACATTTATGTCTTTAATTCATCTTGAGTTTATTTTTGTATATATTATGAAGAAGGGGTCCAGTTTCAATCTTCTGCTTATGGTTAGCCAGCTACCCCAGCACCATTTACTGAATAGGAAGTCCTTTCTCCATTGCTTGTTTTTGTCAGTGTTGTCGAAGATCAGATGGTTGTAGGTGTATGGCATTATTTCTGGGCTCTCTATTCTATTCCATGTCGATATGTGTCTGTTTTTGTACCAGTACTATGCTGACTGTTTTGGTTACTGTAGCCTTGTAGTATAGTTTAAAGTCAGGTAATGTGATGCCTCCAGCTTTGTTCTTTTTGCTTAGGATTGCCTTGGCTATTTGGGCTATTTTTTGGGTCCATATGAATTTTTAAATAGCTTTTTCTAATTCTGTGAAGAATGTCATTGGTAGTTTGATTGTAATAGCATTGAATCTATAAATTGCTTTGGACAATATGGCCATTTTACTAATATTGATTCTTCTATCTATGAGCATGAGGTATTTTTCAATTTGTGTCATCTCTGATGTCTTTGATCAGGCACAAGATTTTCAAAGCTATGTTGCTTGTTAGAAGCCAATGGAACAATACCTTCAAAAGTTTTTTTGTTTGTTTGTTTGCTTGCTTGCTTTTAAACAGAGTCTCCCTCTATTGCCAAAGCTGGAGTACAGTGATGTGATCTCACTGCAAACTCTGCCTCCCAGGCTCAAGCAGTTCTCATGTATCAGCCTCCTGAGTAGCTGGGATTACAGGCGTGTGCCACCATGCCCAGCTAATTTTTGTATTTTTAGAAGAGACAAGGTTTCGCCATGTGGGCCAGGTTGGGTCTTGAACTCCTAGCCTCAAGTGATTCACCCTCCTCGGCCTCCCAAAGTGCTGGGATTACAGGCATGAACCACCTTGTCCAGCTACTTTCAAAGTTTTGTTGTATTTTAAACCTTCAATTCTATACCCAGTCAAACTATCAGTCAACAGGAAAGCAGAATAAGAACGTCTTGAGGCGTGCAGGAATATAGAAATCCTGGCTCCCAAGTCAATTTTTAAGGATTTGTTCAGTTATGTAATAAGGAAATAAACCACAAAAAGGAGAGACCCTGAGACCAGAAATCATTAGATTAAATCCAGGAGAGAATAAAGCAAAATTCAAAAATGACAGCTGCATAATAGGTCTAAAGATCAAACAGTGCAGGTTAGAAAGAGGGCTTTAGGAGGTCTCCATGAAAAAACAAAATCTATAGGCAAGATGATGTAATGCAGAGCTTGGATAAAAGTTGAGAATTTATGCAGGGTAAAAGAGGAGAATCAATTTTAACTTAATGTCAGGAACATTTTACACAGCTGCTCAGGGCCAATTCAGAAAAGAAAATGCAATTACAGCAGAGCACTTATTTCTGCAGTGAACATTATTTCCAAAATCATAGCAATGTAAATGGTATTCATTGGTTTTGAAACCTTGAAACAAACTTTTAGGCAACATTCACTAAAGACTAACTGAATACATATAAGAATATAAAAGCTAGAATCTTGATAATATAAAAGAAAAGGACAGCTGACAAAATTGAGAAGTAGGAGAAAAGAGAGGTGGATGAGTAGATGAAAGGGTTGAGGGAAGGTTAAGTGGGTACTCAGGTAGGACTTTCAATGGGAAAAAAAGTTAATCATGTTATTTGAATTTTCAAAAATCACCAGTTAAGGAACTTAAAATTGTGAATTAACCAACTTGGAAGAAAGAGATGTCGGAACACATTTAGCTAAATCTTCTTCCATAGCTATCATTTTAAAAGCAGCATTTAAAACTGGAAAATCCCGAAATAAAAATAGATGTGTGCAGCTCATACCTATGAAGCAAAAACAAAATTTACAAAAAATTAAGAGTGAGTCCCCACGGACTGTAGAACTAGGGACAAGAGGGAAAGAAAGCAGCGGGAGAAGTTCTTTTCATTATGAAACTATCCAGCTTGTGATTTTTTTAGTCCCCGTCACATTAGTAATATCCTTTTCCAAAAAGTTTAGAAATTATCTTTTGTAAAAGAAACGTTGTAATTTATAAAAGGCAATAAACTACAGTCTAAAAGGTCTGATTTTAATGGCATATCCAAACCTGAACTTCGAATAACTGGCTCCAAAATTTCTGCTCCCATCAAAGTCTGTATGGTCTTTGTTTCCTATTTTCCTTTATAAGAGAAGGATGACTGATAGCCGTGCTCCTGAACTGAGTCAACTACCAGGAGATAAAGAATGACTAGGCCACGCCCAATTCAAACCAAGTGATTCAGACTTCCCAGGGGACTCTTTATTTTTAACCATTGTCCCCAGGGATTCCCACAGACCCACAACATGGTCATGGCCACTCTGACCAAGCTAGGTATGGATGGACCCTCCACATGGAGATGGAAGGATGGGGGCTCCTGCATGGTGCACCCTACCATTCTTCAGCCTCTCCAATGGAAGGAGGGCATGGCTTTGGCCCGGAAATGCTACACATCACTCATGTCAGCCTCTACCAGAAAGGCCTTGGCCACCTCCAACTGCAAGAGAAGTAGGAAAATGGAAGTGAAATGAAACATGAGGCCAGGAAGAAGGGAAGGCTGACTTTAGTGACTGACTAGCCACCTGTGCACAGAACCAAAGCACGGGTCACAGAAGAATCCTCTCCCAGCTAACCAAGATGACCCTCAGTGTTAACTCGTGAGGCCAGAGCCCACTGTCCCCAGGGAGAAAGGCCTGTCTGCCCCCAGATATACACCCCGTGTCCCACATAAGGGGAACGGGAACCCAATGAACACAGTGAGGGGCTAGGCTTTACTTTTTATGTCATGAGCTGGTGTTCTGACTGCCATGTCCCTGTCTGGGTGGCTACTTAATCTTTACTTCACTCCTAAGCCATGCCCTCAATCAAAGTGTTGATATTTACATTCAGCCAAGTGTGGTCATCTGAGAACACGGCCCCAGCTACACTGATTCCTTTAAACTCAGCCCTAAAGCCCTGAATCACCAGAAGGCCCCCAGTGAAGAGGGTGCAGGACTTTTCCAAAGGAGACAAGTTCAAGATGCTCTCTCCACCCCAGTGCAGCAGACAGAGACCATGGGGGTATTCAACAGGGTCGGCCTGTGCTGGCCGTGGCACTGCCCCCATAGGTAGCTTGGAAACAATATTCTGGAAAAGAATAAAATGAGGCACATTGGCCTTTGTGCCTTCCTCTATGTAAAACAGGTTTCATAGAAAGCAAAAGAGAAAAATGAAAACTGTTGTTATTTTGATGTTTAGTGTCATATTGACATACTATGAATCTTACACATCTATCATTCAATGATATTTAATGTTGTGACATTTAAGATAAACATTTATACGAGTTGCTAGTGTGAACTCTCTAGGATATTTTCCAAATATCAAATAAAACTTTCTTGAAGTTAATCTCCCACAGGGGATTTTTTTTTTAACTGTATTTTTAACTATAGCTGGTCTAAGGTCTTTTGTTCATTCTAAACACACAGAAAGACATAGTCATATAGTCAATATATCGGTTTTCCCATCAATTTAACAAATAAATAAATTGAGAATGGACTAAGAACATCCAGCACGATGCCTAAATACTTAGGAATAAAAAAGATAGCCATGAAGTGGCAAACAGTGTGGTGAAAATGCGTTGTATCTAAATATACATTCAAAAAGGGTTTACCTGATTTTTCCTCCACAAATTGTACTCTCTTCTAAAAAGGCCTGTTCTCATTGGGAAATGGAGAGTTGGCAGAGGAAGAAGATGGAAAATTAATACCAGGATTTTGAGCATTTACTCAAATGCATGATCCAGCTTTACTCCTCTAAGCACCGAAGAGAAGGGCCGTGGGGATCAGGAAAGTCCCACCTCTGGGGCAAGAGCATGGGGGTTGCCAGAGGAACCTCTCCTCACAGCCTCATCTAGAATGCTGCCCTTGCCCCCACACCCCTGCTTTCCAGATGCCCTCTTTGCCAGGCGTCAGGAGCCCCCATGACTTGGTCTCCTCCCCAGTACCTCGGGCCTGAGACAACTGCCTTGTGTCATAAGTTAACTATGGCCACAAAGCCTACCTTCCCCTCGAATCTGGGACTGCTGGGTAATCCCACTAGAGGTGGTTCTGTGTAGCTTCCACGCCTCGGCCTCCAGAGATCTTACAGCTTCTGCTCTGTCCCTCCTGGAAGGCCATGCCCCATGAAGAGCCTGGGGATGGAAACCATGTGGAGGGAGATGGGCCCAGCTGTCCCAGAGCTCAGTCCATAAACATAAGTGAGGTCTTCCAGGACCAGACAGCCTCAATCTGACCCACTAACTGCTGTCAACACAGAAAGGAGTCCAGCCCACACCATGTGGAGCAAAGACAAGCCATCCCAGCTGAGCGCTGCCCAAAGGGTCAACTCCAGGCCTTGAAACACTTGGCCATGCCCATTAGATGGTGCTCAAGGGAGACCTCCAGCCTGCTGCTCTCCAACACCAGACTGGACCTGCAGAGAAAGCCCCAGAGGCTGCAGGGTGTCTGGACTCACAGTGGAGCAAGAGGTTTGCAGACCTGAACTGCAGGGAGATTCAGTCCTGCTGGTGATGGCCCACCTTCCACATGGCCTGGGCCGTGATGGTGGCAGTGAGCAGGCAGCTGGCTGGATGCAGGTCCCAGGAGTTCAGAGACTGAGCTCCTTGAAGGATAGTGCAAGACCAGGCTGGGCCATGCAAAAGGCCTGAATCTTCTGGCTTAGGAGTCAGCCAAAGTCCCCAGACAACCATAAAGCAACTAACTACCATGGCCTCCTTCCTGAGTCCAGCCATTGAGGGTGCCATGGACCCTCCAATCAGTGTCCTCTGCCCCAGCCCCTTGGAGGAAAGAGCCATTCCCTCAAGTAGCCCTCCCCTGATTGCCTTCTACAACTTGCAGTAGTTTAGTAGACAGTCCCCACTCCCCAAGCCAGTGCACCCCAGAATGGATATCAGCTGGTTGATCAACAGAGGCAGTTAAAGTGAGGATTAAGTATTTATCATAATAAATATTATTTGTAAAATTAGCATATGATATAGTAAATATGCACTTACTTATATATGTGTGTATATATACACACACACACATACACATACATGCATATACATGTAACCTGTTTTGTTTTAATTGCCATTTCTCTACTTGGTCTTTGAGGGTGGGCCTACAGAACCAAGGCCCTCTCATCCCATCTTTCTTCTGTTAATTGCTTCTCAATATGCTGCCTACAATTTCCAGTTCAAGTTCACAATTACTTGTAAATATTCTGTGCAAGTCTCCCCAAGTGTGGCAGCAGCCTATATTTTTGTAATTTCTCCTAGTCTTTTAGAATTGTCTTTCTAGACTGTTAGCACTTCTCTCTCATCATTGTGGTCACGTCTCCCTGTTCCTAAAAAACTCCTTCCTCAGTCTACCCCCTCTTCCTACTCCTGCCTTCTCTCTCTTCTCCTGTAAACAAGCAAACTCAAGTCTTCTGCCCTGTCTCCACCTCCTCACCAACCACTCACTCCTCAACTTCACTTACAGAAACATGCTTTCTAATGAATAATGGAGCAGAGTCACTGCTGGTAAGAAGCTACGTTGCATTAATTAAAATGTCCATGGATTTGTGATCCTGATTGAAAAATGACTTAAAGAAGGTAAAACTTACCACTCATCTGGATCACAGTTAAAACATCCAAAACAGGAATACACGGTACTCTGTAAGGAAAGACAAAGCTTGAAGCAACAAGGACTTCATGACTAAAACACCAAAAGCAATGGCAACAAAAGCCAAAATGGACAAATCGGATCTAATTAAACTAAAGAGCTTCTGCACAGCAAAATAAATTACCATCAGAGTGAACAGGCAACCTACAGAATGGGAGAAAATTTTTGCAATCTACCCATCTGACAAAGGGCTAAAATCCAGAATCTACAAAGAACTCAAACAAATACACAAGGAAAAAACAAACGACCTCATTAAAAAGTGGATAAAGGATATGAACAGACACTCCTCAAAAAAAGACATCTATGCAGCCAACAGACAAAATGCTCATCATCACTTGTCATCAGAGAAATGCAAATCAAAACCACAGTGAGATACCATCTCACACCAGTTAGAATGCCAATCATTAAAAAGTCAGGAAACAACAGATGCTGGAGAGGATGTGGAAAATAGGAATGCTTTTACACTGTTGGTGGGAGTGTAAATTAGTTCAACCATTGTGGAAGACAGTGTGGTGATTCCTCAAGGATCTAGCGCTAGAATTACCGTTTGACCCAGCAATCCTATTATTGGGTATGTACCGAAAGGATTAGAAATCATGCTACTATAAAGACACATGCACACGTATGTTTATTGTGGCACTGTTGACAATAGCAAAGACTTGGGACCAACCCAAATGTCCATCAATGATAGACTGGATAAAGAAAATGTGGCACATATACGCCATGGAATACTATGCAGCCATAAGAAAAGGACAAGTTCATGTCTCGCAAGTATGTGGATAAAGCTGGAAACCATCATTCTCAGCAAACTATCACAAGGACAGAAAACCAAACACCACATGTTCTCACTCATAGGTGGGAACTGAACAATGAGATAACTTGGACACAGGGTGGGGAACATCACACACTGGGACCTGTCGGTGTGTGGGGGGCTGGAGGAGGGATAGCAGTAGCAGAAATATCTAATGTAAATGATGAGTTGATGGGTGCAGCAAACCAACATAGCACATGTATACCTATGTATCAAACCTGCACGTTGTGCACATGTACCCTAGAACTTAAAGTATAATAAAAAAAGAAAAACAAAAAAAAGGAAAGAAAGAGCATTTATTTCACTAACAGGGAACTCCAGTTCAAATCCCAGCTCTGCTCTGATGAGTTGTGTCACTCTCTTAGCACTGCAATCCTATCACCCATAATAAGAATAGGAATCGAACGCATAGCAAAAGTTGTTTTAGGAATAAAGTTAGGAAATAAATTCCATCAACAAGCTCTACACAAACATCCTTAATTACAAAGGGATGCTTTCCATAGACATAAACATGAAGGCATCTGTTAATTGTTGCCCTCAGTATTTAGTTTCGTAGTTTGTCTGTGTGTGTGTGTGTGTGTGTGTTTTGGAGTGTGCCTGCATGTATATGTTTGTGTGTGTTTGCCTGTTTTGTTGTATGCTTACATGTATGTTTCTTTGAGTGTGTATATGTGTGTCTGCTTGTGTGTCTGCTTGTGTTTTGTAGTGTGCTTATGTGTGTGTTTGCCTGTGTGTCTGTTTCCTTGTATGGTTTGTAGTGTGCTTGTGTGTATATGTGTGTGTGTTTGCCTGTTTGCATGTGTGTCTGCTTGTGTGTTTGGTGGTGTGCTTGTGTGTGTGTTTGCGTCTGCATTTGGGTGTGTTTGTTTTATCATTGCTTTCTCTTTCAAGCTTCAGTCTGATTCTTTAGCCTGAAGTGAATGCTGACCTGATACGGATCCAGGAAGAATAAAGTTTCATGTGAAAAACTTAATTCATCCTGAGAGGCAGATGGGAGGCATTTCCGTCAGGGATTAGTTAATTTTAAGTACAAAAACACAACCTTAATTCAAGCAAAGAGGTAGACTTATTATGGCCCATACCCGAGAAATCTGAGAAAGAATGGCTCTCTTTCTTTGTGTACATCTTAGAAACTGTTTTTCTCAGGTTAGGTCCACCCTCAGGTGGGCTGCAGTTGCTGCAAGGTTAGGTCCCAAAGAAATGGAAGAGACCTGTCCTACTGTGGCCTTCTGTCCTGCTGTGGCCTTCCGGCCAACCTCAGACTAGATCTCCCACCCAGTGGAGTGTGGAACCCAGCCAGGCAAACCAGTATCGGCGTCCATGAGTGAGGGCGTCTGATTGGCCAGCCCAGGAAGATCTGATTGGTCAGTCCAAGGGGAGGGATAATCTGATTGGCCAGCCTATGGGAAGTAAGGTGGGGTCATGGGCTTCAGAGCTCACCCAGAATCACAGGGCTGTAAAAAACCACCCAAGGTCCACTATACGGGGCCATGTGCCTTGCATTACTCCACTGAGCACTTAAGTCTCTCCACATGTGGTAAAGAACCAGGTGGACACCTGAAATTTTCAGCCCCATGATTTGTCATTTTGTATATTTTCATGCTAAGACAGGGAAGATGTAGAGAGCCACGGGATACTCGTGGAAAAACTCCGGGTCGGGTTGAGCTTAACAAAAACTGGGAGAAAGGAGTTCTGGTGACCTCTGATCAGATGCAGATGATGTTGTTTGAACATAACTGTTCTGCAGCACTAGGCATCTCTCCTGGGGCCTCTGCCTCTCATCCCTGCTGTTCAAGCATGGCCATCGCCCAGGTCCCCTATAGACTCTGGGGACACAGGTGACCCGGCCCTCACTCCCCACAGTCACCTGAAGAGTCGGTTTAGCTCTCTTGCCAGTACTGCCACAAGTCCTGTACGGTAGGTAGAGATTTGGTTGGAGAGAAGTCTACCAAAGTCAGGCGTGGGTGTGCCAGTCCTCTTTACGGCCCAGGTGTCCGTAAAGGGTGATCTGGGGGGTCCTGGTGCAGCCTCTGACCCAGGGATTGTCCCTTTCTTGAAATGAGAGCAGGGACAGCCAGCTTCTGCTGAGGCTGCCTGTCAGATGATCCTGGCCGCTTGGTCTCTCTCTTTTATTCTTGTCCTGTGCGATCACTTACCTCCCGTACAGGTAATGCAGCCTGCATTGGATGGAAGTCCTTTCAGCTAGTAAGTGTCTCCCAGGCTGAAAGGACAACCAAAAATCCTGTGTATTTTTGTTTCTTTATTTTAAAAAATTCAGTTTTGAAACTGTGATTCACCAAAAATAAAATATGTACTTAAATGTTTACATTAAAAAAAGTATCTGTTCATCATGACCAATAAATACCTTATGTAGCTAAGCAATGTTTGATTTTCACCTAAAATTTGTCATCCGAAATATGGAAGTCTAAAGCCTGTTTGAAGCAAGATTGAACTTGAAGACTTACCTCATTTTTATATTTTGTAAGCAGGAAAAAAGCTAGTCAAGTCTAAGTCTTATCTATAAGTATCTATTAAGGTCAAGAAGTGGAAGCTGCTTTAAAAACGGTGCCACTGAAGATACTTTCTAGTCCCCCAAACCATTTTCTTGGCAAAAATGTAGCAGCTGCACTGGGGGACCCTGGAAGCAAAGAGATCCAAATCTCGGGGAGGGGTTCAGGTAAAGTCAGCCCCTGGGTATAAAAGAGGCTGCTAAGAGATGTAGCCCGAGACAGCTGAGTGGTCGCCTGTGGTCAAGCGGCATCTTGTAATTCTATTAGGGTGTTAGATTCAAATGCAGAATTAGCTGTTGCCTACGCAGAATTATGTTAAACACAGGCCAGACTGAAAATCAATATTCTGCTTAAGTAACTGGCCCTCCAGTAATTTAATGAAGCTAAATTGCATTACACAGCGGCAAGGTGGAGGGGGCCACTCTCTCCCAACCCTTCCATTACACAAGGGCTGTACAGCACTATGCCTAAAGAGAAATTAAACACATACTCATTTGTTTTCCTGAAGTTGGAACTGTGCTTTTTACACCAGATTACTTGTCTGCTTCTTTAATGTAAAATTAGAGTAAATAATTTGCAGTTCCATAATCAAAACAGAACTAGAGACTCATAACAAGAAAGAAAGATAGCTGGAGGAATATTGGAAAATAATGCTTTTCTTAAATCCATAAGAAAAAAACTTGTGGGGAGTGAGTGAGAAAGGGGTGAGGCGTCACTTGTCACTTATATGTTAAAATGTAATTGTAAAGGCTTCAAATTAATACCGTAATTTTAATCAAGGACACGATTTCAATAAGGGCTGTAAAGCCAATGTGGAGAAATTTTTCTTTAAAACTTACATATAAATATGTATAAAATAAGAGATTTTTAAAGCATTATTGTTTGGGCCATCACGGATCTCACAGGTTGCTTTGTAGTTGCTTTTCTTCCTTTGGTTGTGGTATATGTGTGTGAGGTGTACGTGTGCTTGTGTGTGTGCTTGTGAGTGCCATATGACAACTAGAAGTCTGCTAAGCTCAGAGTCCTTCAACATAACTCCTGAAATGGGCATCTTCTCATTTAAGGCTTCACTACAAGGACTTCAAGCTCTCCACACAGTCAGAATGTTCTCATTATGAGATTCGAACCACAGAAGTTTGTGCTAAAGATGACTGACAATAGAAAAGAGGTGTCGTTGCATCGTTTCGAAGTTATTGGCAACTCATTTATTTATTATTCAGCTGCAAACTTCATCTATATGAAACACCTCACAGACTTATGTCCAAAACTCCAAATTAAAATGACAATAATTGAATGTTGCTTAGGATGGGATCATATAAAAACAGAAATTTTTCCTTTATAGATGCCAATTTGGATATTCTGGGACCCAATAAGATGTATTAACCATGTGAGCCGCTATCTCTGAGAATTTCACGTTTGGAATCTGTATATATGAATTTAATTGGCATTTGTCACCTGCTCTCCTGGCTCTTCCCATTATTCTTAATCTCTTGGTCTGGAAGGGACACAAGATATCAACAAAGAGTGAAAATGAAAATGATTCTTGACCACAAAACCTTGAGTTCCGAGCCTTTAAACCGCTCTCCACTGCGGAGCGAAGCAGAGGCGAGTTCATCTGCAATGTCTTCTGAAACGCTATGACTGCTATGGATGAAAGGTTATTTATGTTCTTAATTCAGACATGGTTGCACCTTAATTCCTTAGTTAAATATCTTCATCATAGAAAAATAGTGACTCTGACAGTGAACAGTAATGGTAACTTAGGTAGGTCTCGTTCATGAGCTGAAAAATCCCGTTTGAAACCCATATTTACTCATTGCTGAGAAAAGAAAGGTCTGGGCAGCAGTGGGAAGAAACTTTTTTCCAGTCTTCTTAGTTCTGCTGCAAAAATGTATTATATTTTATATCCTAGGATGATAACATGAGCACCAAACATACTTACTGCCAAGATCAGATTTTCAGAGTCTGTCACCATTATAACATTTTATAGAAACCCAACAAGTTCCACAAATCCCATTATAGAAAACTAACACTTCTAACTGGCAACATGACAAATAACACTTTCACCTTTATTTTTAAGCATCCTCAGAAGTGTCTTAATTCTTCAACTGACCATCTTCACAGCTCAGAATTTAAGGTGTGTTTCTGTGTTACACCATTTTTAAGTGACAGAGAACATAGTAGCTAAAATAACAAAGTTTAGAATATTATCTCAATGGGGTTTGGCAGTGAAGTGGTTAATGATGTTAACATATAAATGGTAATAATTAGGCTAGCCTACTGTGGAAAAATGGGAATATTTGGTGAGACTGAATATTGTTTCTCTTTATTCTGCTTGTAATCGTAAGGGTGATGGTGCATTCTTAACGCCTTTTTCATAAGCAGAAGAGATGGAAGCAATTTAGTGGAAACAAAAAGCAGGAAGAAAAGGGAAAACGTTTGCCAAATTCTAACTGCTGTGGGGCTCTCAAGTGGGAACTTTGTAACTCTATTTAATAATAACAGCTGACCATTAGAATAACGTATCAAGTGATACATTCTGAAATAGAAGCATACATACCAAATCCTGAAAGAAAAACAAATGATTCACACATGTTAAAAAAAAAAAAGTCTGATGCCACAACTAACAAAAAGATTGCAAGTTCAACAACAAATATTATTTTCAAGTATCTGCTATTCTTGATAGGTAAGAAGAAAAATGAAAGAAATTCTCCACACTGAACGTGAGGCTCGCCTTCTCCCAGGCTTTGGGGAAAACGAATCAGGCAGATTCTTTTGGAAAGCAATGCTTCCAAACCTCCTCAACAGAAATTCTACTTTTTTGAACCCTACCCCAAATGAACAGTCATCAATATGAGGTATGCTGCTCACACAGAGAGGCTCCCTGCAGGGGTGTACCTAAGAGCAAAACAACCAAAATATCCAATCAGCTTAACAAATTATGTTCAATGCATTTGCCATAGTACTTGCCATTTGCAAAGGATGTTTTTACACAAAATAGGGAAGAGCTGTGACTGAATATTAAGTGAAAAAGACAGTGCACAAAAGCCTATGTGCAGAATAGTGTCAATAATTCAACGTTCAGATGAAAAAGGCTAGTTTACCAAAACATTCACAAAAGGAGGTGAGTTTATGGCCGATTATAATGTTTCTGATAATTTTCTACATTTTTAAAAGGTTCTGTCATGGGCACGTACTAGTCTTGTAATGTTATTTCGGAAGCCATTTTTTAATGTACCAGGGCGGGAAAAGCCCGGTTGGCAGTGATGCTGCTAAGCTGCCAGCAAACCCTCTCCGTTTTCTTTCATGAACTGGGCGAACATCAGGGGGTGTTAGACTGGAAAGGGCTGCCTTCATTTAGCTCTCGCCTGCCCCTGGTGAGAAAACCGAGGTACAAGGTGGAGCCAGGTCTCCATGTTCACAGCCGTCACTTCGGTACAAGCCTGGCTGGCCTCTGCAACTTTGCCCAGTCTGGTGAGGAAAAGGAGCACACTCCCGCTGGCTGCTCCTGGGCCCTGTGCTTTGGCCCTGTCATCAAATACCAGCGCAAGAGACCCTGAAGCCCGGCCCTCCCTCTCCCCAAACGCCACAGTCTCTCAGGAGCACAGGCGTCCCCATCATCTCACAGGAGAGCATTTCATTTGTACCATCACCCGAACTTCTGCATTCCTCTGGATTTGTACACTTGACAGAGTATGAACAGCTGTAGCTTTTCAGCAAAAATGAACACAGCCTCCAGTAAGAGACAAACAGAGGTTACCCAGCTTAGACCTACCCACCAGCAGCTCCCAGCCTGTGGGTACAAAGAGTGCAACAAATACCCTCCCACCTCGGACCTCTCCCTGCCTTCCCACCTGAGCCGTGGAGGGTGAGTTCAGGTGAGTCTGGCCAGGTGTGGGCCACAGGAACTCTTCCTCCTGTCACGTAGCAGAAAAAGCACTTGTTTTCAACAACAGAAGACCTGAGTTTGCGAGAGCATTCTATCATTTGTGAATTCGTGCCCGTGAAAAAGTCATAGGAACTTCGATTTTCATAGTGAGTAATACGAAGTTTGGGAGAAAGGCGCCTCCTGTGTGGGGGAATTCTTTGACGAAAGGAGAGGAGAGCCAGGAGGTGGTGGTGGCAGACCCCCACGCCACACCCCTCAGGTCTTTGTTGGGGGTTTCAGCCTTCAGGAAAAACGGCTGCATTTTTACATAGAGAACTTGGGGCTCTGTTTTACAATTCATGTCACTGAGTTCATGTACTATCACATTTCACATTCTATCAAATTTCATAGAGTTAACAAAAAATGTTTTTGGACATCTGGATGTTATGTTGTAAAGTGTGTGGGTCACAGGCATGTTATAACCTGGGGGCAGGGAGGGGTCACACCTCCTCCCCCTCCCCTCCCCCTCCCCCCTCTAGGGTACAGGCCTGCAGACTCGTGGGAATTCATGTACAGAAACTGCTTTGTAACGTATAAAGTGCTCCACAAATTTGAGGGTATGTGGATTCCCATAGTCCAACAATGAAACAATGTATACCCAGGCCACTCTTTTATCAAAGAAAATGCCTTACTCGTCTTAAAGTGACAAGCCCTTAAAACATACATATATACTAACACATCTATGTTATCCGTTTAGTTCTATAGTAAATGATCGTCTCCCAGGATTTCTCATTAAAACCCTTGGCTAAAAGAAAGGTGTTTTTCACAAAGATCTTGCCAGGCTAATGAGTTTATCTCATTCCTCCTGGCCGCACTTGCATCCACTGTTTCTGCAACCTTCACCCCTCTAGTACATATCTTTCTGCATGCCCCTTCCTTCCCGTCCCTGCTCAGATTTCTCACTGAGGGTGGCTGTCAGGGCCTAACACTGGGACTGCCTTGAGCCAGCCCAGCTGGACGAATTAATGTCTCTCCAGTAACTCAAACCAGCAATGACTTCATCTCAAAAATTTCTGAGTAGCACAGGTCATAGCGTGAGTTTGGACAAAAGTAATGGGGTTCCCAGAGAAGTTAAATGGTGGTGGGGAGGTAAGCCAAAAACTACAACTGGGATGAGAATTGGGGGGCACATCTGAAAAAATAAAATTTCCAGCAGATCTTCTTGGAACAGTGTAAGGTTTTTGGTACAATGAGATTTTTGTCCTAGTACAGCTGAGCACACTGACAAAGAAGCAGAATTGCAGTGATATGTACCTACATTGTAAATAATAGAGTAATATTATGCTATATAGTAATACTGTGTAATATAGTCAGATACACTTCACAGATGCATAAAGAAGGAAACAAAGATTAAAATATATGACAAATAAAAATATATATATATATTTAGCTGTTCCTTAAATGAAGTAAACCAAGGTCATTCTAAATATTTATATGTTAAATAAAATCCATTTTCTAAATAGAAAAGAAACTGATAATCTTACCTTGTTGTTAACAGCAAAATAGATGTGTGTATGTGGTTTGATTTTTTTTCATATTTCAGTTCGTTTCTGCCGACATGGCTTTTAAGGAAATATACTGATGCAGAAAATGAAAGAAGAATTTCAAGGCATATATGAAAGGACCTGTCCTGAAGCTATTAAATTTTGTGCATAATATTTCGTTCAAGGTGATCGAAGGGGATGGTTGTGGACTCCACCAAAGGCAGGTGGGAAGCAGGCAGCAGAGGCCCCAGGGAGGGCCTGCCGGGCAGCCAGGGGCTCCGCTTTTGTTTTCTGTTTTCTTACCGTTTCCTGATGAAAGTTGAAGATCATCCGCAATCACTTGCCATTCACAGCTAAGGAAAGAAATAACTTTGTAAAGCCTAACAAACTATATGGCAAGACCAGGAAAATGGAAGAATCTCACAGAGCCATGGTTGCTGTGGTGATCACGTTGTGTTTTTTGGGGTGCAGAATCCCTGCCTTCAGACCTGGGGAACGCTATGAGTGCCCCCTGCTCCCACGCTCCTCATTCTGGCCTCACCAGCTCTGTGAGACTCTTCGGTCTTCCCGGTTCCTCCTGGCTTTATCCCTCTGTTGTTTCAACAAGGAAATGGGTCTCACTATAATCTTTCATCTCATTCTTCTCCTTGTCATAATGATGAGATAAAGTACATAAGTCAAGAAGTGCCTTCCAGAAAAAAAAGGATTAGACTGCTTCCTTCATTTCAGGGTTTTTCTATAATGAAAGATACAGTTAAGCCTTTTTAGTTCTATCATGACAAAACAAACATGAAATTTGGAAAAGGTTGCTTCAGTTTTTCTGTTTGTAAATTCTTTTGAATAGGTTGGCTGCTATTTTTGGTTTGGACTTCAATGGACAAGGAAAAGGGAAATAATTCCAATTTTATTTAGTAGATTTAAACACCACAGTATAAATATTTGCATGTACTAAAAGCAGAAAAAGTTATATTTTGAGAAAATGGATTTTGTTATAAATCAGCTATCCAGAAAAACTAAGAATACCATGGCTTTTAATCCATTGTAGAGCTGAGGGATTTACACACTGGGGTATTATTTTAAAGGGGAAACAAAAACTCAAGTGCAACAGTTTAGGTCGATAAACAATGCACTTTTCCAGGCAAGGATTATCAAGAACTTTCTGTAGCTTTCCACAAGTGCAAAGGCAACATGCAAGTTCATACCTGCACACCTAAATGTGAGCCTCCTATGAACGATGCTCTCAGAAAGTGTCCTCTGGCTGGCAGAACAAAGGCCAGGTCCAAGGGATACTTACCAGACTCCAGTGATGGTCATCGTAGAGCCAGAAACCGTCTGCTGGAGAAGTCCAGGTAGTTCTAACCACCATCTCACCCTGCAGAGCCGGCAGATGCCACAGTGGGCCCCTGGCCGTGCAAGCCTCTTGGGAAGCTGGAAGGACCTGGAGGAGCGGAGGCAGGGTTGTCTTTGACTCTGCTCAGATCTGCCAGGGAAGGCCTCCTTGGGAGAGGAAGAGGCACAGGGACCGTGGAGAGGCCAGGGGCTACTTGTGGGCACTTCACTTTTCTAGTCTCCCAGGCCCTAGAAAGTAGAGACACCCAGCCAGGTCACTCTCTCCTACAAAGTCCACCCAGGGGTCACCAGGACCCACTGGATGGCCATGCAGTCATGGCTGAGCCACATGGCCAGACTGACCAGCCAGGGGTGGGCACAAGGCCATTAGAACATGAGTGCAAACATCAGGTACATTTTCAGAACACAAAACTTTATCCTATCTTTAATCAACACCACAGTAAAAAAAAATTTACTCTTTAACAGCCCACACCCTTTGTTCCAGCTACAAGTCAGGAGCACATGCCTGACCCTTGGGGAAATCTCCTGGGTGGGACCTCTCACTGGGAGTAGGGCTCCCTCTCCCACCAGGGCCCTCCAGAGACTGCCAGCCCCAGGCCTGTGCCGTCCTCTGCCCCCCGCCCCCTCCCTCTTCAAGCCCTACTTCTCTGCTGGATCTCCTTGTTGCAGGAGACAGATGTCCTATGGTGGGGATACCTGCAGGCCAGTGTGTGCAGTGACCCAGTGCTGAATACTTGGAAGGCTCACCTTCCTGCCACCGAGGTTTAGGGCCAGGGGCAGCAGCTCAGCCTCAGTGCCTGGGCTTCCCAGAAGGACCCAGCTCGGACATCCAGCCCAGTGCGTCTGCTGCTGGCCTCAGGAACAGGCTGTTGAGGACAGGCTGTCAGGCCTGAGCAAGCCTAGGTCGCCAGCAGGCTCAGCACAGGGCTGCGAGTGGGTGGGATGGGAAGTGAGTCTCTGGGGAGGGAGAGGGAAGGAACTAGAAACAACCACTTAACATCTATTTAGAGCCTGGGAGCATTTGTGGAAGTCATCCCCATTACTGTTGAAAAGATGCAAATTTGGTGAAATAATCAGCTGTATGGCTCCAGGCTGTTTCCCGAGTACCCTGATTCCTAACAGGAGCGAAGGTATTAGTGTAAGACACCAGCAAGGCCAAGTTCATGTTGCTCAGAGGTAGCCCCTAACCAAACTCCGCCAAGTGCTGCAAAAGAAGATTTGTTATCTCAGGAAGGCAGTTCATCCAATAAAGCCAAAAAAATAAAAAATAAAAAAGGAAGAAAACAAACCAGAGTCCTTAAGGCTGGTTACAGGGGAGCAAAACAGCCGAGCCCACTGGCACTCGGCATAAAGAGGGCCACTGTTTGTGTTCCCACAGTACCCGCTTCCTTGGCAAAGTGGCTCGCATCACTGCAGAATGAAAAGCAATTAAGGCAAAGATATTTTTTCCAGCATTGTTTTAAGTTCCACATCAAATATTCTTTCAGACATTCGAGAATCCACTTATCTCCAAATGAAGGGCGGAAGCTAAGCTAGTGATTTTTGCATAGGATCTGTTCTTTATGGAAAACATGTGAACAACGCCAGTAGATTCTGCGACATCTCGCCTTCCATTAGAAAAGAGCCCAGCGAATGACTTCATAAAAAGAGAGAATCCTTTCTGGTTCCTCAGGCTTCCCTGACCTCTTACCCCCGTTCCAGTTGGCAAAAGTTCGGGGACAAATTAACAAAATGGTTAAGCATGGCCGTAGATTTAGTGCAGAAAATTATTCTTCGTGCCTGCACCATAGCAAGGTCTTTTAAGTGATGCGGTTACAATGGACCTAAAATGCTACAGCCTATAAACTAAATATTTCATCAATTTGCTGAGTATA
Organism: Trachypithecus francoisi; assembly: GCF_009764315.1. Lineage (NCBI taxonomy): Eukaryota > Metazoa > Chordata > Mammalia > Primates > Cercopithecidae > Trachypithecus > Trachypithecus francoisi. The sequence goes on along the minus strand of NW_022681442.1, from coordinate 2,441,085 downwards.
AATTATATCTTAAAACTCCAGCCCTCTAGGATCAGGACATAAAGTGGCCGTTCAGTCAAGTGCTTTGAGCAGTGCGATGCAAGATGTCTATAAAATATTTTACTGGGTTTTCATGTACAGTGAATTTGAAATAAGTGTAATGGAAAAACAAAAAAAAAATGTATAGAAATTACAAGCTGCTCTTTGATTCCTTTTTAAATTCTCTGGTCATGCTGACTTTTGTTGCCTTTCCGTTCTTTCTAAACAACTGAAGAAGAAGGGATTTAGAATAATGGAAGATGGTTTTTAGATCACCACCACATGAAATAGTTGATTTGGCTTATAACTTGTAAGAAATTGAGCTTGAATTAGGCTCTTGTGTGTGTGTGTGTGTGCACGTGTGTTTCATAAGCTGTTAGGATACAGCTATATTTATGCATTGTGTATTTAGTTTCCTTCATTTTCCCCTCAGAGGATGGAGAGGGTGCTGTAATTTTCAAAATACTGCAAAAAACATTTCTACAAATTGCTTTGCTTGTCTGCCCGTATACGTTAAGCAACACAAAATAAGCGAGGGGGTCCTCCATTGCAAACCATTTTTTTTTTTTTTTTGCATTTTCTGTAACAACATAAAAGCTACTGTTATGACAAGAAGTCTGTAGTTCACTCTTTCATTTATAATTTAACCACAGCCTATATAACATAATCCAAAAAATATGGGGCATGATTAGTGTAAAAATCAAACACAGTAGAGGCTTTTTGAATACTCCAAGAACAAAACAAAACCGAAAAAGGAGAGGGGAAGAAAACATTGCAGCCATCTGAATATATGTAGTATTTCTTTAATACTTCATTTTAAACTACCTAATTGTGTTTTTAAGCTTCGGTTCCTGTAATTTTGCAAGATGAGGCATTCCAGTGAGGAAACATATGGTGAGGGATTTTTAAACCACACAGCGAGAGTGCATCATAGACTTATCTGCTGTTTTAATGTCACAAAAATCCACCACTGAATTTATCCAGTCACCCATTAAAGAAAGAAAAGAATTAAAGGAAAAGGAGGTTTTAAATCCCCTAATGCTACAAGAATGAGTGAAATACGCTGTCAAGTTCAAGTGAGAATGGTGCTGGAGCTTCAGGACTTCTTACAAGACCAGCAAACAGCAATTAGCAACCTGAAGGCTGGAGAGTTATTTCAGGAGCGCCGCAGACAGCCAATGTCTCAAAGCGGCCGACCGATTCTAACCTAGCACCTCTCATCACTTAGCTTCCTAGATGCTCCTTTTCAGAATGGTCAGTTTTAACTTTGTTTCTTGATAGGTCAGTAGGCAAAAAGATACATACAAATATCTCTATCAATTGATCCATTAATTGACAAAGAAAGAAAGGAGAGACGGATGGATAAATAGATACGTAGACATTTGCTTTTTTTTTTTAAGTCCTGTTGTAATGGTCACTGAAAAATAGTTGCCTCTATATTAAAGGGCAGCTGTCTTGCGACAGTCTTTTTTAGGAGAGCTACTGAATCAGCGATTCGTGCAGGTGTTGTAGTGGTAATAGAAAGCTCTGATGGTAGCAAACTCCAACATTCAGAACTAAGATCTAGAAAGATCTTTCATCCAGACACATGAAAGTGTCTTTCCAAGGACCTGTGCAGCTCCACACACAAGGGGTGTGTGGGGGAGTGCACGCGTGTGTTTGTGGTGTTTCTAAGAGTCCTCTGGGCTCACACACATGCAGGGAAATGGGGGTGGGGACAGAAGCATCGAGACATGAAGCAATGTATATCATTATTCAAATTACAGTCAGATTCATCCTTAAATTACACTGGTGTCTCTTATCAGAAATTGTTTCCTATACTATAATATGCTGCAATAAGTGGACATTAATTAATGCTAAATTACAATGGAATTACATATTATATCCACATGAATACTGAATGACTCGATTATGAATAATGTTATTACAGTAAATATTCAAGGACCTATAAGTAGTTTGTCGCTAATTACAAAGTGTTGACAACTACATATGACCTTAAGTTAATGTAAACTTTTAAATATAACAGCCACGTAGCAAATCTTTGATTAATGCTGCCACAAAAATATAGCCGGAGACACGATGAGCAGAGCCGAGACGCAGCCCACTACTCCTTCTGGAAGTCTGATTTATCTGCACGACAGAAGCGTCTCTTGGCTTGGAATTCCATGTGAGCTCTATTCTCTCAGCACAGACCTGTGTGGCTCTCTGTTCAGCTAATGTTTTTAAAAATCCACGCACAACTTCGCCGGAGTCTCTGGTTTTGGTGGGTGGTCATTTTGTCTTAGAAGGGAAAATCCTTAACCCTTTCCCACTTTCTACTTAAAAGATTTCAAAATGCTCTGGTGGCATTCTTTTTTTTTTTTTTCTTTTTGCACAGTGAAACCGAGTGAGAACAGTATAAGGTGTTAATCTTGATAATTAGGGCACAAAAGCAATTAGAGGTCTAAAAACCTTAAGGCGCTGAAAGTGATTTTTTGTTTATTTGCTTACCTTATTAAGTTAAATATCTGTCTGAATTAATCGCTAATGAATGGAAAGAAGGCTCAATAGCAGTGGTTTAATGAACAGCCGTGTCAGTTGCATTTTACAGGGTCCCAAATCATTGAAGATTGCAAGCCAACTTGCTATTCAAAATTACTTTTCTGCCCAATTTTCTGTTTGCAAAGCAGTAAATTATTTACATTTATTGTGCTTATTTAAGCACCTAAATGACTATGAATGGAGTACAGGCACATTTTAAAAATATAGAACCATTACACAACTCTACTGCTAGAAATTCCCGTTATTTTCCCCTGAAGACTGCTTCCTCTACTTTTCTAATCTCTCTTTTACAACAATTCATGAAAAAGGGCATTATTACATTGAACATGTTTTAATAAGTTATTTATTATTTAACATATTTTAAGAGGCAGTGCCATAGAAGTTACATTACACACACTAAGAACGGTCTCTTTCAGACCTGCCCAGTTGCCTGAACCTAAGAGCTTAAGTTTCCGGAATAAAATTATTCTGTCTTTCATTAGAAACAAATAAATGGTGCTTTTCACCATTACTCACATCATAAACATTGATATTTGAAGAGATCTATTATACTAATTATTATCTTTGGAAATTATCATTTAATATCTTTACTTTCTTTAATGGTTATTCATTTGAAATCAGTGGCCACGATTTTTTTTTCATATGTGCAGCTGTTCCCACTCACAGGTCCACGGCCTTAAGTTGCACTTAGATGCAGGGAGACCCAGCGTGCAGGAACGGTCCCCGATGTGCTCTCTGCACATCCACAAAGTGCCCCAGCGACGTCGCTGGGCAGCCAATTGACCACGGCCAAACCCGTAGATGGTCCAGGTCATCAAACTGAGGTTAAGAACGCATAGTGAAAAACACAAGAAGGGAGAATGGATAGATAGACTCATGGTATCAGGAAAAGGAAGAAAAGAAAAAGGAAGGAAAAGAAAGTAAGACCCTTGGCAAGGGAAACAGAGAATTCCAGGTGATCCTGCTAGCTAGATCGGGATCAGATTCAAGTCGTTCTTTTCAAATCTTTCAGATGATTGCAGTAGAAACTTTCTTGTGACACTCGACACCAAGTTTCTCCATGGACGGCATGCATTTACACGCATAATACAGCGGATGTGCCCGCTCTGACTGCAGCTCATTTCCTAAGTCGCAAGAAACGCTGGTATTTTTCAAAAGTGATTTCAAAGACTTTGTGTATGTGCATGTGTGTGCGCACGCGTGCGTGTATGAAAGCAGCCATATTTATGATTCGGACTTAACTATTTGGGTGTATTTTCCCAAATGATACCAGGGGCAACGTAACATCTACTGTTTAAAAGCCCCATGCTATTCATAAGAGATTATACTGGAGTAAACATTACAGTAGCAGTAATGATCTAATTAAAAGAATCAGACATACTTAAAAGAGTCCCTTCTTTCAGGAGGGAGGGGGGAAGAAAAATCAATGATGCAATCCATGGTCCGGAATGGGGCGAAGCATTTTACTGTGATCAAACACAGTCTATCTAGTACATATCTGAAGTCCTCTGGTCTTTGTTACTTAATGTGATGCGGAAGATCAGAGATGCGTGCAGTCTGTGTTCCAGGGTTCCAGCTGAGTCGCTGTCATATGTTAAGCTTTTTTTTTTTTTAAGTTGGCTATAATTCTACCTTACTCCAAGTGAAGAGTGTTTCCATTAAAGTAAGCATTTCCCCAAATCTGGCAAGAACCTTGCATGGGGATTTTCCTGAAGCAACCTAAATGTGACCCGAAAGCACACCTACGAATCTAGGTTTGCACGACACTGAGCTCCGTGCTGGCTCCCATATCTCTGCCCTAAAGAAACACAGGTATTGTGTGTGCGTGTGAGATGCAGGGTAACAGGAAAAAAAAGGGTCTGCAAGCCCTATATCACTCATTGTCTACATGAGTGCCAATACATATGTCGGCTTATGTTTGGAGGACATCATTTTTTTCCCAGCACTTTTTCTTTTGTACCTGCCTCCCAGCACTTGAAGTGGGGCCTGCAAACCAAGTTTGAAATGTGGTCGGACGGAAATGCAGTAGCCAGGACAGAATGAGAAGCTCAGGAAGGAGGCTAAGGTGGGAGTCTCCGGTGTGGCCGGGAAGCCATCCCCCCAGGAGGCCACGGGGGGGAGCTGTGGCTCTGCTCAGGGAGGCCGCAGCCAGTAGGGGGGAGGAGAGGGCGGAAAATATACTGTAGCAAAGCGATGGTGGAAGAGGAAAGGTAGGTTTTATAAGTTCCTGAATTTTATGACTATGCTGCAACGGTGGAATGTCCACTCAATCTGTTGCGAAGTTAGCACAGAAAACATGCACTGGGCATATTAAGTACAGGATGAAATGGTGCAGTGAATATTTATTAGCAAAAATATAGGTTCTCAAAAACAGAAATAAAACAGGGTAATAGATGAAGGGAAGAATAGATTTAACACTGAAATAAATATCAAAGGTGCAAAGAAAAGGCAAAATATAGTGTTCAAACAAAGCTGTGAATTGGGTCCAGATTTAATGCTCCCCTAGGGAAGAAAAGGTTGGACAGACTGCTGGAATTGAGATACTACTTTTAGTACACAGTCCCTGTAATGCTGTCAGCTTTATTTCCTTTGACAAATGTGAAATAAAATTTGTCAAAGTTAGGGCTTGGAAAGTTGGCTATTGAAAATTCAATTGGTAATAACTAGTATAGCCTAGCACTCCGGAGATTTTTAAAGGAGAGGGATGTTTAAGATGCTGGGGTGCGGGGGGGACCATATTACATATTGTATTTCAGTTTTTAAAAATTTAGCAGTTGACTTAGGCAACTGGATTTCTGAGTTTCCCGTTAGCTGGGTTCACTGTTAAAAGCCGATAATTTAAAACCTGTTTCCACGATAACTACAATTATATCGTAAGTTTGAAAATATTCTGGTGTCTACACAGAGGAGGGCTCCTATGATCTCACTCAGCTTGGGGTCCACACGCCACGAAGACTTTGCTTGATCCAATTCTATAGTAGTGCAGGGCGTGATTGTGAAGTCAGTGGTACCCTCATCCACACTACAGAATTCCTGACTCTGCTTCTCCTTGCACCATGCATTGGACGCATTCACAGTGCAAACGGTGATTTACTGGGAATGTTTAATAACAGACTTTTCTTGTCTTCACAAGCCTCAGCCTTTCCCTTGCTGGGTGCATGGCGGGTTTTCCAGGGAAGCTCTTGGAAGCCACTTCTCTCCCATGCTGCCTAGCCAGCCCCACCCACGCCCCACCCCTCACCTCTGCTGTACTTGGGAACAAAGCCACATATAAGAAAAAAAGAGCGACTTAGCCTGCATATGGATATCCAGGGATATTTCTGTTTTCCTGACTGCCTCAATACACTCTCAGTGTAATCAGGAAGACAAAACAGTCTCGCCTCATTTTCTGCTTCTTTCTGTGAAACGGAATCTGATGTCTCCCAACTGCATTCATGTGCCTTCAAAGTGGGCAACTTGGCATTTTCTCCCGCTCTCTAAAGAGTCACCCAGGGCATTGGAAATTTCGGCTGTGAACCCGGAGAGCTGCTGGCTCTGCTGCAGCCAGGCTGCCGTTGCTCCACTCCAGCTGCCGTTTCTTTATTTAAGAAGAACTACAGAAAAGACCTTTAGGAATCACCTCTTAAGTCATTATGGCATGAAGGCACCTTTCTGTCTTTATGATATGGTGCGGGGGGGGGGGGGCGTAAGATATTTAATTGAAGATTTTTAATTTTTGCATTCTTACCATGTGGTCATTTCTTTATTTTTACATTTTCAGCCCATTTTCTTTCCAGCCCATCGCAGGAATTGGGCAGTCAGCAAGAGCCAGAGAGTGCTGGCATGTATCATTACATTCTCAAGATGGCATATTTACTGCGCTTGCCAGCAGGGTCGCGCTTCTGTCCTAGTAAATGTAGTGGAGTATGAAAAAGGCAATTACATCTCACTGGGTGACCTTTTAACAGCCATGACTACCTCCTATCTATACATAATTATTATAGGTGATGATTTCCAAGTATTACAATCTCCTAGAGCCGCCTTTAATTCACATCACATTTAGGCACGTTTGTCACCAGTGCTAGAAATTTTAACCCCCGAAAACTGAAAAAACAGAAGAGAAAAGTGATAGCAATGGATGTCAAGCTCTCAAGTCATCCTAATAAAAACACAGCAAATAAGATGTCGCCCTGTTTGTATTCATTATCAGTTCTTACATGCTCCGACTCTTGCATTAAACATTAGACAGCCTCTGATGCCTGCTTAACAGTTTAATTCCCTCCTCAGTATTCAGGCTGTCATAATAAAATCAGTGAAGCAGGCAAAGTCAAATAAGAGCAAGAGGAGGCATAGAGCATGTAGCACAAGGCATTGTCATCGCTTACTATTCACCCTGCACCACTTACAGGAGCTGAATTCAGCATATGCTGTGGGTGACACACAAACCAATCTCTCCCTCCACCGCTGTGGCCAGCCTATCTTGCCGGTGCAGGGCGAGGGTGGTGCGCGTGCAGAGGGCCGATAGCAGTCCCTTCAAAAGGAACCGGCTTCTGAGCCACTGGAGCTGGCACAATAGAAGCCACTTCTGTCAACAAAGACTGCAGACTAAAGAGCTAGATATCCCCACTATGGAAAGATTAACAGCGCTAAATCCGTTTAGGCCCTTTTTTTACTTATTTACAGGCTGCTGATCTTGAAGGCTGAATCAGAACAAGAGATTAGCTCTATTAAGTGCTGCCCATTTTTCTGAATTATGTTTTTGAAGACTTGGACAATATGAATAAGGACTCATATTAACCACTGTACGAAAGGCACACACTCCATTGCAATGACAAAGCCTTCGGAAAACTACTTGTCACTTGCAGTGATCCATTGCAAATACAGTTTAATATATAATTTATATCTACCAGCTGGTGAGAGCAGAAAGGGAGCGATTCCACTCTATTTCTCTTTTAAAAGAGAGAGAGAAGGAAAAAGAGAGAGAGAGAGAAAGGCTGGCAATTTAGGATGTCACTAACGATAGTAAAATAGCTCAGCAAACAGTTCAATAAATGGTTCAATACTTGTGATACTATCCAAACAAAGACTCGAAGCCATTAATTTTAAAAAGTTCTGTGAATCTTCTTTGAACAGTAAATATTTAATCACTGCAATATGTAAGCTGCCCTCTCATATTTTATCTCCTAACCAGAACCGTGTAGTGAACCTGGCCTTTAATAACTTTGACCAGAGCAATATTTTGCCATTTTTCTCCTGCCACCAAATTATGAAGTGTGTCCAATCCAGCATGTTGCTATTTGCTACCTAATGCGCTCCTATTGACACCTAAATATAGCACTGGACAAACGAGCTCCATAAGTGTGAACACTAAATAATGCCCAAACCCTACTTAAAAATACATATATACGTGTGTGTGTTAAACATATCAAATGATACATTTAAAATTCTAACTATGTTTAATAACTACACTACATGTTTTTTAAGTACTATATAATTATATTATATAGTATTAAAGAAATTAAAGCTTCCGGGCATAGACTTTCAGAGCCAAGCAGTAAGAACATGGAAATTTGTGCCTCAAAGCTTTCTAGCCAGCGTCTTTTTTTTCCAGGCATACGCACTAGTTAGGAATGTCATCTTTGGCCAAGTTTAATAATTGATGAGAAGCCTTGCAGGTCTCAAAAGCTTATACAACCAAACAACTAATATTTATTTATTTTATTATATATTTTCTTTTAATTCAGGAAATACCCACAGCGATTACAATTCTAATTTGCAGGGAATCCTGTTGGCAGAAAAATCAAACAATTAACAATCCACCTTCTAAACAGACTACTGGTAACGGACGGCTTCAGAGGCAGCCAGTCAGACACGAGCGAATGCACTTCCCCCACGCCTGGACTGCCTTGGAGTTCAGATGAAAACAAGTTCAGGAAGTTGATTTGATGGGCAGCACCAACCAAACCACTTATGAGGCTTGCACATGCGTGTCAGAATTAGGCTGCTATGAAATTCACTGCGTGATCTGTTCCACCTTCTGTAAGTTTCTCAAAAGTGAGGACTCTACTCTCAGAAACAGCGTCCTCCCCGCCACGGCCATCAATGTGCATTTGGTAGACACGCACTCACACACACTCACAGCTCATTAAAATGCATTGCAAACTTGGTGTTTATCCCCAGGATGTTTCTTCATTAGCTATTTTGGATGGCCTCTACCGCACACGCATTTCAAGAGCCACGTTCCTTTAACTCTCAAATCAATACACTCTTAGCAATTCCAAGTGGCCAGAAAGGTCACCCTCGAACCCCTTCAGTCCTAGAAGAGTGGCAGAGAAGGGACGGGAAAGGACCCTTCCAAGATCACACAGCAAGAAGATGAAGATAGTTCATCCTTGGACCTCTCTCTGCTCCATCAAAAGATAAAGAGACATTTGCTAAATGTCATTAGTAGTTCCTATATGTAAGTGGAAGAACAAAGACAAATAAGACACAGTTATTATTTTCCAAGAGCTCATAGTCTAAGAGTGAGACTCAACCTTAAAAACAGGCTACAACCCAAGACATCAAATTTCAAGTGGGCCAGAAAAAACATGGCGTGGAGGGGGCAGAGCTAATTCCAGTCGAGGGGCCAGGAAGCCTCCATAGAAACATTACAAGATCACTCCCCATGGGCACGTTGTAGATTGAGTGGAAGACAGGTGCAGACCTGGCCATTGTCAAGGACAACCTGCTTTCCACATAGGTAGAGGAATGGACCACCAGCCTCAGATGGAAATTCTGGTAGCCTTTTTCCATAAATACAGCATCCTTCTCTCTCTCTTGGCCTCTTCCTATGAAAAAGGCAGTGATGTCAAGCAACTTCTGAGCTCACAAGAGAGATGCAAGGCTGGTGGCATCTCTATAACAAATAAGCCTGAGTCCCAAGTCCCTCCCAGATCACTATTTTTCACAGTAGCTTCCAAAAAGAAATATGTTGCTACCCCATTGGAAAGGGCAAATGAGATCCTAAGCCACTTACCCAAGGAGAATAAATGGTGAAGTGAGTAAACCACCCAACCCAAGCACAGAGCTCTTTCCACTAATCCCCATGGGCACACTCTTGAGAAACTCTAGCCAGACTTGCTGCACTCGCCAAGTCATGCCCCAGCCCCCACTCTACAGCCCCTACAGTGTGCAGGGCACTGTGGAAGGAAACACGTAAGAGTCCTGCACTCATGGAGCTTGTGGTTTGCTTGGGAGATGTGTGAGCCTCAAGTTAACTATCTCTTGTATTTATTTTCAATGTAGATAATGTTTATATGCATAGAATGTTTCATTATATTATATATGTGTGCATATACATAAGTGTTTATATATATATATAGAGAGAGAGAGAGAGAGAGGAAGGGATGGAATAGGCATGGATGTGGAGTGTGTCTGGTAGTAGTGGTGGGCAATAGGAGCAGGTCAGGATGCTCAGGGCACACGGATCTGACTACACATGTATCACCCAGCAGTGACACAGATCCTCAGGTGAGCAAACCAGTCCGGCAGAGTAGAATGGGCAAGAATGTGATGGGGTAAATGAAACCAGGAAAAGAAACCACAAAGTGAGAAGAAGGGGCAGCATCACACCTCACTTTTTCTGGGATGCAACCCCACTTCTGCTCAGGGTACCCTCTCAGACCCACCTGCCCCAACACTTCCAGCCCTCAGTAATGTTTCTGTTTCCCTGCACTCCTGAAACATTTGGCATTGACAGAACTCAGCTCTGTCTTGCACATTGTCTTCCCAGGAGTAAACACATACATGGGCATCTCATGTCTGGGACTCCTCTTTCCAGCATGTGCTCCAGGGGAAGACTCAGTAGTCTGGCAAAAGCGTAGCGTGGCCCCGACCAGCCAATAGAGTCCACTGTGAATCTTTTTTTTTTTTTTTTTTTTTTTTTTGAGATGGAGTCTTACTCTGTTGCCTGGGCTGGAGTGCAATGGCATGATCTCAGCTCACTGCAACCTCCGCCTCCCAGGTTCAAGCGATTCTCCTGCCTCAGCCTCCCAAGAAGCTGGGATTACAGGAGCCTGCCACTATGCCCAGCTATTTTTTTGTATTTTTAGTAGAGACGGGGTTTCACCATGTTGGCCATGCTGGTCTCGAACTGTTGACCTCGTGATTTGCCAGCCTTGGCCTCCCAAAGTGCTGGGAGTACAGGTGTGAGCCACAGTGCTCATCCTACTGTGAATCTTAATGCTAGCACCTGCTGCCAAGTCACTTGGCCTCTCCCGTTCTCACCTACCTCATCTGTAAAATGGATGAGTAATACAATCTACCTCACAGAGTGCTACAAGAGAGTAGACAGAGCTCAGCCCATTGTGCAGCACGCAGTAAGCACCTGACAAAAGAGAGTGGGTAACCCTGGCAGCTGTAAAATTGCACAGGTGATCACAACTAGTCCTCAGTTTCCCCATTTGTAGAATGGGTACTAAGGTGTCAACTCTGCAGGAGTTTCATGTGGACAGAATAATGCACATAAGGAGCTTGGCACATAGTAGATGCTAAAATTATTTTGTCTATGAGCACCAGGTCTATATATTTTATATCCCCAGGGAGCTTTGCTGAATGTAATAGACACTCCATAAACACTTGTTGATTTATTGAGAAAAGAATTCCTTGTACTAATTACATGCATTCACACTGATGCATACTGACTCTACCTGCCCATTTTAAGAGAAAGAAACAAAACATTAAGCTTCCTTCACGACAAAGGAGCATCAAATCAACAAGCATCACGTTGCAGACCTCTGTCTGGCCGGGTCTTGGGATTCTCAATTGCACATTTGTGTATATGCTTCAGTCAGGAGGACTATTCAGTCTGCCTCAGATCATTTTTAAAAGTTCGCAGGTTTTCAGGCTCCAAAAGTGTCATTATATTTGGAATGGAATTTTGCCTCCTCCACCAGCAATGTAATAAAATCTCTGAGTCTGAGAAAAAGTCAGGAAAGTTCAGATGTCAACCAGGTTAACATTAAAATTGTTAGAAAACAGGAATCGTAATTTGGGGATTGAAAACGAGGCAGAATTCATGTTGTAAGTGCAAGTGATCTGGAAATAGATGTTTATCTTGGCCATTTTCTGGGAAGTGACATCATATCGTGTGTCTACTGGGATATTACTCCTGCATTTTTCAATCCAGATTTTGGCACTAAAGGTGGCAAAATTAGACCATTTTGTTAAACTGATCTTGGAGGCGTCCACCTCCCGAGCACATTACAAAGCACCTATGACATGACTCAAGAACAATGGGTGAAAAATGGGCCATAAAACAGGAATGGCCTGCTTCATGTAAAGTGGATTTTATAGTGCAGGTGTACCTGCATTTATCGATACTGTAAAGCAGCAAGATTGTGCCACCATAAAGCATAAGATTTGTTTAAAAAAAGAGGAGGAGAAAAAGAAAATAACAGATCCACCTATTAATTTAAAAATTACAATCAGAAAAAAAATTTAAGCCCGTGGGGCACTTTATAAAAAACATTTGTCATTTTATTATCTCAGATTTTGTACACTTTGTCAGAGGCTTTGTAAGATATGTGAAACAAAAAGGCAATTTGGGGGAAAAAGAAAAAAGGGGGAAAAAAAAGCTTTGTTGAACTGAAAAAGCAGTTTCCACGCCTACTCAGGAAAAGCCACATCTTGAACCATCTGAAACCTCTGACTGTGGCTGAAATATCCAACTGGTGGTGGGCTTGGGCAGTGGGAGCGAGGCTTACCCGTTTCGGGTATGAATGGGAAAAGTCTGAATAGGAAGTCCAGCAGGGGTTTTTATTGCCTATTTCCTTTCGGGAAGATGGCATTGTTTCTCTCTACAATGACTAGGGAAAGGGTGTAAGTAAGACGGGTTGACAGCATCCTTCAAAGCTCCTGCTGGCTGCAGGAGTGCATGGGTCAGTCTTTTTGTTCCTTGCAGAGCAGATCTTGGCTATTTATAAGTAAGATCACGCTGGTGCCTAAGTTTCACTTCCCTAGAAAGGGTTCTTGGCATAATGTTTAGATTAAGAAAATGGTCTAAACACAATGCAAGAGGTATCTCCCCGCCTGCAGCGCTCTGTGTTTAAAAGTCAAGTTCTTTTCCCTCCCATAGACAACAGCTCCAGAAATATCCCCCCGAGCAGTCAGGTCACTGAACAACCACCTGCCCAGAAAGCCAGGAAAGGGCAGCTTTGAACAGTTTCCTCTCCTTCTCCTTGACACATTCTCTACCAAAAAAAAAACCTTCTCCAATGTTAGTGGACTTGGACACAATGAATTTCATCTGAGGGGTTAAGGGAGGGTGCGCATTTAGAGCGAGAATAAAACAAATGTTTAAAAAACCCATTATTGGTTTCATTTCAATCCCTGCTCTCCGTTCTTCCTCGGCGCCAAATGCTGTCCGCATGCTTGGTGCAGATGTTGTCACAGCTGCCCGCTCACATCGCTGACAGGATGCAGCGTGGGCTCCACCACTCAGGATCCCAGGAGGGTGACCCAACGAGACATAAAGCAAGGACAACTGCAGCAGAGCCTCCAAACTGCTGCCAGGGGGAATCTCTCTAAAATGCAAATCTGAGCACAGCACTCTCCTGCTGACAGCCCTGCCATGGCTCCCTATTGCTGCTCCCCAGGAAAACTTCCAAGATCCTTAACCTGACATAGAAGGGCCTGCTCAATATCTCTCTGCTTGACTCTTAAGGCTTGCCTCTCTCTGCTCTCTTTCCTCCTCCCACCAACAACGGATACACTAGCTAGCCCTGCTACGCTGCTTATAGAGGCCTGAGCAAAACCAACTGCTCCAGGCCCACTGTTTCAAATGTTGCTCCCATCTTCTTGACCTGTCAAACTCCTCTTCATCCTTCAAAACCCTACCCAGCTTCTCCTCCTCTGTGAAGCCTTCCATGATCCAACCATAGCCAAAGTTAATCCTTCTCTCCTTGTACAGCATCTGCATCTAAACATCCTTCTTACATGTTCTGGTTATTATGGGTATCATACTATAGTCTACATGTGTGCCTACATGTATGCCCTTGGGGTCCCC